>NC_090320.1:113758350-114358350 GCF_040869045.1 Eurosta solidaginis | reverse complement strand
ACATTCCCAAGTGCTCATGGTTTATTAACAATTGTTTTTTTGTTTTTATCGGCGTATTGATAAATCATTCAAGGTTCGAATCGAGCTCAAGGCCAGAACAATAAGTTTTTTCTAATTATTGTTATTTTTTAATTTTTGTAAATTTGTAAAATTGTATTTTGTTTTTGGAATAGTAAGTAGACAATTTTTCAGACAACCTGCCATAGCTGCGCAGATAGATCCATTTCGAAGGGTGCTAAGCCTTCATCATCAGTACGCTTTAGGCATGCTGCGCTAACCATTTAGCTATACAGCGGTGGTTTGTTTGACTGGAAAATTTCCTACTTCTATTCCTTTTTACCAACTATATTTATTCAGTGTTGCGCCATCTGGTGCAAATCACTGATAATGCTGGATTTTTGTTTATTGTCAATTACTTTGTTTGACATTCCCAAGTGCTCATGGTTTATTAACAATTGTTTTTTTGTTTTTATCGGTCTATTGATAAATCATTCAAGGTTCGAATCGAGCTCAAGGCCAGAACAATAATTTTTTTCTAATTATTGTTATTTTTTAATTTTTCTAAATTTGAAAAATTGTATTTTGTTTTTGAAGTAGTAAGTAGAAAATTTTTCAGACAACCTGCCATAGCTGCGCAGATAGATCCATTTCGAAGGGTGCTAAGCCTTCATCATCAGTACGCTTTAGGCATGCTTTCAATTTTACTTCATCCTCAATTTTCCTCCCTATAAAAAAGATGTAATTGAATTTTCAATTGTATTTCAAATATTAATTTTACGTTATATATACCTAATTTCGATTCAGGTGTTGAAAGTATACCTTTTTCTTCAACCAACATTTTCGCTACTCTTGTCATATGTCTTGATGAATTCATAGTTTCACAAATACGCCTTTCAGTCCATTTTTCTGGTAATAATGTTAATATTTGTATTTTCAAAGACTTTTCCGTTTCTTTATCGTTGAATTTGTCACACAGCATTTTAATTAAAGCACGAAAATTTTCACCATCATCATCGATCGATTCTTCATCAGTAGAAGAGAGTAAATCCTCTTCCAAGTTAACAGATATTTTATTTATTTTGTGGTACAAAAATTGATTGTCTTTTGACCTTCTTGATGGAATTGGTGATTGATTCAACAGTTGTAAAGCATGGTTTATTACAGGTAATTGAGTTGCAGCGCTAACTTGGGATGCCGAGGTTGATTGTAAATCATCTGTGTTTCTGTCACTATCAATCTGATAATTGTTTTCATAACTGTTACTTGCGGGTTGCTTAACTATTTTCGAAACTTCTTTAGGACATGAACTGCAAAATAAATAATAATCACCTAATCCTAACACTACTTTCATAGCGTCAGTCGCTGGACGCAAACCAATTTTTTTATAATGAGACTCCAACTCAAAAGGATTGCAACATCGATCGAATTGTTTATTTGATGCCATGATATTTCGATGAAATTATTTTAATAAACGTAGATAAGTATTGAATACGAATGTATGTGTATACCGGCCTAATGCAGTTGCTGGACAGCGAAAGCGAGTCATTTTAATCGTAGATTACCATAATATATAAAGAAAAGAATACTTAAAAATCATTTTCTTACATTTTTTTGTTCCATAAATAAAATTAATAAAAAAAAATGTATATTTTTGAAATTTTTTTTTCAATTAAATAAAAAAAAATATAAAAAAAAATCGGCCCACTCCGGTATTAGTGGGGATGATTGCAGAATTGATTGAAGTTTTTTATAAGAAAAAAAAAATTCGAAAAATCTCGAAAAACTGAAAAAATAAAAAAAAAATCTTTAAAAATTTTTTTGTATTTCTTCCGAAAAGTACATTTAAAAACAAATTAAAAAAAAAAGATCCCAAACGGTCAATTTTTGAAAAAGTTATAGCATTTTGAAAACAAAAACGGTGTTTTTTAAAAATCCATAACTGTTTTTGAGTTGGATGAAAAAATTTGAAAAAATTCTGAAAAACGTCTTTCGTAAGCTAGAAAAAGAAGAAAAACTTTCTTTCTTTTGAATATATTTGTACAATGAAATGTCCCTCTACTCACAAACATATTTGTCCTTGTCATGTTGTACTTCTGTGAGGGCATATCCCAATATCTTTAATCCTACTTAGATACAAATTAAACCTGGTATGATTCCAAAAGTTTATGTGAGTTATTGGTTGAAATTCCACTAGATTTATAAGTTGCCTATTTTCACGATGTGGAAGCATTGTTTTGGTCCTTCGTGAAGTGGAATACGATCGGCAAAAGTTTTAATTGGATGCCGCAGATTTCTCTGCCTCATCGCGATGGTATGGTAGGATGATGAGTTTTACCAAGGGTCGGGTTATCTGGCCTTTCACAGTCATGATATCGACCCCCCTGACGCGATCGTCAGTTCCTGGCTGTAATTTAACCACCTGTCCGCGTCTCCATTCGTTTGGAGGCAAATTGTCCTCCTTGATTACGACCAGGTCCCCGATTTTTAGTTTCGTTTCGGGAAATCTCCATTTGTTTCTTTTCTGCAGTTCAGAGAGGTATTCCGATTTCCACCTCTTGCAGAAGGAGTGGTGTAGGGATTTTAACTTTTGCCATCGATTTATAATAGAGGCAGAGTTTTCGCTGGCATCAGGTTCTTATGGAGATAAGAGATGTCCTCCTACCAGAAAGTGACCTGGGTTTAGTGGCTCGAGGTCTAAGGTATTGTTTGACGCGGGGCTCAATGGTCGGGAGTTGAGGCAGGTTTCGATCCTGCATAGCAAAGTCGCAAACTCCTCAAAGGTGAATTTGCAATATGAGGTGATTTTTGTGAAGCGGCTTTTAAAACTTTTCACTCCCGCCTCCCACAGTCCCCCCATGTGAGGAGCTTATGCGGAAATGAAGTGCCACGATAAGGATTGATGGGAGTACTTGGATAGGGTGCTATCGCGCGACTTTTGTAGAAATTCCCTCATCTCCGCTTTAGGTGCTCTAGAAGCCCCGATAAAATTGGTGCCATTGCACTATAGGTCAAATGGCAACTTTTGCTGTGCAAAAGTGATAAAATTAAAGAGCCGTTATAAATAATTTTTTGTTGTTTTTTAGTTGGAATTACTTCAACTAAAAGCCACATGAATTTTGTTTATGCTAAATATAAAGAACGGTTACACAGCTGTGTGTGCACAGCTGTGCGTCAAAGTCAACCAATACAATTTGCTTGCAAGTTCAGTAGTGTTCGGAAAATTTTAAGTTCGTGTTTCTTGAATTAAGTTAACAATAATTGATTTATTTAAAATGGAAAATAAAGATACAAGTAAGTAGAAATAATTTTAGTTAAAAGGCTTTTTATATATGTCGCTATACTTGTAAATAACTTAATAGTCTGCATAACCTTAAAACGGTGCCATTTGTCTCTAACTTTGACTTTCTGTAAGATCTATAAAATTTTGACCCCTTTTGACCTCTTTCAAATTTCATATGTAGATTAACTAATAGATAATGTGTCATTTGCAATTTATTTTAAATTGCGATTTGTGGCGATTTACGTTTAATACCTCTTTTCTTTAGTTAACCTCGGTATACAAAAATTAGAATTGTTTGAAATATGGCGAAAAGAATGCACAAAAAAAGGACAATTTGATGCCGTTTGGAAACACATTGTTGGCAAAATGAAAGACAATACAATTTCGGATGAAGTAGAAAAAAAAAATTAAACAAACATTATATTTTTTTTTTTTGCGTAAAATTAGATCAAAAGTGGAAAAAATGTCACAGGAGGCTAGATATCTTCAAGAACGAATATGAATACTTTTGATTATAAAACTGAAATATTCCGTGCAAAAGAAGAAAACTTAAAGTTTGGACTTAGTCCCCTTCACTGTTGGATAAGATTTTTTGAATTTACATTACATTTAGGCTATAAATTCAAATTGAAAAAGTGGCAGATACGAGGAGATGATAAGTCAATTATCTTAAAAAGAAAAACAGAAATACAAAACGATTTTTGGACAAAGCTCGGACTTCGCGTGGACATGCCCAGAGTAGGTGGCTGCGGTTCCACAAATGACGGAAACACTGCTCGTCGAGCATTTAGTGATCATGAGATTTTTTCTGAAATAACTGGTGTTGACAAAGAGCTTATTTTTCGATTTAAAATTATTTTGATGTGTTTATCCAGCCAGTTCGAAATAAACTCAAGCAAATTTGAAATATATTGCTTTGAGACAGCAAAACATTTTCAGGAGCTATATTGCTCGTTGCCAATGACTTCTACGGTACATAAAGTCCTCATGCATTCAAAACAAATAATAGAAAATACGGTGCTCCCACTAGGCTTTTTTGCAGAACAAGCTGCTGAATCGCGACATAAAATATACAAATCCGATAGACTGAATCACGCCCGCAGGAACAACCGCATCAATAACCTGTTAGACGTATTTAATAGAGCTATGGATACATCAGATCCATTAATTTCTACAACATTTTTAAAAATACGCTTACAAAAGTGGAAGCGTTCAACACTTCCACCTGAAGTAATTGATCTATTACGTAGCTGCGAAACGATAGAGGAATTTCAACTTGGCAACGAACACGATGAAATTAGTGAATGTGAAGAGTCTCGTTATGATTTAAATTTACAAAATGAATTATAGGAATTTCAACTTGGCAACGAACACGATGAAATGAATGAATGTGAAGAGTCTCGTTATGATTTAAATTTACAAAATGAATTAGATTTAATGAAGTACTAAATGTTTTACTATAATTACAATAAACGAATGAATTTCATGATTGCATTAATGGTTGCAAAAGGGTTAATATTGATTTTTGGTCTTTAATGGGTTAATTTCCATTTTTTTAACAGAATTACTTTTACTCTTGAAATGCTAACAAGTTTTAATTTGAGTACCATGATTTTGGTGGATTAATTAGTTTCGCACAGAAAAAGTGGTCATTTGACCTATAGTGCATTGTCGGAAAACGTATTACTAGGGCAGCCTCTTCGCGAAACGAATGCTGCTAAAAATGATTGAGTGCTGAGGTCGAAGGTGGGTTCCAGGTGAATCGCTTTCGTTACAAAGCAAACGAAAAAGCATACATACCCCTTTGACACAGCCTCGTCCCTGAAAGTTCTTTATATCGAAGGGTCCCGCAAAATCGACTCCTGTATTTGTGAATGCCCTTCTCTCCTTGGGTAGAATTCCCATTAGCTCGGTTTGAGCACGTTTTCGGTAAATCATGCATCCGTGCTATCCAATACTGCGTATGGGTGAGGCGCAGCATAAGTTCGTGTTCCCCATGGTGTGAAATCTTTAAACTTTACGATAAGACTCGACAACTGGCAATTATGCGGCTCGCTCGTTTTACGCGAGATCTTCGGAAGCCCCGAGGCGACCGCCAGTCCTCATAACCCCCCTTTCGTATAAGAATGGGTTCAGTGGTAGTACCTCGCTCTTGGTTCCTATAAGTTCTTTAGATTACAAAGCTGAATACTCTTCCCCATAATGCCTCTTTTGATAGATAATAGTCAGACGTTGAGTCGTTGCTTTTACTTCGATCGAAAAATTGAGCAAGACTTCGACTGAAATGAGGCTCTTGTTTTTGGGTTAGTTCTTTGAAAGAATCTCCAGACGTAGGATAGTACTTTCAAAGCTCTCGAGAGGTCAGAAAATCTTGTGAGGATATCAGAGTCTGTATCTACTATTGATGAGTGTACCTGGACCCGCTTTTCTTCTGACGTGGTGGTATATTCTGTTTCTTGGGTAGGCCAATTTGAGCTATCTTCATGAAGCCAAGAAGGGCCCTCCCACCACAGGGCTTTGTTGATAAGATCTTCAGCGGGTATACATCTACTTGCCAGATCTGCCGGGTTTGATGAGGCACGTTGGGCGCCAAAAAATGTAGGATCACAAAGCGTTTTTGTGACCGCTCAAATTTCCATAAAGCGAAAAACCACTAGAAATAGCAGCGAATATAAAATTCATAGGGCCGAGTAACTTAACGACGTGGTGGTCAGCTAATAAACTAGCATTATTTTACAGTTTCAGTTCCTGAAATATAATTCACATAATTCAATAAGTACCGATATTCTATGGTATATATTCAAATTTCTTAAAAGGTGGTTATCCCTAATATATGTTTAACGCTATTTGTATAATTTATACATCTCAACATATGTTATAGAAAAGTAATTAGCAAAAAATGGGAGCGCAGCATTCTTATGCTTGCTTTCTTATATGCTTTGCCCTTGTTAAATGTGATATTAGCAAGTGTACAAATGTGAGTGATTAACTGTAGCGGGAGTATGTATGTAAATGTGTATGCAATGCAATGGTACATTAGTAGCAAACGAAAATAGGTCAGCAAATCAAAGTAAGCAATGCAAGTAAAAATGATTGGGGTGAATGACTTGCGTTATTCTGGCCTTGAATAGCTTAGGCATATAATTAAATAGTAGTGAGGTATGTATAAAACATGTGTTCAAAAAATGCAGCGGTTGCCAATCTATGACCCAACAGGCGCATTAGTCAAGTTACTAAAATGCTGATAATTAAAGTGAAATTTTTAAAATTTTACTGAAGATTCGTGTTTCGAATTTGAATTTCCGATTATTTTGCGTAAGATCTTCACTTTTAGGTTATATTTATTGTATTATATACATGTACATGTTTTTATAAAAAATTTCCGAAAACTATTTTGCTTAAGCGAAACTAAGTGGAAATAACACTGACAAAACTTTGGTTTTTTGTTTACAAATCGTTTCAAGTAAGCGTAAAATAATCCACAGTTCGTTGAGTTATGCGTATGGATGTAAGCGTATAAAAAATTTATAAAATAATGGTTTCTCGAGCTTTTTTAAATGATAATTTTTATATATATCAATTATTTTAATAATAATACCATATCATAATTGTATATATTCAGAAAAGATTTCAAAAAGCGTTTTAAACACTCATTGTGTAGGCCACACTCCTATATATACTGCCCTAAGTTGATATTTACGCTTACCTAGAGAGGCAATCAAACCTCTACACTTGTCGTTCCTTTACACATTTATTCAATAAAGCGAATTGTATCTATTTATTTATTAATTCGTTGTTTTCTTTGTATTTTCATTACCTGCCAATGCGCCACCGGACTAAATCTACGTAATCAATGGTCCTTCGAGTCGAGGACAAAAGGTTAACAAAGTGCCAGAATTGGGAAAATAATATTTTTGCAAATTTTTGGAGTCAGTTTAAGTTGAAATATATTGTAACGAATTTGCTGCAAATCCTCTTATTTGCCCCTTTTGCTAGGTTCGTATCGCTAAACTGTTGAATAAATAACTCCAATATTGAATAATGGAAAAATTGCCTTTATTAAAATGCTTCACAATAACACTCAAACTGTGCAACGAATAGCTTAATAACCAAACTGATAGCTCAAATGAAACTCCACTAATCAAAATAATACTGGTATTGCTCGCTAGATATCTTCTTAGTCGTAACTGCTGATCAACTCAAATCAAACTGAATTACTTCTTACTCGCCTGCACCGCTTTTATAGTTTACGCTGCATACTTCTAGGCTCTTCGATTTCCAGAAGTTACTAGTTGTTTCGGCTACAAAATCGCCAGCCACAACTACGTGCACAAATTATAGTTCTCTCTTGTGACAACTCAGATAAGATATATGCATGTGTTTGTAGTTTACAGTCTCCCGCACACACATAAGCGTATAAGTAAATTCATCGGTGTGTGACATCTCATCTCTCGCTGCCTTGTATGTAAATGTTGCTCGTCGGAATGTGTACATATGTGTAGACGCAATTATTGATTCGTTTATGTAGATACATAATGATTGAATTATTGATGTGAATTCACGTCACTGCTTAGCATCGGCCTGGAGATGGCAGCACTCCTCAGTTTTGCTAATATTCGTAACACTGCCCTCCACATAAGTCTGATCGTCCCGATCAGACAAATCTCCCAATCTAAACGCCGCTAGCATCTCCAAATGTACCACCCTTCTAATCCGTGGTTTCCCAGTGGTTTGTATGCGGTAGATGGTATCACTGATCTTCTTCACAACTTTGTGCGGGCCTTCCCAACTGCACCGAAATTGGGCTGGAACACCTTTCCGCCGGTGAGGGTTGTTTAACAGTACCAAATCTCCATTCCGGAAACCTTCCGAATTATTTTCCCTGTCGTACCTGTGTTCCATCTTACTACTCATTATTCTGGATCGTTCCCTCGCAATCTGTTTCTTGGCCAATGAAGAATTACTTCGCAGAGCTTGCGCTGGACGGATTTCCTTTGCATAATCAGTATCGTTCCGACGCTTCACAACAGTAGTGTGCCTTGGCTTGAAACCACCATTGCATTCTTTCTTGGTTTTAGTACGTCCGTTAGGGCTTTTCAATACCAGTGTTTCTCTCACAGGTACCTTCGGTTTTGATTTGTTTGGCCCATTTGTTCCATCAACCTTTACCTTTGAATTTCGTGGCCTTCGTCGAGTCTTCTCCACCAGTACCCGATTACTGCTGAACCCTTTTTCCAAACTAAAGTTCTCATAACGCATCACCCTTCTCTGCATATCGATCCTGATGTCATGGTCAACCAAGAAATCCACTCCCAATATAACTTCATCAACAATCTCCGCCACAACAAATTTGTGTAGAACCATGACCTTCCCAATCAATACTTCACATATCACTTCTCCCTGAACTTGGTTATACTCGCCAGTGACCGTACGCAACTTTGCTCCAGGTAACGGGTTTACTCTCCTGTTGACCAAGTCAGATCGGATCAAGGAATGAGATGCGCCCGTATCTACAGTCAGTATTCGTTCGTTGCCATCCACATTCCCTCTGACGGTAAGACTGCTCGATTTTCTACCAATTTGCGACACAGATATCACAGGGCATTCAATAGCTGGATCTAGCTCTCTACCTCTTACTCGCTCTTGCTCATCTCCTCCAGCTTTGCGTTTACGCCCACCCACATTGTTGGAACTATTAAGGCCAAGATCGCAATGACGTGCAATGTGACCGGACTTCCCGCATTTGAAGCATTTGATAACTTTTTCACTCCGCTTTTGCGATCCTTTCAGCGCCTCCAATATTGCGTCTACCCACTCTGGCCTTTCTACTTCCACACGGCGTGCTTTGAAAACTGGCTTACACAGAAGCGACGCTGTTTCCTGAGTCAATGCATGGCATACCGTTTCAGAAAATGTTTGCTTTGGGTTCGCGTATGTGGCTCGCTTCGTTTCGACGTCCCTTATGCCATTTATAAAACTCTGGATTTTTACCCTCTCGGTGTATTCCACGGGTGCGTCCGCATTTGCGAGAAGAGCCAACCTTTCAACATCTGAAGCAAACTCCTGCAATGTCTCATTTGCTTTTTGGTAGCGGTTTTGCAACTCAATTTGGAATATCTGTTTTCTATGCTCGCTTCCATAACGTCGTTCTACAGCAGCCATCAATGCTTCATAATTGTTCCGCTCTCCTTCGGGAATCGTCTGTAGGATTTCCGCTGCTGGCCCCTTCAATGCCACGAACAATGCAGCAACTTTATCTTCCGCATTCCGTTGGTTCACTGCTGCGGTCTTCTCAAACTGTAGCTTAAAGACCTGAAAAGGGACTGAACCGTCAAAGGATGGTGTCTTTACCTTTGGATTACTCGTTGAAACTGCTGGGCGATTTAGTTGCAACTGCTCGATACGTCCTCTCAAAGCATCCACCTCGGCCTCGATTTTATCCTGTCGACCACTGAAGCCTTCATGAAACTGGGTTAGTTTTTCTTCCATATGCGCTTCCAGTTTAGATGATATACGGACTTCCTGCTCTTCTAGTTGTGTGGAGATCTGAGATGATATCTGTGCTGAAATTTGTGAAATACGCGTTTCTTGTGCTTCAATTTTCGATGTTATTTCTGACGACATTTCTGCAATACGTGTCTTCTGTTCTTCCATCTTGGATGTTATACGGTTCTCCTGGGATTCTAGTTCAGATGCCAGTTGAGATGTTATATCTGTCTTTTGCAGATATTGCAGCCAAAATCATGTTCAAGTCTGTGCTCGTAACTGTCTGCGATGTTTCGTTTTTCTCTTCAATTTTTGTTACTTCCTCGCCATCAAGATGAAAGTCATACTCTTCCACATCAATTCCTTCCGCTTCCATTGCCTCTCGTAGCCGTGCCTGAAGTTCAAGTTTAACGCCGCTTGTATTCAATCCACGGCTCTCCAACTCCTTCTTTAGTTGCTGGATCTTCAATTCACTGAACTTTGCCATGTCCTTGTTGTCCTCCGGAATTTATTCAACAATTCCTCTTCTGACACCAATTGTAACGAATTTGCTGCAAATCCTCTTATTTGCCCCTTTTGCTAGGTTCGTATCGCTAAACTGTTGAATAAATAACTCCAATATTGAATAATGGAAAAATGGCCTTTATTAAAATGCTTCACAATAACACTCAAACTGTGCAACGAATAGCTTAATAACCAAACTGATAGCTCAAATGAAACTCCACTAATCAAAATAATACTGGTATTGCTCGCTAGATATCTTCTTAGTCGTAACTGCTGATCAACTCAAATCAAACTGAATTACTTCTTACTCGCCTGCACCGCTTTTATAGTTTACGCTGCATACTTCTAGGCTCTTCGATTTCCAGAAGTTACTAGTTGTTTCGGCTACAAAATCGCCAGCCACAACTACGTGCACAAATTATTGCTCTCTCTTGTGACAACTCAGATAAGATATATGCATGTGTTTGTAGTTTACAGTCTCCCGCACACACATAAGCGTATAAGTAAATTCATCGGTGTGTGACATCTCATCTCTCGCTGCCTTGTATGTAAATGTTGCTCGTCGGAATGTGTACATATGTGTAGACGCAATTATTGATTCGTTTATGTAGATACATAATGATTGAATTATAGATGTGAATTCACGTCACTGCTTAGCATCGGCCTGGAGATGGCAGCACTCCTCAGTTTTGCTAATATTCGTAACAATATTAATTTTCATTTACTGGGTGACAAAAAGAACCATAACCATATAAACAGCGAACAAAAAAGAGTGATCAGAACGAGTTGCCAGCAACATAATCACATTTGCACAAAGAAGCTAGGGTCGTAGAGAGAAAATCCGGGCGCAGGACTAAACAATTTACGGGTCCCTATAAAAAATCCACTAATAGGTACATTTGATTAATTTGAATTAATGACGTCTCATTCATGAATCATTACTGATGGATTACATCAAATAAAATTTTTGATTTTTGGACTAAGAGCTGAAAATAAAATTACCACAGAATACTTACTATTTATACTATTTTATTGTAACGTAGAAATAAAATTCTCTTTTAACAGTCACATATTGTTTCAAATAATCTTTTCTAGTTATGGTAACATTTTAATACATTTATGATAAATTTAATGATGATTATAAATTTTAATTATTCAATATAGAAGGGATATCAAAGAGCGGCTTTTCTTGCTTTTTTCGCTGCAAAATTTTTTGTAGTAATATCAAAATTTAACTGTCTTGCCAAAACGGATTCAACACAAAGCATGGCAAGTCCTGAAACTGGCTCTTGAGATGAACACGATCTATGAAATTTTTGATTCTTGTAAGGACGCTGAAAGAACGTTCTGCACTAGCTACAGTGACAGTTATAGTGCAAAAGATACGTAAATAACACACATGTTGGGGAAAATTGTATACAGATTTTGAGCATAGATGGCATTTAGCAATTCCTATGGTGACAGACCGTTATCAAAATTTGCTTCGTAAATGTGTTTCAAGTGAATTATTTCGCATTCTAAGCTTTGAGAAATGTCCGGCTTGTATTTTTCGACAAATTTTACTGCGCTCGCCTGAACCGTAGTTTCATCCATGTCTTCAAATTGCCACAAAAAGGAAAATGTCTTGTTCAAATTTCTCATAGCTGCAAATCGTTCAGTAATGCCAGTGATTACCGAATCAACGATCACCAAGAATGTATTGTTTTTAAAATCAGACGCTGGATCATCCGTAATCATCTCATTTGCATTATCTTAAAAACGTCTTTTTAGGGTTTCTCTTTCGAATATCCGAGAACTTTGGCGAGATGTTCAGTAGAATAGCAACTGTTTTGCATTCGTTTAAAATTGTTTCCCATTGGTTCCTGATCAACTTCAATCAGCTAATAAGGCATCTAGATGTCGGACCTCAACATCTATGGTGGCGTCTCTAGCTTGGAGTACGACGTTTTTTTCATTAATGGCTGTCAGTATTTCCCATTGGTTCCTGATCAACTTCAGTCAGCTAATAAGGCATCTAGATGTCGGACCTCAACATCTATGGTGGCGTCTCTAGCTTGGAGTACGACGTTTCTTTCATTAATGGTTGTCATAACATCACCGTATGCTTATCCAATCAAATTTAGCTTAAGTAATGCGTTTAGTGCTTGTGTTAATCCTGGAACATGGTTTGCGAATGGTCTGATTGCCTCAATTCTAGTCGACCACCTAGTGTCTGAAAGACTGTGAAGAGAGCTCGGTAAATTTCTGTTGAGGATGTCACATCGTTGTGGACTGCTGCTGAAAACAGCAAAACATTTTTGTACAACTCCGAAGTAATTGCAGCCGTACAACATTCTGCAGCATCAACACCACATAAATTGAGACTGTGGGTTGCACAAGGCGAGTAATCAGCATTCGAGTTTTTGTCGAGAATGTGACGTTGTGCTTCGTTGTAAGCTCTTTTCATATTGGCGCCATTATTGTACCCTTGTGCACGACGTGTTTTCCACAAATTTCTATAAACTCGTTCTGAATGTCTGGGGAAAGATAGTGAACTTATAAACGTTTGTGCTGCTGTTGTGAAATCCTAACTTTCTCCAAATGATCTCTAAGTATCGGATCATAATGGCTGATGAGTTTTAAGATGCCCAAAAAATGTCCATTGTTTCGTTCACCAGGATATATATACTTTCGCTTTTGAAAGCTAGGCCTCTTTCACCCAAAAATAAAATAGTGTTCAAAATTCTATATAAACTTTCATTCCACTTTTGAATTTCAGTGATTAGCTGTTCATTGATAAGTGTTTCAATTGTAGCCTCTTTTTGAATTCAATTTTGTAAAGATCGCCATTGAATATAACATTTAATGTGTTCTTGAGTATTTTCGTGTGCTGGCAGTTTATCGTATAGCTTCTTCCTGGAATTTCGAATATCCGCCAGAATAACAAATTTTAGGTTGATTTAAAGTATTGGTGCTTGACAGACGACATGGTAGGCAATAAAAAGCATTGCTACTAGCATTCCACACCAACCAGTCATGCTCCACTTTCTCTCCATTTGGCAAGATTCTGTTTAACAACGAGGTAGGAAATGCGTTGTCATGACTACCGCGTGGAAAAATAACAGGACACTTTTGATGACCTCGACGAAATATTTCGTTGACTTCTTCAGATCGCAAAAACTCATTATTCACGGTACCGATGTCGAAGTCGTTTAAATAATCTGGACTTTGATACAGAGTTGGTGGTATTGTTGGAAGACTTTTGAAGATGAACCTTCATCAGAGTCACCACGAAAACTTTACGATTTCGGATTCATGTAAACATACATTTTTGTTTGATGTTTTTGTTGTCTTCTCGCTGTTCGAAGGCCCAGGCAAAAGATCATTATCAATATTCGTTGCTTTTGAAATTCGGCTTAAAATTTGCACATGGAAAAACTAAAGACTTTCCTGAATTAAAAAAAAATGTCTTAGTACATCTAACTCTCGGGCCCCCTCAGAAACCCCGGGCCCGGGGGAATCCCCCCATTCCACCTCCCCTCTTGTCGGGCCTGCCTAGGTGATAATCTCATCTGTCTCAAATCAAATCGACTCAAAATAATTATCACTGTGTTGGGTGGCTAGTGGTTAATCCATATCGGTTGCAAGCTAGCTAATTCATTGCGAACACAAATCACTCAAATATCGCTTGTACGTTAAAATATATTTGCACTTTTCCACACGGATTGGAAACAAAAATAATCTTTGAGTTCTTTTTTGTTGTTGAAAGACTCGTTGTTTCGGCTATTCCGGGAAAATTCTCGTTCGAAAATACACTTTTTAGGCACATTAAATCTTTGGAAAAAATTTCTATCTGTGTCCAACACACTTTTCCAGATACGTGAAATCCTTGAAAAAGATTTCTATCTGTGTTCAGCACACTTTAAGACACATTAAGGCTGTGTGCGAGTTTGCCTAAATTGCTACCTAAACACACAAAAAATCTAAATTGCTGTCGGAAAGGCAGTGCAAAAGAAAAAATTTAGAATTCTTTTGAGCATACTTTTCAACCTAAATTGAAAAGTCAAGTTTTAAAAATAAACAAAATTTTTGATTTCACTTAAATTTAATTTTTAATTTATTTTAGAGGCTGAGCTACTAGGCCATTTTGCCTCGGTAGATTTTTTTTCGTGGAGTAGATTATGTTTCTTGGGTGCTTTGGTTGTCTGCTTTATTGCGGAATCCTTGCTACAATCAAGTATTGGAATTGGTCCTAGATGTGGGACAATCAATGCCTACTTATTGATTGTGTGTGATGGTTAGGGGAACATTGCCCTGACTGCAATCGCGTTGACTAGCATGATTATTGTAGTAATGCTCGGATGTGAATTTTGTAACACCTACTCTCATTATGGCTATTTGGATGCATTTTCTCGAATAGATTTCATGATAGTTCGGACGATCGGGGCTTATGTTGTGGGTTTTCAAAAAACTGTTTGCTGTTTGCCAGGATTTGCCTTTTAGGTTTCTAAGGTGTGTTTTTATGTAATTCGTTATGGTGGACGACAAGTCTCAGCTACAAGTGGCATGCTAGAGGATTGCTTAACAGCTAGCGGGCAAGCTCATTGCCTGCTATCCCCATGTGACCTGGTATCCATAGAAGATTAATATCGCTACGAATATTAACTCCGCGTTCGTCAGTTAACGCTTTTAGCACACTTAAACTATCCGAGTCAATGACCGCCCGCCTGTCATTGGTTGTTGCGTGATGCAGCGCGAATTTGATTGCTGATCGTTATTCATTAAATATACAGCATGTGGGGATTCAAGAGCTTGATGGATTGTTTTTTTGGTCCCATCAATCAGCTGTTCTACTACGCCGTATGTCGGTGTTTCTCCAATAAGAGAGCCGTCGGTGAAATAAAATACATGAGTTGGATGTCTTGCTTTATAGTGTAAGAACATTTGGTTGTACACCTCCGGAGATGTATTGTTTTTCTTTAAGAATCTCAATGAGAGGTTAATTGAGATGTTTGTGGTGGTTTTGGTGTGTGGATGTCAAGAAGGTACTTAGAAATACGTTGAATACCGCAAGTGCGTCTGTAGGTTTTTAGATTATGCTTTGGCCTGGTTAAGAAACTCCAGAATGCCTTGTGTAGTGGATGAGAGGTAGTTTCAATGGCTTTGGTAGCTAATTTTCCTGAACGACTGTGGACAAGCCACTGAAAATCGTTGTAGCGTGCTCCGAATTTGGCGGCTATAGTTGGTGTGACTTTCAAAAGGCCCGCTGCTTTTTTAAAACAATTATTTGGGCTGTATTTATTTATTTATATTATCATCGGAGGTATGCCCATACATTGTGATGTAGTGGTTCCGTGAGTGCCCTACAAATGTTTATTGCAATGTCAATATGAGGACCTTTATTCCTGGTGCATATTATTTTAAGTAAGTTATGTACCCCGCCGTGGCGGTCACCGTGGTGTGATGGGTAGCGTGCTCCGCCTATCACACCGTATGCCCTGGATTCAACTCCCGGGCAAAGCAACATCAAAATTTTAGAAATAAGAATTTTCAATTAGAAGAAAATTTTTCTAAGCGGGGTCGCCCCTCGGCAGTGTTTGGCAAGCACTCCGGGTGTATTTCTGCCATGAAAAGCTCTCAGTGAAAACTCATCTGCTTTGCAGATGCCGTTCGGAGTCGGCATAAAACATGTAGGTCCCGTCCGGCCAATTTGTAGGGAAAATCAAGAGGAGCAAGACGCAAATTGGAAGAGAAGCTCGGCCTTAGATCTCTTCGGAGGTTATCGCGCCTTACATTTATTTATTATTTTTATGTACCCCGCCGAGTTTTGCTTTGATTGCTTTTACATGCTCATTCCACAGAAGATTTCGAGTGAAAATCACACCTAGGATTTTCATTTTTGATTTAAGTTCTACATCAACGTTTCTCAGGGAGATGTACGTAGTACTACAATTTCTCTTTCTGCAGATGTGCAAAGCTTCAGTTTTGTTAGCTGAGATGACCGCTCCTTTTTCCACGCACATTCATAAATAATTCTGTCAAGTTCGTTTAGGTTTTCACATACTTTTTCGGGTGTCCCTGATGCAAGTGCGAAGATGTTATATTATATGCCTATGTATTGTACCCCATTTACCTGATGCAACATGTTTGACAACGAATTGGTGTAGGCATTGAAAAAACAGAAAGAGGGGACCTTGCGGAACTCCGTTGTCAAGGTTAAAGCTCCTAGACGTATAACAATCTATTCTAACCGCAATTCTTCTATTGGTAAGAGAAGATAAACCTAATTTTAGGAGAGTTTTGGGTAGACCCCATTCGTGAAGTTCTTTTAATACGTAAATGTATACTACCCGTTCAAAAGCTTTTACGAGATCTTCGGACAGAAGTACACAGTGCTTTTGGGCTGTCAAATTTTTCTTCATTTCGTTTTCGATCTGATGACAGCGTGTATGTACTCCACTGTTTTCCATGTAGGTGTGTTGTATTTTTAGAATTTTTCCTTCGCATGCTTTCCATAGTCTACGTGTAATGATTTTGTTGCAAAGTTTCAACAGTGCGGACAATAGCGAAATGGGACGATAACCTTCGGTGGATAGGTTCCCGTTTTCAGGATGTTGCTATATAGTTCACATAATCTGCTTTTAAGAGCTATTGACGAATTTTTGATCATTGTATAGGTGATTCTGTCTCTACCCGGTGTTTTCCCTTTAGTTTTTTTAGTACCAGGTTTAATTCGAACAATGTCACTTGATCTGTCGAGCTATCGATGTCGATATTCATCTTTGCTTGCATTATATTTCTATTAAATTACTCATCTGAGGCTATTGAGCGCCATGCCCCGCCAAAATAATTTGCTATCTATTCAGGATGTGATAAGATGAAGTTATTCTTTAAAATTGGGGGAAAGCTGGAAGGCATATTCGAACGGATTCTTTTCACGTTGGTCCTTAGTGTTCTGGCATCCATTGATGAATTCAAGGAATTTACGAAACATTTCCACGCTTTGCTTTGCTGCTTTGCAAGCTCGCCTCACCTGTGCGCACAGTTTTCTATAAGCTAACGTTGTTGTCGGAGTTTTCTTTTCACGAAATTCTTTCCAAGCTTAATTCTTCTTTTTTATAAGTATACCTATTTCGCTGTTGAACCAAGCAGGATTATGGTTATCTCGGGCATCTTGCTGTTGGCACGGATTCATTCGCTGATCTTCTCACAATTTTTTTTATTAAGGCTGCCTCCTTATCTATATATTAATACGCTAACAAAATTTCCATACAATCAATTGACAGGTTGTTTCGCATAGTTAGCGTACGTAAAATTATATAAAAGTTATATGAATCGATTCGTATGGATCAGCTGCAGTGCATAGGCCTATTTTTGTTAACAAATATTACTCTATTTGTTTATAATTAATAGAAAAAGTTTTTTGTAAATTCGAAAATCTGTGCAAATATCGAAATTGCCATCTGTAATACCCATTATGTTCACAAACCCCCCTGAATTCGAAACTCCAAAATCTGCATTTTCGCGTTGCTCAAATGTTTCATCTCTACAAATGTATATATTCGTACGCGCCAAACGGTGAGAGAACTACTGCCTTACGCATTTTCAGTTTAAATAAAATATTGTTTCCCATTGTTGCCACTTACCTATATTGGTCTGTACCAAAATCCTTAAAAAATTGTTCTAAAATAATTGTTAGCGCACAAAAAAACTTTAGAGAGAAGTAACAACCTGACCGGCCTATTTTTTTGGACACATTTTACTTACACGTAAATACATAGGTCTTTATTTAAGGGATTCTTTGTTGTTTTATTTTAGTTGCTTTCAAAAAAGCATGAAATCGCAAATAATGAGTCAAGTCTTGTTTAAACTCACTAAATTTATTTATTTATAACAACTAATTGCAAATTTGACCCAAAAGTTTTTTTCATTTCCAGATTTTATGCTCATTTTAGATATAGCACGCCTTATACTGAACACAAAATAAATAAATTTGCTAGAAAGATGTTACGGCGGAAGACCAAGATAGGGCGCGCTCGCAATAGTGGTGGGGAGAATAGAAAGGAGAAAACACAAACGAATTCGTTATAAAAGGATACACAATAATGTTTATTAAGGTGAAAGTAAATGCAAATTCAGAGTTAATCCACTTAATCACAATTCAAGATTTCCGATGACGGAAGTGTAAAATGAATTTTATAATTTTTAGTATTATGGAAAGTCTTACCTTCGGTGGCTTGGCTGCTGGCGGTTTCTTAAACGTTCGCAAAAGAAGTGACAGAGGTAAAAAGACTTTAGTTCGCGCGGTCACCGCCGAATCCTAGGCTTAACTATTATCCGGCGGAGTAAACGGTTATCGGTATAAACCGATATGAATAAATGAAAAATGTGAGGTGAAAAGGTAACGAAAAGGAAAAGTAAAGCGATACGAGGGTGCACCGCCATATTTAGGCTTGTGGCCTAAACATGCCGGCCCCTTGCGGCAAGCAACTTCGAAACGACCGTAACGCCCCAACAACCAAGTCCCAAAGGGCTCGCGAGAACGAATCTCAACTTAAAATTAACGAATCTCAACTTAAATTTAGACCCTGCAGTAAATGCGTATGGAAGAAAAAATAGTATGACCAGGATACGTAATTCGACCGACGCCAGACGCTTCTTCGTGGGATTCCTGTGAATAAAGAGATGTTAGTCGAAATAGACGAGGGTTGATTTTAGTGCACTTTACTTATTCAATGGACAGATGCCTGATTATTGCTGGTGGGCTCCATACACTACCAACCCGAATATGGTGGCTTGAGTCAGCAGCCCGCCTACGTTCGACGGTGGTGTGCCGATAACCATTAGGCTGGCGTAGACATCGGCACCTAGTGTGAGCCGGACAGGTGTAGACCGGTGGAAAGCTGGATCTGCCAACTTCATAAATTGGAATGGCGTGGCTACCGATGGATCCAGAGTTGCTATAGGACTAAGCCGTGAATATCGTAACACCACTGTGGCCCGGGTCGTCACTGCTTCCGTTACCCCGTATTTCCCTCGTAGAACAAGCGTGCACTTCACGTGATAGGATGTGCCGGATCGATAAGGGCGCGTACTGCGTGGAGCTTCCCTCCTGCTGCTATCCGAACGACCGCCGTTGGAGCTATGGCTACAAATGCGCGTGTAATGGTCGTTACTAGAGGCGTCTCCCGGAGGCGTCCCGTTCTGAAGCCGACTGGCGTTGTTGGTTGGCGCGCGAGCGTGTTTACTTGGGCACGAGCGTTATACGGGGCCGCCCTACCAATTGAGCGTCGTGACGAGCGGGACGGACGCGGTTCCGCGTCGCCACGGCGCCCCCCGGTAGAGCGGTGCGATGGTGGGAAAGGACGTGTCTCCCCGCCATCCCCGCGTTGTACGTTTGAAGGCTTCTCGTGTCGTAGTAGCGGTCGGAAACGTTGTGGTACTGAACCGCACGGTGGTGTTGTTGCTACTATTGCAGACTTCCCGTCGTTCGATCTCTTCGTCGGCGACGTCCGCTTCCCACCACAGGGTTTGCTCCGTGACGTGGATTGATAGGGCTCCGTCGGAGCTCTCTTCGCCATCACTCTCGTGGGACGGTGGTGGAACGTCGTCGAGGTGTGTTGACGTGTGGTGCTGCTCGTTGCACCGATGACAGCGATCTTCGCTGGTCATGTCTTCCGTTGGTGGAATGGCGATAAGCAATTTGTGCAATATCTCAAATCTATGATCGTCTTTGGTCGATCCATGTTCGTCATGTCCCGGTAAATCGGGCAGAGCCTTATGCTGTGCGACTTTTGACATAGCCGGCAGGGGGCGCTGAATGTGTTGCCGCGTGCCTCCGTCTTGGCGCGTTTGTGGGACAATCCAGTCATTCTGGAATATCAAATTGTTAGTAGAACATTCGTAGATGCCCTTAGGTTGGGTGGCTTATGAGCCGGTACTAGAAGCTTAAGTGGCTGAGATTGTGGTTGGCGTACTCGGGATAAAGGGTTGTGTGGAACGAATAATCTTATTAAGTTATTCTGTCAATGTAATGATGTGTTTGTAGTGGTGGAAACCACTGTTATATTTAATATAATTTTCTTGAGATACGCGTAAAGGTATCTTTAGTTTGGAATGTTGCTGATACTCAAGCTGATAGTTTGCAAGTTATGTTTCGTTTGACTCGCCAACTATGATAAATGGGTGGGTAACTTTTCCAAAACTCAGACGTGGCCGACGAACGTGAGTCTGTCTTAAGTAACGCTGCTGCAATAACTGCAGCTCGAGTACATCCATATATTCGCAGGAATGTGGTTCCTCGTCCACAATTGTATGATGTAAGCTATACTAAAACCCCAAATAGCAAGCATAAAGGGAGACCCCACTTCTTACATTATAAATATGGGTGGGGCGAAATGTAGGGGGTTTTTGAAACCGTAAACTTGAATGCTTGATTCCCTAAAACTGTTGTTCTAGTGCATTTGTGTTGCTGGAAAGAGGGTGACCATAGACCCGTTTAAAATTTTTTTTGTGTTTTTGCGAAGGAAATGTGGTATTTTGAAATCTTTCCAACCATTAATAAAAATTACATCTATGTATGTATATGTGTATATCTACCTATAATGTTGAAATACACGCTAGTTCAGGGTTTTACTTGTTCTGTCTGACGTAGTAGCACAATCGGCTTATCGGAGTATAATCAGTGCCAGACTGGTACTATGTAAACGTACGTTTTGAACTCTTTCGCAACTAGCTGGAAATGGCTATATCGACTGAGGTCGATAGATAATGGAAATGATTGAAAATCTTATCAAACATAAAGTCGGGCCGATTGCGTGACAATTCTTCGCTAAATAATACCCAATTTGGTTGGGTGTACCGGGTAATGGAAGATCATTCCGGTTCAGATCGGTGGCCGATGCTCTTCAAAGAAGGTTTCTATCACCAATTAGAAGGTATCTTTATAGTATGTATGCTTCTCAATGGTCAGCGTTAAATGCCTATCACCTCTTATTGGCTTCCAGCGTGTAGGGCGAAAGTAGTTTTCCTTTGCATTGCATGGCACTTCGTTCATAACTGGCCAAAATGTTTGAAAATGTTGGTATTGACACAAAGCGTTTTATCGATTGTTCTGCTTTGTATGTACGCCGAAACATGCCAGGAAGAGACTTGGCTTATCAGACTGCCTTGCAGATTTTTAATTTTTCCAAATATTGGACCGAATAAGGTGGGCCTGCACAATTTAGTCGTTGCGAAGGGTGCGCTAGTATTTACTAACTAAGCTTTAAATGCAATATTTAAATTTTCTGAGCAAATATTTTATGAACAGGTGATCCAACCTAAGTAAGCTAAGCGTACCCTTACCTATTGAATCGTGCAATACTTTTCCCAATGCTATCTTCTTCTATTTCAGGGTGAATTGGTTCTCGCACTGGCAGTTCTTTTGGGAATCATTTTTTTTTTTTTTGCCAGGGAGGTCCGAGTTTAATTAAAATACCTGTGGCCAATTTCGGCCGGAGGGCAACATCCCGCGGCGCGTTTTAAGCACGCCGATCTATAGGAAGAAGAGTCATTGGAATAGGGGGTTTGTGCTACGCATACCCTCTCATATATACATATGATACATATGCATGTACGTTTATGCAACCGAGTGGTTATAGGCGCCTGGGCTGACGGCTGGTTTTGATTCTTTCAGTTTAGGGGCGGAAGGATACAATACGAGATGAAGTGAGTTGTGTGTTTTCCCCAGATCATATTTTTTTCTGGGTGTAATTGTATTCGGTAGCCGATAGTGGATCTGCTTTAGGATTCTGTTGGCCTCGTTCGGGGTGAACGAGAGCTGGGTTCTCCCTTTCCCTCGACAGTTTCCCGGTAGGCACTCCTTTCATCTCCGTCACCCAAGAGCGCGAGGTTTAGCATAGTGTATATTCCCGTGGTGAGCCCGAGGGTTCCTGTGTGGCACACAACGCCTAGGGAGGTGGTAATCCTGAAGGGAAACCTCACACGGCGAATACTTGTGAAGTTAGTTTAGATTGATAGGTGTCCGATCACGTGACGAGTCCGAGGACTCCGAAGTTGGCACTGAGTGCCGCGGGTGGTTCGGAATCCTCAGTGGTAGCCTCGCACGTGATGTCAGGACTTTTGTGTAGTTTGAAAATTGATTTAAAAAAAATTGGTTTGGAATAGGTCCGCTCACGTGGCGAGCCCGAGGATTGCGGTGTAGCACACAGTACTTAGGGCGGTTTTAGGATCCTCAGTGGGAGCCTCCCACGTGGAATTAGAATTTTTGGTTATTCCTAGGTTGCGCTGTTAGGGTGACGCGATGCGTTGGTGGGAGTCCCTGCCTGGAAGTTTGAGAGAGAGAGGGGGGGGTGCGTTGTTATAACGGTTGGGAGTTACGAGTCTCCCTCACCCTCACTGGAGGGTGGTAGTAGGACCAATTTCGTGATTGGTCTGGTGGTTTTTCCCCTTGCCGTATCCAGTTCGACGACTCGAACTCGGTTGTCGGGGCCATAGTGAAGGTTGGCTATCCGACTTAGTTTCCATTCGTTGGGGGACAGATTATCCTCCTTAATGACGACTAGGTCCCCCTGTTTGAGGGTTGATTGTGGCTGCTTCCACTTAACGCGCTTCTGCAATTCGGTGAGATACTCCGTTTTCCACCGTTTGCAGAAGGTTTGATGAAGCGCCTTAAGTTTTTCCCATCGATTGACGAGTGAAGCGCGATTCTCGCTGACGTCAATCTCGGGTGGCGCTAGCAGGCGGCCGCCGACTAGGAAGTGTCCGGGGGTAAGTGGCTTTAGGTTGGACGGGTCATTTGAAGACGGGCTTAGGGGTCGAGAGTTGAGACAGGATTCAATCCTACACAGGAGGGTGCTAAACTCCTCGAGAGTAAATTTATGATCCGATGCGATCTTTTTGAAATGAGTTTTGTAACTCTTGACTCCCGCTTCCCACAGCCCGCCCATATGAGGAGCAGCTGCTGGTATGAAATGCCACGTCAGGGTTTGGTGGGCGTATTTACAGAGGGTTTGGTCGCGCGCATCAACGAGGAATGCCTTGAACTCTGCGCGGAGAGCCATCGACGCACCGACAAAGTTCGTCCCGTTGTCGGAATAGAGGTTTTTCGGGCATCCTCGTCTGGCGACAAACCGGCTAAATGCTGCGAGAAACGCGGCGGTGCTGAGGTCGCTAGTCGCCTCTAAGTGGATCGCCTTAATCGCAAAGCAGACGAATAGGCTGTGATTTCATCGCGAGCAGTGATTGCTGCCTCGATGCTATGCCCCTCTGCAAGGACGTCATCGACGTACATACTGTTTCGCAAGATGTGCGCTGCGATTGGCAGCGATGCTTCGACGTCATCTGCAAGTTGATGTAGGGTTCTGATCACTAGATAGGAGGCACAGTTGACCCCAAAGGTTACCGTGTTGAGTTCGTAAATACTGATAGGGTCACCTGCTTTAAGACGAAAAACTATTCTTTGGTATTGGGTTTGGTTTTCCTTTATCCAGATCTGTCTGTACATCTTCTCAATGTCGCTATTGAAGATGTACTTGTAGAATCTCCATCGGAGAAGTAGTATTGTTAAGTCGGATTGAAGTAATGGGCCGGTGTGCAGAACATCGTTTAGGCTCGTGCCGTTGGATTTCGGGCACGACGCGTTGAACACGACCCTCACTTTAGTCGTTGTGCTTTCCTCTTTGATAACCGCATGATGCGGCAAGAAGTAGCAATCAGATGATTGTGGTGGTACTACGGTGTGTACCTTGGACATGTGCCCTAACGTGACGTATTCTGTCAGTACCCTATTGTATTCCGTCTGTAGGGCCGGTGTCTTGGCTAGGCGTGTCTCGTTCCGATAGAACTGAGAGCAGACGCTCTTAAGAGATGGGCCCAAACAGAGGGTTTTTGGGAAGTTTTGTTTGAATGGAAGGGCGACGGTATATCTTCCGTCTGAATTCGTTTCCGTTGTGTTTTTATATAGTGCTTCGAAATAGGCATTATCTTCGGTCAGGACCTTTTTTGTAGGTACGTTTTCAAGTTTCCAGAAAGCGGCTAGCTGCTTGTCTAGGCTAATTTCATTGCAAAAGGATTCCCGTGTATTGGTTGGGTGAGGTGCATCTGCACGACCGGTTAAAATCCAACCGAAGACGGTTTCTTGGGCGAGAAGCGTATTAGAACGTTCTTCCGTATACCGTTTAGTATTATCTGGGGATAAATGTCGCCTCCAAGTATGAGATCGACTGGCTCATTAATGAAGAACCTCTTATCCGCTAGAATCAGATCAGGGAACGCTTGCCGAGTCTTTGCGCTCACTTGGCAAGTCGGAAGGTCCCCTGTTAGTTGAGGCAGGACTAGGGCCACTGTATGGATGCTTACTAAGGGGTCTGTAAGCGAACCTAACGTAATCGCACATGATTCCTTTACCTGTGCAGATGGTGTATTATTTATTCCTGACACTTGCACATGCAGACGTTTGGATGGAAGGTTTATTCGCCTTTTTAGTCTTTCTGTTATGAAAGAGCATTCGGACCCAGAGTCTATCAGCGCTCTGGCGGAAAATTTTACTCCATTATAGTGTATATTAACACATGCTGTTCCTAATAACACCCCTTTAGTGGTGTTAGCATGACACGAAGAGACGTTATTAGTATTATCTTGTCTTTTTTCAGACTCCATCCTTGCCCTAACCTGCTGTGAGGTTGAAGGTGTATTGTCGGTGGCGTTTAAAGTCCACCTTTGAGGAGTTGTCTTTGGCTGTGCTGTCGGAAGATGGAGCAAGGTGTCGTGCTTCAATTAAATTGGCTAGTGCATCGTGTCACGGTGTGTCCACCCGACAGACAATTCAGACAGTAACTATTGTTTTTTACAAATTCGATTTTTCCTGAGGTGGACAACCTACGGAATTTTTGGCAATTTCGTAATTTGTGCTCCGTACTGTTGCACATCTTACATGCCGATTTTTTTACGCTGGCTTGGTAAACCCCAAGTTTCGTAGAATTTTCCCTAGAATTCGAATTCTGACTTTTGGGTGCTTTTGTTGTTTTGTTACCCCTAAGATCAGAAATCGTCTCTAATGTCTGGAAGCGATTGGACAGGAATTTGTCCATATCTTCCCATTTCGGAATATCTGTTTTTCGTTCTACGGTCCGTTCCCAAAGAGCCAGTGTAGATTCAGGGAGTTTTGTGGAGCATAAGTAAGTTATAATTGCATCCCAATTTGTGATGTCAATATTATGACTTTGTAGTGCAGAAATGCAATTGTTGATCTCACGTTGCAATTTTTTAATTGATGTTCCACACTCCTGCTCGACTGCCGTCAGATTAAATAAAAGTTTTAGTTGTGTGTTGACGAGGATACGTTTATTTTCGTACCTGTCGCTTAAATTTTTCCAGGCGGTTGCAAACCCTCGTTTGTTAATGAGCACCTGCCCACTATTTCTTTTGCCTCCCCTTGAGTTTTTTGTTTTAGATAATATAATTTCTCGACATCTTTCAGATCAGTATTGTGGATGTATATCGCCGTGAACATATCTCTAAAAGGCTGGTCAGGAAAGGTAGTCGCCTTTAAAAACATCGGTGTCACAAGGCGGCAGCCGCATTTTATGCCCACGGCGCGAAGAGTCTTCATCCTTTGCTTCATCTTTTGCCGGCTGTGGAGTGATAGCTTCGGCTTCAGCCGCCACAGCAGACATGCATTGCTGGTAGCATGCGAAGCAACATTTATTCTTCTTTCTTAGTGAGCTGAGCTCGTCTTTGGACAGCTCAGGATTGCTGAGAAGACTTTCATATGTGGACTTGGTCTTCTTCCATAGTGCCCTTAGCTCCTCTTGCAGTAGTGCAAGGGTGTGCTTGTTGTGGGACTCGGCCAGGGCGGAGTTGAACTCTTGTTCAAACTCGACTATGAAATCAGCCAATCTCATATAAGTCTCCATTGATTTTATTAATCTGAATATTTTGTTTCTTTCAAGGGTTCGAGATTGAAGGCAAAAGACTTAGTGGCGTTGGTGTGTATTCAACCGCAGCAGAAATTATAAGTGTGTTTTGTTTTTTGAACGTAGTCCAGCTATCAATCCTGCTGTGATTGTGCTGTATAAGTAAAATCTTTAAAAAACACAAGGATTGAAATTCTGGTCTGATTGAATGTGTTAACACAGATAGCAATCTTATGTGAATTTAATGTATAGCCAGTGATATGAACCACTTATAGAGATCCTCACGAGGATTATGTAAGCCACAGATAGAAATCCTGACGAGGATTTAATGTGTATACAGTGATATAGAAAGAAATCCTGACGAGGATTTAGTGTGTATGTAGTGATATGCAGTACAGATAGAAATCCTGAAAGGTTCTAGTGTATACAAAGTGATATTAAACACAGATAGAAATCCTGAAAGGATTTAATGTGTCTACGGTGATGTGCAGTGCAGAGAAGAGAATCGTCTGCAAATATTTAATGTGTCTTAACAGGTGTGTTGGACACAGATAGAAATATTTTCCAAAAATTTTGCGTGTTTAAAAAAAAATTTTAAACGCAGATGGTAATCCCAGTGTGGATATAGTGTGTAAAGTTTGAACCACAGATAGAAATCCCGACGAGGATTTAATGTGTATACAAAAAAGTGTGATGTGAACGTTGATGAGTATTCCCGAGTAGCCAACCAGGGTATCTTTCCCAATGTAAATAAGAAAATAAATTTGTTTATCCAACTTAATGTGGAAAATTACACTTTTAATTATTTATTATAAAAACGCTGAAAAAATACAGCTCTATAATATAAAGCGATCAGTATAAATTGTGTTTGTGACCAATTGTGATGAGCCACTAGCCACCCAACGCAGTGCTAATTTTGTGGCTTTCTGGTATTATTTCAGTTCGCAACTGATTAACAAACTGAATTCCGTTCAAAAATAACGCAATTTATTATATGTATATAAAATCGATGAAAAAATATTCTCTATTAAATGCCTTCGAATTAATATGAATTAAGTGTATTCACAAATGAGCGACTTGCAACAATTCTCTAATTGTTTGTCGCAATTAAACAAAAAATGACTACTAGCCACCCAACGAAGGTGAAATGTTTTAGAAAAAAAAATTTTTTGTTTGCAGAATATTCTGACTTCGTGAATATTGTGGTATCTCTGTGCAAATTCATCAACCAAATGAGAGTGTATGTAGATTGTTGCCGAAAATCAACAACCGTAAAGAGTGTCTATAGAAACAGAGTGTGGTTGCACAGTGCAGTGATAATTTTGTTGCAAAAGAAAAAAAAAATCCACTGACTGTCTTTCTTTGAGTTGTGTCGGAAAAGACTTACCACTGGAGGGGGACTTAGCCGATAATCAAAAGGCGCTAAGTGTGCGTTTAAAACACAACGAACTTCCACTTGCTTTGACTGGCAAATGGATATCACAAATTCACTCGATACGTTAGTTCGTATATAAAAAAAAATGTGCACCAAAATCAACCACTTACCTTACACAAATTTTGTAGTCTGAAAACCAAAGTTTTGGTAATGTATGTGATCTGATATGATGTTATGTGGACTGTTGATGCGATGTTATGTGGACTGTAGATGTGATGTTATTGTAATGATGTGATAAATGGACGTGATATCGTATGATGATTTGATTCGTTTTTGCTGTAGTGATGATTTTATGGCTGTATGTGTGTTGTGATGACCAGTTGGAGTTTATGTGTTGCTCGTTCGTTTTGCTTCTTCGCTGGTTGATTTTAATTTGTGAATTTGATACCTTTTATAAATAATACCTAAGCTCTTAGGTTTTTCACACGTGCTGGTTAATTTTTGATGGAAAAATTTGTTCTTCGTATCGAAATATTAACTTTCTCGGCGCGTAAGGACCAAATGTTACGGCGGCAAGACCAAGATAGGGCGCGCTCGCAATAGTGGTGGGGAGAAAAGAAAGGAAAAAACAAACGAATTCGTTATAAAAGGATACACAATAATGTTTATTAAGGTGAAAGTAAATGCAAATTCAGAGTTAATCCACTTAATCACAATTCAAGATTTCCGATGACGGAAGTGTAAAATGAATTTTATAATTTTTAGTATTATGGAAAGACTTACCTTCGGTAGCTTGGCTGCTGGCGGTTTCTTAAACGTTCGCAAAAGAAGTGACAGAGGTAAAAAGACTTTAGTTCGCGCGGTCACCGCCGAATCCTAGGCTTAACTATTATCCGGCGGAGTAAACGGTTATCGGTATAAACCGATATGAATAAATGAAAAATGTGAGGTGAAAAGGTAACGAAAAGGAAAAGTAAAGCGATACGAGGGTGCACCGCCATATTTAGGCTTGTGGCCTAAACAAAGATATAACGTAAAATTTGTATATTGTCTTTTATGCTAATTTATTTTGATATTCCTAATTTTATTTATTATATTATCTATATTTCAACTTAATTTATTATTATTTACATGCAACTTGATTGCATCCAAAAATTTCACGTTGTCTATTAAACGAAAAAAAGCGACCCAAAAACGTTTTCGATTTTAG
Organism: Eurosta solidaginis; assembly: GCF_040869045.1. Taxonomy (NCBI): domain Eukaryota; kingdom Metazoa; phylum Arthropoda; class Insecta; order Diptera; family Tephritidae; genus Eurosta; species Eurosta solidaginis. The sequence continues at coordinate 114,329,599 of NC_090320.1, read as the reverse complement.
TACGAAATATTGCATAGGCAGTATATTACCCACTATCTATATATTAATACGGTAACAAAATTTCCATACAATCAATTGACAGGCTGTTTTGCATACTTAGCATACGTAAAATCATATAAAAGTTATATGAATCGATTCGTATGAATCAGCCGCAGTGCATAGGCCTATTTTTGTTAACAAATATTACTCTATTTGTTTATAATTAATAGAAGAAGTTTTTTGTAAATACGAACAATTCATACAAATATCGAAATTCATTTTCGTGCACAAGCGCGCCATATTTGGGAACAATTATCTAAGTGTTCTAATGCGAATTGCAAAGACCTAAACCTTTATGTATCCCCGCTAAATTCGAGAGCACAAATGCTTCACCTACATACAAATATGGTTTCCCATTGTTGCTACTTACCTGTAATAGCCCCTACCAAAATCCTAAAAATTGTTCCAAAATAATTTGTAGCGTACCAAAAAATCTTAAATAGAATAAATTTTTGACCGGCCCATTTTTTGTGGCAAATTTCACCTACACGTAAATACATAAGTCTTTATTTAACAGATTCTTTGTTTTTTGTTTTAGTTGTTTTCAAAAAAACATGAAAACACAAATAATGAGTTAACTTTTGTTGAAACTAACTAATTTATCTATAACAATTAATGGCAAATTTACTTCTTATACTGAACAAAAAAAAAAATTACAAAAATATAACATTAAATTTTTTATATTGCCTGTTATGCTAATTTATTTTATTTCTTATTTTATTTTATTATATATTCTCTTATTTCAAATTGGTTTATTATTATTTAAATGCAACTTGACTGAATCGGAAAGTTTCACGTTGTATATTAAACGAAACAAAAACAGGTCCCAAAAACGTTTTTGATTTTAGGTGAAAGCGGCAACCGGCATCATAGCGGCCGTATTGCATATGCAGTATATTACCTACTATCTATATATTAATACGCTAACAAAATTTCCATACAATCAATTGACAGGCTGCTTCGTATACTTAGCATACGTAAAATAATATAAAAGTTATATGAATCGATTCGCATGGATCAGCCGCAGTGCATAGGCCTATTTTTGTTAACAAATATTACTCTATTTGTTTATAATTAATAGAAAAAGTTTTTTGTAAATTCGAACAATACATACAAATATCGAAATTCATTTTCGTACACAGTCGCGCCATCTTTGGAAACAATTATCTAAGTGATCTAATGCGAATTTCAAAGACCTAAACTTTTATGTATCCCCACGAAATTTGAAAGCACAAATGTTTCACCTACATACAAATATTGTTTCCCATTGTTGCCACTTACCTATAATAGCCTCTACCAAATGCTAAAAAATTGTTCCAAAATAATTTGTAGCGTACCAAAAAATCTTAAATAGAATTAGTTTTTGACCGGCCCATTTTTTGTGGCAAATTTCACTTACACGTGAATACATAAGTCCTTATTTAACAAATTCTTTGTTTTTTATTTTAGTTGTTTTCAAAAAAACATGAAATCGCAAATAATGAGTTAACTTTTGCTGAAACTAACTAAATAAATTCATTTATAACAATTATTGGCATATTTGCCCGAAAATGTTTTTGTATTTGCAGATTTAATCCTGAATCTTATACTGAACAAAAAAAAAAGTTAAAAAATATAACATACAATTTTTTATATTGCCTTTTATGCTAATTTATTTTATTTCTTTTTTTATTTTATTATATATTCTCTTATTTCAAATTGGTTTATTATTATTTAAATGCAACTTTACTGAATTGGAAAGTTTCATGTTGTATATTAAACGGAACAAAAAAACGTCCCAAAAACGTTTTTGATTTTAGGTCAAAGCGGCAAGCGGCATCATCATTGTTTCCAATTACCTATATTGGTTTGTACCAAAATCTTTAAAAAATTGTTCTAAAATAATTGTTAGCGCACAAAAAAACTTTAAAGAGAAGTAATAACTTAACCAGCCTATTTTTTTGGACAAATTTTACTTACACGTAAAAGCATAGGTCTTTATTTAACAGATTCTCTGTTTTTCATTTAAGTGCTTTAAAAAAAAATAAATCAGAAATAATGAGTCAACTTTTGTTCAAACTCACTAAATTTATTTATTTATAACAATTAATTGCAAATTTGACCCAAATGTTTTTTGCATTTCCAGATTGTATGCTCATTTTAGGTATAGCACGTCTTATAGTGAACAAAAAATAAATAAACTTGCTACAAAGACATTACATTAAAATTTGTATATTGTCTTTTATGCTAATTTATTTTGATATTTCTTATTTTATTTTAATATATTATCTTTTATCACGTTGTATATTAAATTTGCTACAAAGATATTACATTAAAATTTGTATATTGTCTTTTATGCTAATTTATTTTGATATTTCTTATTTTATTTTATTATATTATCTTTTATTTCAACTTAGTTTATTATTATTTAAATGCAACTTGATTGAATCGGAAAATTTCACGTTGTATATTAAACGAAAAAAAACGACCCAAAAACGTTTTCGATTTTAGGTCGAAATATTGCATAGGCAGTATATTACCCAGTATCTGTGTATTAATACGCTAACAAAATTTCCATACAATCAATTAACAGGCTGTTTCGCATACTTAGCATACGTAAAATCATATAAAAGTTATATGAATAGATTCGTATTGATCAGCCGCAGTGCATAGGCCTATTTTTGCTAACAAATATTACTCTATTTGTTTATAATTAATAGAAAAAGTTTTTTGTAAATTCGAAAATCTGTGCAACTATCGAAATTGCCATCTGTAGGACGCATTATGTTCACAAACCCCCCTGAGTACATAGCTCCAAATTCTCAATTTTTGCGTTGCTCGAATGTTTCATCTCTACATATGTATATATTTGTACACGCCAAACGATGAGAGAACTACTGCTTCGCTGATTTTCTGTTGAAATAAAATATTTTTTCCCATTGTTTCCAATTACCTATATTGGTTTGTACCAAAATCTTTAAAAAATTGTTCTAAAATAATTGTTAGCGCACAAAAAAAACTTTAAAGAGAAGTAATAACTTAACCGGCATATTTTTTTGGACAAATTTTACTTACACGTAAAAGCATAGGTCTTTATTTAACAGATTCTTTGTTTTTCATTTTAGGCGCTTTAAAAAAAAATAAATCAGAAATAATGAGTCAAATTTTGTTCAAACTCACTAAATTTATTTATTTATAACAATTAATTGCAAATTTGACCCAAATGTTTCTTGCATTTCCAGATTTTATGCTCATTTTAGGTATAGCACGTCTTATAGTGAACAAAAAGTAAATAAATTTGCTACAAAGATATTACATTGAAATTTGTATATTGTCTTTTATGCTAATTTATTTTCATATTTCTTATTTTATTTTATTATATTACCTTTTATCACGTTGTATATTAAATTTGCTAAAAAGATATTACATTAAAATTTGTATATTGTCTTTTATGCTAATTTATTTTGATATTTCTTATTTTATTTTATTATATTATCTTTTATTTCAACTTAGTTTATTATTATTTAAATGCAACTTGATTGTATGGGAAAATTTCACGTTGTATATTAAACGAAAAAAGACGACCCAAAAACGTTTTCGATTTTAGGTCGAAATATTGCATAGGCAGTATATATTTATTATTAGGCTGTGTTTGATTATATGCCCATTAATCGGATGCTTAGATCCCATAATCCTAATTTGTTTATGTCGCTTAAAATTATGAAATCAATTTTATTTTAGTAAATATGTTTGCGTGAATAATTTCAATGTATTTGTTTCTTTTTCTTTTTTTTCTAATTTATTCTGCTTTGCTATATGTTAGTATTATATCGTTCACAGACGATATTTTATGGTAGATATGGTCATATATATTCATCTCCATTTCATGAATATGAATGTTTACAAATTTAATACAAATTAATTACGTACATAGATCTCAATGGGAATCCCAACATTAAATATCCGAATATTAGAATCTTCATATTTCCACAATGATAACATTAAAACCCGGAAAAAGGTTCAAGTGCACTTATTGCGTTTTTATATGGAACTGTTTATTCACATCACTTAATTTTTTCGCACTTTAAGTACTTTATTTTTTTTTCTTTCATTTAAATTTTTTTAGTAAACTCTGCCTTCTTTCTCATTACATACTTTTTTTATATTTTTATTTTTTATGAAGGTATCCTCTATTCTATTCGAATTTTTCGTTTTGTGTCACGCTTATGTACATACTACATATGTATTTATACAAAATTAAACTCGGTAAAGCGCCAATTGCATACCTAACGGGTGGCGTGAAATAGGCTAAATTCATTAAGCACATTTCTTCGTTTTTAACTAAAAGTTCGTGTTTTTGAATTATGACACTATTGAAGTAAATGGGCGATATATGTATATGGGAGATATAGGCCTACTGGGGAACCGAGCACACAAAACTAACTTCGGTAGCGCCCCAACGGGGACCTCCCGGGTGGTGTGGAAAAACCTATTTTTCAATTTAATGTCAAGAAATTTCACCTTAATTCTATGTCAATTTCTTTTGATTTTACATATTTTTTATATCTTTGTTTAAGGAGCTCCATACCAAAAGGTTATAATTACATTTGAAAATTTTGTAGAAAATTTAAGAAAATACAATAAAAATTACAATGTCTTAATGAAAAATTTAAGTAAGTTAGACCAATTTGCTATATTTCCGCTCACTGCTTAACTATTAACGCATTATTTCACTACCCCCAACACTGGATGCATAGACTGAGTTGAAAAAAAAGGATTGGTCGAATTTCGACCACAGGCGACTTTGTTGGATTATATATCCATTAATCGGATGCTTAGATCCCATAACCCTAATTTGTTTATGTGGCGTAAAGTTATGAAATCAATTTTATTTTAGTAAATATGTTTGCGTGAATAATTTAAATGTTTTTGTTTGTTTTTCTTTTCTTTCTAATTTATTCTGCTTTGTTATATCTTAGTATTATATTGTTCACAGACGATATTTTATGGTAGATATGATCATATATATTCATGAAATGGAGTGCTTACAAATTTTATACAATTTAATTAAACATTTTTTTAGTAAACTCTGCCCTCTTTCTCATTACATAATTTTTTTTATTTTTATTTTTTTTTTTATGAAGGTATCCTCTATTCTTTATTTATTTTTTATTTATCCTCTATTCTACTCGAAATTTTTGTTTTGTGTCACACTTATATATTAGATATGTATTTATACAAAATAAGAAATAGGCTAAATTACTTTAGCAAATTTTTTCGTTTTTAACTTAAAGTTCATGTTTTTTGAATTATGACACTATTGAAGTAAATGAGCGATATATGTATATGGGTGATATAGGCCTAATGGGGAACCGAGCACCCAAAACTAACTTCGGTAGCCGCTTCCCAAGGCCGTCGGTTCTATGTACCGGAGCGACTCGGGATTTTTCCCGACCAAGGACTGCCATTTCAGTGCAACCCCATTTAATTTGTTGCGTCCCTCCCACAAATTGTCATCCTCCCAGCACCTCCTTGCAGCGGGACTGTTCCATATTCTCTTGCTCAGGGAAGGTATCAAACCCAACCCGGGTCCGTCTCCTGACCCCGGTCCTGAGAAATGGTTTTGCTGCATCTGCCGGAAAAGAATCTTTTTAGGACGGTCATATTCTTGTCAGTGTGTCTCGTGAAATGGCTGGTTGCATCGGACAGGTTGTTCTGGGCTAGACCCCAAAACCAGACGCCCACGCCTCTTCTATAAATCTTTTGTGGCTCCTTGCTGTTAACGTCCTAGGACGTCCCGTAGTCTGCGCCTTCCAGCAGCCCCGCTGCTCAGCAAGCCACGACAAGTACCCGCTGTCGCTCGCGCCCCACGGCGCCACCAACGCACACGGCTGCTCCCACTCATACCTACAATCTCCGTAGTAGAGTCGGGAGCAATGCCGAGCATCAGCCCCTGCCCCGTCTTCTTCCCCCTCTTTTCCGGCAGCAATTGTGAAGGTCAGGGAAACAGACTCTTAGTCCCTACCTCCCTTTGCACCGTTTGCCAGCACAGAATATATACGTTTACGACATCCGCCCAATGCAGCTCCTGCCACGGACGGTGCCACTTTCCCAGATGTTCTGGTCTCCGCGAAGGCAACCCCCCGACGGGTTTCATTGCGCCATGTTGCCAGGCCGCATACCCAAATACACCGGGTACCCCAATGCCTACCCAAGGACGTCTAGTCCCAGGGCCTCAACAGCAATCGCGGTCTGGCCTTCCACAACCCAGACGTAGTCACCCGTCACTTGCTCCCAGTGTGGCGTAGTCTCCCCCTATGCACTTCAGAATTCTGCAGTTAAACTGTAATGGATTAACTGGGAAGATCACGGAGATAGTCGACTTCATGAAGCGGCACAACATCCGCATTGCTGCGATTCAAGAGACTAAACTCACAGCAAGATCTGCACTGCAGACTGTTCGGTTTATAATGTCCACAGAAAAGATCGCAACAGCGGAAATGGAGGCGGCCTCACGTTTAACATACACCACACTGTGCAATATCATATATTTGATTCCGACATCGACCGCAGGGACAGTGTCTTATAACGTCAAGGATTATCTGTCCGGTCGGGCGATGGAAATCGAGAAATCATCAACATCTACATCCCTCCTGGCCCCAGTGGATACCGCCCTGATATCAGCGGCGTACTCACTGGAAACAATCGCATTATCTTAGGCGATTTCAATGCCCATCACGATCTATGGCATTCAAACTTGCGGGTGGACAGTAGGGGTGAGATGTTAGCGGATCAAATAGAAGAAACGACGTTCTGCACAATAAACGGAGACGCCCCCACACGTATGGTAGGAAGCTGTCACAGTTCGCCGGATATTTCAATCGTGAGCGCAGAACTCGTAAACTGCGTCAACTGGCAGTCGATGGTAACATTGATATCCGACCACCTGCCCGCCAAGGGGAGCGTGCTTTCCGCAAGGTCATTGAATCCGCCTCGGCTCGTTTCATTCCCGCCGGTAGAATTCCCGAAATTCGGCCCACTTCCCGGCAGAGGCCGCAAGTTTAGCGAGAGAACGTGACCTTATAAGACAGCTCGATCCCAGCGACCCCCAAATAAGGGATATAAACCAACGCATCAGATTGCTTGTGGATAAACACAAGCGGGCGAAATGGGAGGAGCACCTAAGCGGTTGTTACCTCTCTGCCGGTGTAGGTAAACTTTGGTCCACTGTAAAGTCCCTATCGAATCCGTCTAGGCACAATGACAAAGTTTCCATCGCCTTTGGCGACAAAGTGCTGTCGGATGTGAAAAAATGCGCGAGCGTTTTCTGCCGACAATACGTAAGGCATCCTACGGTCGACAAAAATAGACGGAGGGCCAACAGACACACACATAAACACAAATTCAGCGCGTCACCAATCACCATCACCGCTAAAGAGGTTGAGGACGCCATTGGTCGCGCTAAACCATCCAAAGCAGTGGGCCCAGACGGCATAGCCATGCCGATGCTTAAAAACCTAAGGAAAGAGGGTTTCCAATATTTAGCGCATGTCTTCAACCTGTCTCTTTCCACCTTTGTCATACCCGAGAAATGGAAAATAGCCAAGGTGGTCCCGCTACTAAAGCCTGGGAAACCAGCTAACATAGGAGAGTCGTATCGTCCGATATCTCTCCTATCTCCAGTAGCAAAGACGCTTGAAGCCATTTTGCTCCCTTATTTCCAAGCAAATTTGCAGCTAGCCTCTCATCAGCATGGCTTCAGAAAACTCCATAGCACTACCACCGCGCTAAACGCCATTAGCACCCAGATAAATTGCGGTTTAAATCAATATCCCCACCATAGCATAGTACTCGTAGCGCTAGACCTATCAAAAGCTTTTGACACGGTCAACCATGGCTCGTTACTGCAAGACCTGGAAGGGTCTACCCTTCCCCCATGTCTTAAAAGTGGACCGCAAATTATCTGGGTGGTCGGTAGGCATCGGTGCAATTTAGAAACGAAACATCAAAACCAAGGAGAATTAAACAAGCCTGTGGCATCCAGGCTGGTGTCCTATCCCCACTTTTGTTTAATTTCTACATATCTAAGCTACCTTCACCACCGGAAGGAGTCACAATCGTTTCCTAAGCCGATGACTGCACAATAATGGCCACAGGCCCAGGCCCAAAGATCGATGAGCTATGCAATAAAATAAACGGCTACCTCCCTGATCTCTCCAGTTTTCTCGCCTCGCGAAACCTGGCATTATCACCGACTAAATCTTACGCGACCTTATTTACAACATGGACGTTCCAAATGTCGACCATTTTGAACATCCACGTCGATGGCACTACGCTACCGACTGTCCTACACCCCAAAATCTTGGGTGTGACGTTTGATCAGGATCTACATTTTGGTGAGCACGCAGCCGCAATTGTTCCGAAAATTCAGAGCCGTAACAAAATCCTCAAATCCCTCGCTGGCAGTACCTGGGGAAAAGATTAGGAAACGCTCATGACTACATACAAAGCAATTAGCCAGCCGATTACGTGCTACGCGTCACCCATATGGTCGCCAAGCCTAGAAATTACCCACTGGAAGAATTGCCACGGGCTGTTTTCTTATGTCCCCAGAACACCATCTGCATAATGAGGCGAGAATACTCCCCATCAGGGAGAGAAATGACATGCTGACCAAACAGTTCCTGTTGAATACCCAGAAACCTGAGCATCCCAACAGACATCTGATTGATGAACCAGCACCGCCTAGGGGCTTAAGGAGTCATCTCCGTAAGCATTTTGAGGAAATACGGCACCTGAGAACCCAGCCGTATGAAGCAAAAAGACACAAGCAGGTCCTTGGTGAACTCCATAAACAGGCGTCGGACCTTTATGCCCGGAATTGCCCGGTGAATCCAGTACTCAAAGAAAAGTATCCTAAACTCACGGAAGAGGAACGCATACTCCCCAGGGAAACGCGTGTCACTCTTGCTCAACTTCGTTCTGGATACTGTAACAGGTTAAACTCTTACCTATCCAGAATCAACCCCGACATACAAAATGTATGCCCCGCTTGCAATGTGTCCCCACATGACACCAACCATCTCTTTAATTGTAATGTGGAACCAACGCCTCTAATACCCTTTTCCTTATGGCCCACCCCTGTTGAAACAGCAAGTTTCCTTGGACTCCCGTTAGAGGATATTGATGACAATTTGTGATCGGTCGCGGCTGTTAGGTTGGGCGAAGCATTGCTACAACAACAACAACACTAGATATGCGATGTTATGATTATTGTCACAGTTATCGATTATTTGCACGACATGATCATTCATCCTTAGGCCCGGTTTTCAGTAGTTGGTTAAGCTAAGCTTTTTAAGCTAATTTAGTCGTTGCGAAGGGTGCGCTAGTATTTACTAACTAAGCTTTAAATGCAATATTTAAATTTTCTGAGCAAAAATTTTATGAACAGGTGATCCAACCTAAGTAAGCTAAGCGTACCCTTACCTATTGAATCGTGCAATACTTTTCCCAATGCTATCTTCTTCTATTTCAGGGTGAATTGGTTCTCGCACTGGCAGTTCTTTTGGGAATAATTTTTTTTTTTGCCAGGGAGGTCCGAGTTTAATTAAAATACCTGTGGCCAATTTCGGCCGGAGGGCAACATCCCGCGGCGCGTTTTAAGCACGCGGATCTATAGGAAGAAGAGCCATTGGAATAGGGGGTTTGTGCTACCCTTTCATATATACATATGATATATATGCATGTACGTTTATGCAACCGAGTGGTTATAGGCGCCTGGACTGACGGATGGTTTTGATTCTTTCAGTTTAGGGGCGGAAGGATACAATACGAGATGAAGTGATTTGTGTGTTTCCCCAGTTCATATTTTTCTCTGGGTGTAATTGTATTCGGTAGCCGATAGTGGATCTGCTTTAGGATTCTGTTGGTCTCGTTCGGGGTGAACGATAGCTGGGTTCTCCCTTTCCCTCGACAGTTTCCCGGTAGGCACTCCTTTCATCTCCGTCACCCAAGAGCGCGAGGTTTAGCATAGTGCAGATTCCCGTGGTGAGCCCGAGGGTTCCTGTGTGGCACACAACGCCTAGGGAGGTGGTAATCCTGAAGCGAAACCTCACACGGCAAATACTTGTGAAGTTAGTTTAGATTGATAGGTGTCCGATCACGTGACGAGTCCGAGGACTCCGAAGTTGGCACTGAGTGCCGGGGGTGGTTCGGAATCCTCAGTGGTAGCCTCGCACGTGATGTCAGGACTTTTGTGTAGTTTGAAAATTGATTTAAAAAAAATTGGTTTGGAATAGGTCTACTCACGTGGCGAGCCCGAGGATTGCGGTGTAGCACACAGTGCTTAGGGCGGTTTTAGGATCCTCAGTGGGAGCCTCCCACGTGGAATTGGAATTTTTGGTTATTCCTACGTTGCGCTGTTAGGGCGACGCGATGCGTTGGTGGGAGTCCCTGCCTGGAAGTTTGAGAGAGAGAGGGGGGGTGCGTTGTTATAACGGTTGGGAGTTACGAGTCTCCCTCACCCTCACTGGAGGGTGGTAGTAGGACCAATTTCGTGATTGGTCTGGTGGTTTGTCCCCTTGCCGTATCCAGTTCGACGACTCGAGCTCGGTTGTCGGGGCCATAGTGAAGGTTGGCTATCCGACTTAGTTTCCATTCGTTGGGGGACAGATTATCCTCCTTAATGACGACTAGGTCCCCCTGTTTGAGGTTTGATTGTGGATGCTTCCACTTAACGCGCTTCTGCAATTCGGTGAGATACTCCGTTTTCCACCGTTTGCAGAAGGTTTGATGAAGCGCCTTAAGTTTTTCCCATCGATTGACGAGTGAAGCGCGATTCTCGCTGACGTCAATCTCGGGTGGCGCTAGCAGGCGGCCGCCGACTAGGAAGTGTCCGGGGGCAAGTGGCTTTAGGTTGGACGGGTCATTTGAAGACGGGCTTAGGGGTCGAGAGTTGAGACAGGATTCAATCCTACACAGGAGGGTGCTAAACTCCTCGAGAGTAAATTTATGATCCGATGCGATCTTTTTGAAATGAGTTTTGAAACTCTTGACTCCCGCTTCCCACAGACCGCCCATATGAGGAGCAGCTGCTGGTATGAAATGCCACGCCAGGGTTTGGTGGGCGTATTTACAGAGGGTTTGGTCCACGCATCAACGAGGAATGCCTTGAACTCTGCGCGGAGAGCCCTCGACGCACCGACAAAGTTCGTCCCGTGTTCGGAATAGAGGTTTTTCGGGCATCCTCGTCTGGCGACAAACCGGCTAAATGCTGCGAGAAACGCGGCGGTGCTGAGGTCGCTAGTCGCCTCTAAGTGGATTGCCTTAATCGCAAAGCAGACGAATAGGCTGTGATTTCATCGCGAGCAGTGATTGCTGCCTCGATGCCATGTCCCTCTACAAGGACGTCATCGACGTACATACTGTTTCGCAAGATTGGCAGCGATGCTTCGACGTCATCTGCAAGTTGATGTAGGGTTCTGATCACTAGATAGGGGGCACAGTTGACCCCAAAGGTTACCGTGTTGAGTTCGTAAATACTGATAGGGTCACCTGCTTTAAGACGAAAAACTATTCTTTGGTATTGGGTTTGGTTTTCCTTTATCCAGATCTGTCTGTACATCTTCTCAATGTCGCTATTGAAGATGTACTTGTAGAATCTCCATCGGAGAAGTAGTATTGTTAAGTCGGATTAAAGTAATGGGCCGGTGTGTAGAACATCGTTTAGGCTCGTGCCGTTGGATGTCGGGCACGACGCGTTGAACACGACCCTCACTTTAGTCGTTGTGCTTTCCTCTTTGATAACCGCATGATGCGGCAAGAAGTAGCAATCAGATGATTGTGGTGGTACTACGGTGTGTACCTTGGACATGTGCCCTAACGTGACGTATTCTGTCAGTACCCTATTGTATTCCGTCTGTAGGGCCGGTGTCTTGGCTAGGCGTGTCTCGTTCCGATAGAACTGAGAGCAGACGCTCTTAAGAGATGGGCCCAAACAGAGGGTTTTTGGGAAGTTTTGTTTGAATGGAAGGGCGACGGTATATCTTCCATCTGAATTCCTTTCCGTTGTGTTTTTATATAGTGCTTCGCAATAGGCATTATCTTCGGTCAGGACCTTTTTTGTAGGTACGTTTTCAAGTTCCCAGAAAGCGGCTAGCTGCTTGTCTAGGCTAATTTCATTGAAAAAGGATACCCGTGTATTGGTTGGGTGAGGTGCATCTGCACGACCGGTTAAAATCCAACTGAAGACGGTTTCTTGGGCGAGAAGCGTATTTAGAACGTTCTTCCGTATACCGTTTAGTATTATATGGGGATAAATGTCGCCTCCAAGTATGAGATCGACTGGCTCATTAATGAACAACCTCTTATCCGCTAGAATCAGATCAGGGAACGCTTGCCGAGTCGTTGCGCTCACTTGGCAAGTCGGAAGGTCCCCTGTTAATTGAGGCAGGACTAGGGCCACTGTATGGATGCTTACTAAGGGGTTTGTAAGCGAACCTGATTCCTTTACCTGTGCAGATGGTGTATTTTTTATTCCTGACACTTGCACATGCAGACGTTTGGATGGAAGGTTTATTCGCCTTTTTAGTCTTTCTGTTATGAAAGAGCATTCGGACCCAGAGTCTATCAGCGCTCTGGCGGAAAATTTTACTCCATTATAGTGTATATTAACACGTGCTGTTCCTAATAACACCCCTTTAGTGGTGTTAGCATGACACGAAGAGACGTTATTAGTATTATCTTGTCTTTTTTCAGACTCCATCCTTGCCCTAGCCTGCTGTGAGGTTGAAGGTGTATTGTCGGTGGCGTTTTGAGTCCACCTTTGAGGAGTTGTCTTTCGTTGTGCTGTCGGAAGATGGAGCAAGGTGTCGTGCTTCAATTGAATTGGCTAGTGCATCGTGTCACGGTGTGTCCACCCGACAGACAATTCAGACAGTAACTATTGTTTTTTACAAATTCGATTTTTCCTGACGTGAACAACCTTGGCAATTTCGTAATTTGTGCTCCGTACTGTTGCACATCTTACATGCCGATTTTGTTACGCTGGCTTGGTAAACCCCAAGTTTCGTAGAATTTTCCCTAGAATTCGAATTCTGACTTTTGGGTGCTTTTGTTGTTTTGTTACCCCTAAGATCAGAAATCGTCTCTAATGTCTGGAAGCGATTGGACAGGAATTTGTCCATATCTTCCCATTTCGGAATATCTGTTTTTCGTTCTACGGTCCGTTCCCAAAGAGCCAGTGTAGATTCAGGGAGTTTTGTGGAGCATAAGTAAGTTATAATTGCATCCCAATTTGTGATGTCAATATTATGACTTTGTAGTGCAGAAATGCAATTGTTGATCTCACGTTGCAATTTTTTAATTGATGTTCCACACTCCTGCTCGACTGCCGTCAGATTAAATAAAAGTTTTAGTTGTGTGTTGACGAGGATACGTTTATTTTCGTACCTGTCGCTTAAATTTTTCCAGGCGGTTGCAAACCCTCGTTTGTTAATGAGCACCTGCCCACTATTTCTTTTGCCTCCCCTTGAGTTTTTTGTTTTAGATAATATAATTTCTCGACATCTTTCAGATCAGTATTGTGGATGTATATCGCCGTGAACATATCTCTAAAAGGCTGGTCAGGAAAGGTAGTCGCCTTTAAAAACATCGGTGTCACAAGGCGGCAGCCGCATTTTATGCCCACGGCGCGAAGAGTCTTCATCCTTTGCTTCATCTTTTGCCGGCTGTGGAGTGATAGCTTCGGCTTCAGCCGCCACAGCAGACATGCATTGCTGGTAGCATGCGAAGCAACGTTTATTCTTCTTTCTTAGTGAGCTGAGCTCGTCTTTGGACAGCTCAGGATTGCTGAGAAGACTTTCATATGTGGACTTGGTCTTCTTCCATAGTGCCCTTAGCTCCTCTTGCAGTAGTGCAAGGGTGTGCTTGTTGTGGGACTCGGCCGGGGCGGAGTTGAACTCTTGTTCAAACTCGACTATGGAATCAGCCAATGTCATATAAGTCTCCATTGATTTTATTAATCTGAATATTTTGTTTCTTTCAAGGGTTCGAGATTGAAGGCAAAAGACTTAGTGGCGTTGGTGTGTATTCAACCGCAGCAGAAATTATAAGTGTGTTTTGTTTTTTGAACGTAGTCCAGCTATCAATCCTGCTGTGATTGTGCTGTATAAGTAAAATCTTTAAAAAACACAAGGATTGAAATTCTGGTCTGATTGAATGTGTTAACACAGATAGCAATCTTATGTGAATTTAATGTGTAGCCAGTGATATGAACCACTTATAGAGATCCTCACGAGGATTATGTAAGCCACAGATAGAAATCCTGACGAGGATTTAATGTGTATACAGTGATATAGAAAGAAATCCTGACGAGGAATATTGTGGTATCTCTGTGCAAATTCATCAACCAAGTGAGAGTGTATGTAGATTGTTGCCGAAAATCAACAACCGTAAAGAGTGTCTATAGAAACAGAGTGTGGTTGCACAGTGCAGTGATAATTTTGTTGCAAAAAGAAAAAAAAAATCCACTGACTGTCTTTCTTTGAGTTGTGTCGGAAAAGTCTTACCGCTGGAGGGGGACTTAGCCGATAATCAAAAGGCGCTAAGTGTGCGTTTAAAACGCAACGAACTTCTACTTGCTTTGACTTGCAAATGGATATCACAAATTCACTCGATACGTTAGTTCGTATATAAAAAAAATGTGCACCAAAATCAACCACTTACCTTACACAAATTTTGTAGTCTGAAAACCAAAGTTTAGGTAATGTATGTGATCTGATATGATGTTATGTTGACTGTTGATGCGATGTTATGTGGACTGTAGATGTGATGTTATTGTGATGATGTGATAAATGGACGTGATATCGTATGATGATTTGATTCGTTTTAGCTGTAGTGATGATTTTATGGCTGTATGTGTGTTGTGATGACCAGTTGGAGTTTATGTGTTGCTCGTTCGTTTTGCTTCTTCGCTGGTTGATTTTAATTTGTGAATTTGATACCTTTTATAAATAATACCTAAGCTCTTAGGTTTTTCACACGTGCTGGTTAATTTTTGATGGAAAAATTTGTGCTTCGTATCGAAATATTAACTTTCTCGGCGCGTAAGGACCAAATGTTACGGCGGCAAGACCAAGATAGGGCGCGCTCGCAATAGTGGTGGGGAGAAAAGAAAGGAAAAAACACAAACGAATTCGTTATAAAAGGATACACAATAATGTTTATTAAGGTGAAAGTAAATGCAAATTCAGAGTTAATCCACTTAATCACAATTCAAGAGGAAGTGTAAAATGAATTTTATAATTTTTAGTATTATGGAAAGACTTACCTTCGGTGGCTTGGCTGCTGGCGGTTTCTTAAACGTTCGCAAAAGAAGTGACAGAGGTAAAAAGACTTTAGTTCGCGCGGTCACCGCCGAATCCTAGGCTTAACTATTATCCGGCGGAATAAACGGTTATCGGTATGAATAAATGAAAAATGTGAGGTGAAAAGGTAACGAAAAGGAAAAGTAAAGCGATACGAGGGTGCACCGCCATATTTAGGCTTGTGGCCTAAACAAAGATATAACGTAAAATTTGTATATTGTCTTTTATGCTAATTTATTTTGATATTTCTTATTTTATTTTATTATATTATCTATATTTCAACTTAATTTATTATTATTTACATGCAACTTGATTGCATCCAAAAATTTCACGTTGTCTATTAAACGAAAAAAGCGACCCAAAAACGTTTTCGATTTTAGGTCGAAATATTGCATAGGCAGTATATTACCCACTATCTATATATTAATACGGTAACAAAATTTCCATACAATCAATTGACAGGCTGTTTTGCATACTTAGCATACGTAAAATCATATAAAAGTTATATGAATCGATTCGTATGGATCAGCCGCAGTGCATAGGCCTATTTTTGTTAACTATTTGTTTATAATTAATAGAAAAAGTTTTTGTAAATAGGAACAATTCATACAAATATCGAAATTCATTTTCGTGCACAAGCGCGCCATATTTGGGAATAATTATCTAAGTGTTCTAATGCGAATTTCAAAGACCTAAACCTTTATGTATCCCCGCTAAATTCGAGAGCACAAATGCTTCACCTACATACAAATATGATTTCCCATTGTTGCTACTTACCTGTAATAGCCTCTACCAAAATCCTAAAAATTGTTCCAAAATAATTTGCAGCGTACCAAAAAATCTTAAATAGAATGAATTTTTGACCGGCCCATTTTTTGTGGCAAATTTCACCTACACGTAAATACATGTCTTTATATAACAGATTCTTTGTTTTTTATTTTAGTTGTTTTCAAAAAAACATGAAAACACAAATAATGAGTTAACTTTTGTTGAAACTAACTAATTTATCTATAACAATTAATGGCAAATTTACCCGAAAATGTTTTTACATTTGCAGATTTATACTTCTTATACTGAGATCGCGGGTTCGAATCGAGCTCAAGGCCTAACAATAATTTTTTATCATTATTATTGTTATGATAAATTTTTTCTTAATTGAAAAAATTTTTAAATTAGAATAGAAGAAAGAAAAAATTTTAGACAACTGCCAAAGCTCGTTGTATAGATCCATTACGGGAACTGCTAAATTCCTTCATCGGCAACGTTTAGGCGCCGCTGCTATAACCATTCAGCCACCACAGCGGTTTTTTGTTTGTCTTCATTAATCCTACTTCCATTCTGGTTCGTGCCAATTGATATTCACAACACTGCGACATCTGTTGCAGAATAGCTGTGAAAATTGGACTTGTTTGTTGGCAATGCTGCCATAGTGTCATATTTTATTGACACTTTTTTCCCCGTGCTCTGGGATGTATTAACAATTTTTGTTGTTATATCGGCCTACTGATTTTAAGATCGCGGGTTCGAATCGAGCTCAAGGCCTAACAATAATTTTTTATCATTATTATTGTTATGATAAATTTTTTTTCTTAATTGAAAAAATTTTTAAATTAGAATAGAAGAAAGAAAAAATTTTAGACAACTGCCAAAGCTCGTTGTATAGATCCATTTCGGGAACTGCTAAATTCCTTCATCGGCAACGTTTAGGCGCCGCTGCTATAACCATTCAGCCACCACAGCTGTTTTTTGTTTGTCTTCATTAATCCTACTTCCATTCTGGTTCGTGCCAATTGATATTCACAACACTGCGACATCTGTTGCAGAATAGCTGTGAAAATTGGACTTGTTTGTTGGCAATGCTGCCATAGTGTCATATTTTATTGACACTTTTTTCCCGTGCTCTGGGATGTATTAACAATTTTTGTTGTTATATCGGCCTACTGATTTTAAGATCGCGGGTTCGAATCGAGCTCAAGGCCTAACAATAATTTTTTATCATTATTATTGTTATGATAAATTTTTTCTTAATTGAAAAAATTTTTAAATTAGAATAGAAGAAAGAAAAAATTTTAGACAACTGCCAAAGCTCGTTGTATAGATCCATTTCGGGAACTGCTAAATTCCTTCATCGGCAACGTTTAGGCGCCGCTGCTATAACCATTCAGCCACCACAGCGGTTTTTTGTTTGTCTTCATTAATCCTACTTCCATTCTGGTTCGTGCCAATTGATATTCACAACACTGCGACATCTGTTGCAGAATAGCTGTGAAAATTGGACTTGTTTGTTGGCAATGCTGCCATAGTGTCATATTTTATTGACACTTTTTTCTTATACTGAACAAAAAAAAAGTTACAAAAATATAACATTAAATTTTTTATATTGCCTTTTATGCTAATTTATTTTATTTCTTGTTTTATTTTATTATATATTCTCTTATTTCAAATTGGTTTATTATTATTTAAATGCAACTTGACTGAATCGGAAAGTTTTACGTTGTATATTAAACGAAACAAAAAAAGGTCCCAAAAACGTTTTTGATTTTAGGTGAAAGCGGCAACCGGCATCATAGCGGCCGTATTGCATAGGCAGTATATTACCTACTATCTATATAGTAATACGCTAACAAAATTTCCATACAATCAATTGACAGGCTGCTTCGCATACTAAGCATACGTAAAATAATATAAAAGTTATATGAATCGATTCGCATGGATCAGCCGCAGTGCATAGGCCTATTTTTGTTAACAAATATTACTCTATTTGTTTATAATTAATAGAAAAAGTTTTTTGTAAATTCGAACAATACATACAAATATCGAAATTCATTTTCGTACACAAGCGCGCCATCTTTGGAAACAATTATCTAAGTGCTCTAATGCGAATTTCAAAGACCTAAACTTTTATGTATCCCCACGAAATTTGAAAGCACAAATGTTTCACCTACATACAAATATTGTTTCCCATTATTGCCACTTACCTATAATAGCCTCTACCAAAATGCTAAAAAATTGTTCCAAAATAATTTGTAGCGTACCAAAAAATCTTAAATAGAATTAGTTTATGACCGGCCCATTTTTTGTGGCAAATTTCACTTACACGTAAATACATAAGTCCTTATTTAACAAATTCTTTGTTTTTTTATTTTAGTTGTTTTCAAAAAAACATGAAATCACAAATAATGAGTTAACTTTTGCTGAAACTAACTAAATAAATTCATTTATAACAATTATTGGCATATTTGCCCGCAAATGTTTTTGCATTTGCAGATTTAATCCTGAATCTTATACTGAACAAAAAAAAAAAGTTAAAAAAATATAACATCAAATTTTTTATATTGCCTTTTATGCTAATTTATTTTATTTCTTTTTTTATTTTATTATATATTCTCTTATTTCAAATTGGTTTATTATTATTTAAATCCAACTTTACTGAATTGGAAAGTTTCATGTTGTATATTAAACGGAACAAAAAAACGTCCCAAAAACGTTTTTGATTTTAAGTCAAAGCGGCAACCGGCATCATAGCGGCCCACTATCTATATATTAATAGGCTAACAAAATTTCCATACAATCAATTGACAGGCTGTTTCGCATACTTAGCATACGTAAAATCATATAAAAGTTATATGAATCGATTCGTATTAATCAGCCGCAGTGCATAGGCCTATTTTTGTTAACAAATATTACTCTATTTTTTTATAATTAATAGAAAAAGTTTTTTGTAAATTCGAAAATCTGTGCAACTATCGAAATTGCCATCTGTAGGACGCATTATGTTTACAAACCCCCCTGAGTGCATAGCTCCAAATTCTCAATTGTTGCGTTGCTCAAATGTTTCATCTCTACATATGTATATTTTTGTACACGCCAATCGGTGAGAGAACTACTACTTCGCTCATTTTCTGTTGAAATAAAATATTGTTTCCCGTTGTTGCCAATTACCTATATTGGTCTGTACCAAAATCCATAAAAGATTGTTCTAAAATAATTGTTAGCGCACAAAAAAACTTTAAAGAGAAGTAATAACTTAACCGGCCTATTTTTTTGGACAAATTTTACTTACACGTAAAAGCATAGGACTTTATTTAACAGATTCTTTGTTTTTCATTTTAGGTGCTTTAAAAAAATTAAATCACAAATAATGAGGTAACTTTTGATCAAACTCACTAAATTTATTTATTTATAACATTTAATTGCAAATTTGACCCAAATGTTTTTTGCATTTCCAGATTTTATGCTCATTTTAGATATAGCACGTCTTATAGTGAACAAAAAATAAATAAATTTGCTACAAAGATATTACATTAAAATTTGTATATTGTCTTTTATGCTAATTTATTTTGGTATTTCTTATTTTAAATTTTAAATATTTAACGAGCTCGAGGTCATATACATATATATTCAGATTAAAACCCGGATAGATTTTATATATATGTATATATTTTAAATTTTATTTATTCGATATTTCGACCTCAATCTGAGGTCATTCTCAAGACTGTAAAAAACAAACATGAAACATTAAAATCATAAATAATATAAAAACCTATTTATAAACTTACACTCTTGGGTGTAGCTTGTCGACTAATTTTACAATATTAGACATAAGTACAAGAAAGCAATAGAACCGAAAAAGTAAACATCCAAAAAATATACAGTAATGGTAAACAAATTTTTACACAAACAGCAATACATTAAACTAACTAAATAATAGGCGAAACTCTCATAGTGCTCTCCTGTTGCTCCTGTTGATTAGTTGGCGGTATGCCGACGCGCATTTTTCCGTATCTGCTTTGTAGTTCATTCGTTTCTCTCTCGGTTCGTTAATAATAAACAACATCTCAAGTGTGTATCTTTTGTTGTAATGCTTCTCCTGTTGCATTATTGCTACGTTCTCAAAATCTGGAGTGTGTCCGGTTTGTCTGCAATTCTGACTTAAAGCTGTTTTGTTTTCTTTAGGGTGGTCGCGATTTTTTAAATTTGATTTATGCACGGAAGTCCTTGTTTTTAGTCTGGACTTAGTTGTACCAACATATACCTTAGGGCATACGTAGGACCAGTCATTTTTGCAAGGAATCCGGTATATAACGTCCGATTTGTCATATTTTTCTATTTTGTTTTTTGTATTACTGAATATTTTCTGGACGGTATTATTATAAGTAAATGCTATTTTAAATCTCTCACGATCATACATTTTGGAATATTTCATTCTATTTGATAGCCCCGGAACATGCGTGGATGTCTTATATTAAAGAAAATAGGTATTTTAAAGTCAAAAATAAAATATATGAACAGCGTGTAGGAATGCCGATGGGGTCACCGGCATCGCCGGTTATAGCAGACAGTAATGGAGGAATTGTTAACAAAATTTGAAGAGGATGCGTCTCAAAAGCCCCGTTTGCTAGCAAAATATGTTGACGATCTGTTTGCCATTGTGAAAACGAATGCAGTGGAAGACATGATAAATCTATTAAACAGCTACAATAGAACTATCAAGTTTACATTTGAAATTGAAAAATATGGATTACTACCATATCTAGATACGCTGGTAGTAAGAAAGCATAATAAGTTATCCTTTGATTGGTACAAAAGACCCACTGCATCGGGCAGATTGATAAATTTTTATTCAAAGCACGACAAATCAACCATAGTCAACACAGCGAAAAACTTTATCAAAAGAGTTTTATCAATCAGTGGTACGATATACCATGGAAAAATATAGAAATCATTACGAAAATTCTGAAAGACAACGATTTTCCTTTAGGTCTAATAAGAGGCTATATTTACGACTATTTTACAAAAGCTAACACCAATCAAACCTTTAATGATAAAACTAATAAAATATATAAGACATCCACGCATGTTCCGGGGCTATCAAAAAGAATGAAATATTCCAAAATGTATGACCGTGAGAGATTTAAAATAGCATTTACTTATAATAATACCGTCCAGAAAATATTCAGTAATACAAAAAACAAAATAGAAAAATATGAAAAATCGGACGTTATATACCGGATTCCTTGCAAAAATGACGTGTCCTACGTATGCCTTAAGGTGTATGTTGGTACAACTAAGTCCAGACTAAAAACAAGGATTTCCGCGCATAAATCAAATTTAAAAAATCGCGACCACCCTAAAGAAAACAAAACAGCTTTAAGTCAGCATTGCAGAGAAACCGGGCACACTCCAGATTTTGAGAACGTAGCAATAATCCAACAGGAGAAACATTACAACAAAAGATACACACTTGAGATGTTGTTTATTATTAACGAACCGAGAGAGAAACGAATGAAATACAAAGCAGATACGGAAAAATGCGCGTCGGCATACCGCCAACTGATCAACAGGAGCAACAGGAGAGCACTATGAGAGTTTCGCCTATTATTTAGTTAGTTTAATGTATTACTGTTTGTGTAAAAATTTGTTTACCATTACTGTATATTTTTTGGATGTTTACTTTTTCGGTTCTATTGCCTTCTTGTACTTATGTTTAATATTGTAAAATTAGTCGACAAGCTACACCCAAGAGTGTAAGTTTATAAATAGGTTTTTATATTATTTATGATTTTAATGTTTCATGTTTGTTTTTTACAGTATTGAGAATGACCTCAGATTGAGGTCGAAATATCGACTAATAAAATTTAAAATATATACATATATATAAAATCTATCCGGGTTTTAATCTGAATATATATGTATATGACCTCGAGCTCGTTAAATATTTAAAATTTATAAATCTAAGGCCGAAAATAATCAGAAGATAATTTCTTATTTTATTTTATTATGTTATCTTTTATCACGTTGTATATTAAATTTGCTACAAAGATATGACATTAAAATTTGTATATTGTCTTTTATGCTAATTTATTTTGATATTTCTTATTTTATTTTATTATATTATCTTTTGTTTCAACTTAGTTTATTATTATTTAAATGCAACTTGATTGAATCGGAAAATTTCACGTTGTGTATTAAAAGAAAAAAAAAACGACCCAAAAACGTTTTCGATTTTAGGTCGAAATATTGCATAGGCAGTAAATTACCCACTATCTATATATTAATACGCTAACAAAATTTCCATACAATCAATTGACAGGCTGTTTCGCATACTTAGCATACGTAAAATCATATAAAAGTTATATGAATCGATTCGTATTAATCAGCCGCAGTGCATAGGCCTATTTTTGTTAACAAATATTACTCTATTTGTTTATAATTAATAGAAAATTTTTTGTGTAAATTCGAAAATCTGTGCAACTATCGAAATTGCGATCTGTAGGACGCAATATGTTCACAAACCCCCATGAGTACATAGTTCCAAATTCTCAATTGTTGCGTTGCTCAAATGTTTCATCTCTACATATGTATATATTTGTACACGCCAAACGGTGAGAGAACTACTGCTTCGCTCATTTTCTGTTGAAATAAAATATTGTTTCTCATTGTTTCCAATTACCTATATTGGTTTGTACCAAAATCTTTAAAAAATTGTTCTAAAATAATTGTTAGCGCACAAAAAAAACTTTAAAGAGAAGTAATAACTTAACCGGCATATTTTTTTGGACAAATTTTACTTACACGTAAAAGCATAGGTCTTTATTTAACAGATTCTCTGTTTTTTATTTTAGGTGCTTTAAAAAAAATAAATTAGAAATAATGAGTCAACTTTTGTTCAAACTCACTAAATTTATTTATTTATAACAATTAATTGCAAATTTGACCCAAATGTTTTTTGCATTTCCAGATTTTATGCTCATTTTAGGTATAGCACGTCTTATAGTGAACAAAAAATAAATAAACTTGCTACAAAGACATTACATTAAAATTTGTATATTGTCTTTTATGCTAATTTATTTTGATATTTCTTATTTTATTTTATTATATTATCTTTTATCACGTTGTATATTAAATTTGCTACAAAGATATTACATTAAAATTTGTATATTGTCTTTTATGCTAATTTATTTTGATATTTCTTATTTTATTTTATTATATTATCTTTTATTTCAACTTAGTTTATTATTATTTAAATGCAACTTGATTGAATCGGAAAATTTCACGTTGTATATTAAACGAAAAAAAACGACCCAAAAACGTTTTCGATTTTAGGTCGCAATATTGCATAGGCAGTATATTACCCAGTATCTGTATATTAATACGCTAACAAAATTTCCATACAATCAATTGACAGGCTGTTTCGCATACTTAGCATACGTAAAATCATATAAAAGTTATATGAATAGATTCGTATTGATCAGCCGCAGTGCATAGGCCTATTTTTGCTAACAAATATTACTCTATTTGTTTATAATTAATAGAAAAAGTTTTTTGTAAATTCGAAAATCTGTGCAACTATCGAAATTGCCATCTGTAGGACGCATTATGTTCACAAACCCCCCTGAGTACATAGCTCCAAATTCTCAATTTTTGCGTTGCTCGAATGTTTCATCTCTACATATGTATATATTTGTACACGCCAAACGATGAGAGAACTACTGCTTCGCTGATTTTCTGTTGAAATAAAATATTTTTTCCCATTGTTTCCAATTACCTATATTGGTTTGTACCAAAATCTTTAAAAAATTGTTCTAAAATAATTGTTAGCGCACAAAAAAAACTTTAAAGAGAAGTAATAACTTAACCGGCATATTTTTTTGGACAAATTTTACTTACACGTAAAAGCATAGGTCTTTATTTAACAGATTCTTTGTTTTTCATTTTAGGCGCTTTAAAAAAAAATAAATCAGAAATAATGAGTCAAATTTTGTTCAAACTCACTAAATTTATTTATTTATAACAATTAATTGCAAATTTGACCCAAATGTTTCTTGCATTTCCAGATTTTATGCTCATTTTAGGTATAGCACGTCTTATAGTGAACAAAAAGTAAATAAATTTGCTACAAAGATATTACATTGAAATTTGTATATTGTCTTTTATGCTAATTTATTTTCATATTTCTTATTTTATTTTATTATATTACCTTTTATCACGTTGTATATTAAATTTGCTAAAAAGATATTACATTAAAATTTGTATATTGTCTTTTATGCTAATTTATTTTGATATTTCTTATTTTATTTTATTATATTATCTTTTATTTCAACTTAGTTTATTATTATTTAAATGCAACTTGATTGTATGGGAAAATTTCACGTTGTATATTAAACGAAAAAAGACGACCCAAAAACGTTTTCGATTTTAGGTCGAAATATTGCATAGGCAGTATATATTTATTATTAGGCTGTGTTTGATTATATGCCCATTAATCGGATGCTTAGATCCCATAATCCTAATTTGTTTATGTCGCTTAAAATTATGAAATCAATTTTATTTTAGTAAATATGTTTGCGTGAATAATTTCAATGTATTTGTTTCTTTTTCTTTTTTTTCTAATTTATTCTGCTTTGCTATATGTTAGTATTATATCGTTCACAGACGATATTTTATGGTAGATATGGTCATATATATTCATCTCCATTTCATGAATATGAATGTTTACAAATTTAATACAAATTAATTACGTACATAGATCTCAATGGGAATCCCAACATTAAATATCCGAATATTAGAATCTTCATATTTCCACAATGATAACATTAAAACCCGGAAAAAGGTTCAAGTGCACTTATTGCGTTTTTATATGGAACTGTTTATTCACATCACTTAATTTTTTCGCACTTTAAGTACTTTATTTTTTTTTCTTTCATTTAAATTTTTTTAGTAAACTCTGCCTTCTTTCTCATTACATACTTTTTTTATATTTTTATTTTTTATGAAGGTATCCTCTATTCTATTCGAATTTTTCGTTTTGTGTCACGCTTATGTACATACTACATATGTATTTATACAAAATTAAACTCGGTAAAGCGCCAATTGCTTACCTAACGGGTGGCGTGAAATAGGCTAAATTCATTAAGCACATTTCTTCGTTTTTAACTAAAAGTTCGTGTTTTTGAATTATGACACTATTGAAGTAAATGGGCGATATATGTATATGGGAGATATAGGCCTACTGGGGAACCGAGCACACAAAACTAACTTCGGTAGCGCCCCAACGGGGAACTCCCGGGTGGTGTGGAAAAACCTATTTTTCAATTTAATGTCAAGTAATTTCACCTTAATTCTATGTCAATTTCTTTTGATTTTACATATTTTTTATATCTTTGTTTAAGGAGCTCCATACCAAAAGGTTATAATTACATTTGAAAATTTTGTAGAAAATTTAAGAAAATACAATAAAAATTACAATGTCTTAATGAAAAATTTAAGTAAGTTAGACCAATTTGCTATATTTCCGCTCACTGCTTAACTATTAACGCATTATTTCACTACCCCCAACACTGGATGCATAGACTGAGTTGAAAAAAAAGGATTGGTCGAATTTCGACCACAGGCGACTTTGTTGGATTATATATCCATTAATCGGATGCTTAGATCCCATAACCCTAATTTGTTTATGTGGCGTAAAGTTATGAAATCAATTTTATTTTAGTAAATATGTTTGCGTGAATAATTTAAATGTTTTTGTTTGTTTTTCTTTTCTTTCTAATTTATTCTGCTTTGTTATATCTTAGTATTATATTGTTCACAGACGATATTTTATGGTAGATATGATCATATATATTCATGAAATGGAGTGCTTACAAATTTTATACAAATTAATTACGTACATAGATCTCAATGGGAATCCCAACATTAAATATCCGAACATTAGAATCTTCGTATTTCCACAATGATCACATTAAAATCCGGAAAAAAGTCTAACTCCACTTATTTATATGGAACTGTTTGTTCACTTCACTTAATTTTTTCGCAATTTAAGTACTTTATTTTTTTTTTCTTTAATTAAACATTTTTTTAGTAAACTCTGCCCTCTTTCTCATTACATAATTTTTTTTTATTTTTATTTTTTTTTTTATGAAAGTATCCTCTATTCTTTATTTATTTTTTATTTATCCTCTATTCTACTCGAAATTTTTGTTTTGTGTCACACTTATATATTAGATATGTATTTATACAAAATAAGAAATAGGCTAAATTACTTTAGCAAATTTTTTCGTTTTTAACTTAAAGTTCATGTTTTTTGAATTATGACACTATTGAAGTAAATGAGCGATATATGTATATGGGTGATATAGGCCTAATGGGGAACCGAGCACCCAAAACTAACTTCGGTAGCCGCTTCCCAAGGCCGTCGGTTCTATGTACCGGAGCGACTCGGGATTTTTCCCGACCAAGGACTGCCATTTCAGTGCAACCCCATTTAATTTGTTGCGTCCCTCCCACAAATTGTCATCCTCCCAGCACCTCCTTGCAGCGGGACTGTTCCATATTCTCTTGCTCAGGGAAGGTATCAAACCCAACCCGGGTCCGTCTCCTGACCCCGGTCCTGAGAAATGGTTTTGCTGCATCTGCCGGAAAAGAATCTTTTTAGGACGGTCATATTCTTGTCAGTGTGTCTCGTGAAATGGCTGGTTGCATCGGACAGGTTGTTCTGGGCTAGACCCCAAAACCAGACGCCCACGCCTCTTCTATAAATCTTTGGGGCTCCTTGCTGTTAACGTCCTAGGACGTCCCGTAGTCTGCGCCTTCTAGCAGCCCCGCTGCTCAGCAAGGCACGACAAGTACCCGCTGTCGCTCGCGCCCCACGGCGCCACCAACGCACACGGCTGCTCCCACTCATACCTACAATCTCCGTAGTAGAGTCGGGAGCAATGCCGAGCATCAGCCCCTGCCCCGTCTTCTTCCCCCTCTTTTCCGGCAGCAATTGTGAAGGTCAGGGAAACAGACTCTTAGTCCCTACCTCCCTTTGCACCGTTTGCCAGCACAGAATATATACGTTTACGACATCCGCCCAATGCAGCTCCTGCCACGGACGGTGCCACTTTCCCAGATGTTCTGGTCTCCGCGAAGGCAACCCCCCGACGGGTTTCATTGCGCCATGTTGCCAGGCCGCATACCCAAATACACCGGGTACCCAAATGCCTACCCAAGGACGTCTAGTCCCAGGGCCTCAACAGCAATCGCGGTCTGGCCTTCCACAACCCAGACGTAGTCACCCGTCACTTGCTCCCAGTGTGGCGTAGTCTCCCCCTATGCACTTCAGAATTCTGCAGTTAAACTGTAATGGATTAACTGGGAAGATCACGGAGATAGTCGACTTCATGAAGCGGCACAACATCCGCATTGCTGCGATTCAAGAGACTAAACCCACAGCAAGATCTGCACTGCAGACCTGTTCTGTTTATAATGTCCACAGAAAAGATCGCAAGAGCGGAAATGGAGGCGGCCTCACGTTTATCATACACCACACTGTGCAATATCATATATTTGATTCCGACATCGACCGCAGGGACAGTGTCTTAGAACGTCAAGGATTATCTGTCCGGTCGGGCGATGGAAATCTAGAAATCATCAACATCTACATCCCTCCTGGCCCCAGTGGATACCGCCCTGATATCAGCGGCGTACTCACTGGAAACAATCG
The DNA here is from genome assembly GCF_040869045.1 of Eurosta solidaginis. NCBI lineage: Eukaryota > Metazoa > Arthropoda > Insecta > Diptera > Tephritidae > Eurosta > Eurosta solidaginis. The sequence continues at coordinate 114,301,729 of NC_090320.1, read as the reverse complement.
CATTATCTTAGGCGATTTCAATGCCCATCACGATCTATGGCATTCAAACTTGCGGGTGGACAGTAGGGGTGAGATGTTAGCGGATCAAATAGAATAAACGACGTTCTGCACAATAAACGGAGACGCCGGATATTTCAATCGTAAGCGCAGAACTCGTAAACTGCGTCAACTGGCAGCCGATGGTAACATTGGTATCCGACCACCTGCCCGCCAAGGGGAGCGTGCTTTCCGCAAGGTCATTGAATCCGCCTCGGCTCGTTTCATTCCCGCCGGTAGAATTCCCGAAATTCGGGCCACTTCCCGGCAGAGGCCGCAAGTTTAGCGAGAGAACGTGACCTTATAAGACAGCTCGATCCCGGTGACCCCCAAATAAGGGATATAAACCAACGCATCAGATTGCTTGTGGATAAACATAAGCGGGCGAAATGGGAGGAGCACCTAAGCGGTTGTAACCTCTCTGCCGGTGTAGGTAAACTTTGGTCCACTGTAAAGTCCCTATCGAATCCGTCTAGGCACAATGACAAAGTTTCCATCGCCTTTGGCGACAAAGTGCTGTCGGATGTGAAAAAATGCGCGAGCGCTTTCTGCCGACAATACATAATGCATCCTACGGTCGACAAAAATAGACGGAGGGCCAACAGACACACATATAAACACAAATTCAGCGCGTCACCAATCACCATCACCGCTAAAGAGGTTGCGGACGCCATTGGTCGCGCTAAACCATCCAAAGCAGTGGGCCCAGACGGCATAGCCATGCCGATGCTTAAAAACCTAGGGAAAGAGGGTTTCAAATATTTAGCGCATGTATTCAGCCTGTCCTTTCCACCTTTGTCATACCCGAGAAATGGAAAATGGCCAAGGTGGTCCCGCTACTAAAGCCTGGGAAACCAGCTAACATAGGATAGTCGTATCGTCCGATATCTCTCCTATCGCCAGTAGCAAAGACGCTTGAAGCCATTTTGCTCCCTTATTTCCAAGCAAATTTGCAGCTAGCCTCTCATCAGCATGGCTTCAGAAAACTCCATAGCACTAGCACCGCGCTAAATGCCATTAGCACCCAGATAAATTGCGGTTTAAATCAATACCCCCACCATAGCACAGTACTCGTAGCGCTAGACCTATCAAAAGCTTTTGATACGGTCAACCATGACTCGTTGCTGCAAGACCTGGAAGGGTCTACCCTTCCCCCATGTCTTAAAAGTGGACCGCAAATTATCTGGGTGGTCGGTAGGCATCGGTGCAATTTAGAAACGAAACATCAAAACCAAGGAGAATTAAACAAGGGATGCCACAGGCTGGTGTTATCCCCACTTTTGTTTAATTTCTACATATCTAAGCTACCTTCACCACCGGAAGGAGTCACAATCGTTTCCTAAGCCGATGACTGCACAATAATGGCCACAGGCCCAGGCCCAAAGATCGATGAGCTATGCAAAAAAATAAACGGCTACCTCCCTGATCTCTCCAGTTTTCTCGCCTCGCGAAACCTGGCATTATCACCGACTAAATCTTCCGCGACCTTATTTACAACATGGACGTTCCAAATGTCGACCATCTTGAACATCCACGTCGATGGCACTACGCTACCGACTGTCCTACACCCCAAAATCTTGGGTGTGACGTTTGATCAAGATCTACATTTTGGTGAGCACGCAGCCGCAATTGTTCCGAAAATTCAGAGCCGTAACAAAATCCTCAAATCCCTCGCTGGCAGTACCTGGGGAAAAGATAAGGAAACGCTCATGACTATATACAAAGCAATTAGCCAGCCGATTACGTGCTACGCGTCACCCATATGGTCGCCAAGCCTAGAAATTACCCACTGGAAGAATTGCCACGGGCTGTTTTCTTATGTCCCCAGAACACCATCTGCATAATGAGGCGAGAATACTCCCCATCAGGGAGAGAAATTAAATGCTGACCAAACAGTTCCTGTTGAATACCCAGAAACCTGATCATCCCAACAGACATCTGATTGATGAACCAGCACCGCCTAGGGGCTTAAGGAGTCATCTCCGTAAGCATTTTGATGAAATACGGCACCTGAGAACCCAGCTGTATGAAGCGAAAAAACACAAGCAGGTCCTTGGTGAACTCCATAAACAGGCGTCGGACCTTTATGCCCGGAATTGCCCGGTGAATCCAGTACTCAAAGAAAAGTATCCAAAACTCACGGAAGAGGAACGCATACTCCCCAGGGAAACGCGTGTCACTCTTGCTCAACTTCGTTCTGCATACTGTAACAGGTTAAACTCTTACCTATCCAGAATCAACCCCGACATACAAAATGTATGCCCCGCTTGCAATGTGTCCCCACATGACACCAACCATATCTTTAATTGTAATGTGGAACCAACGCCTCTAACACTCTTTTCCTTATGGTCCACCCCTGTTGAAACAGCAAGTTTCCTTGGACTCCCGTTAGAGGATATTGATGACAATTTGTGATGGGTCGCGGCTGTTAGGTGGGGCGAAGCATTGCTACAACAACTACAACACTAGATATGCGATGTTATGATTATTGTCACAGTTATCGATTATTTGCACGACATGATCATTCATCCTTAGGCCCGGTTTTCAGTAGTTGGTTAAGCTAAGCCTAAACTAAGTTTGCTTAAACTCTAGTCAAGTTTAAACTCCAGTTAAACTACTGAGCAGTTTTTCAGTCACAGTTTAAGGCCGCCTTTGGGAATCAAGTAAGGGAATCAAGCCTAGAGGAAATACAGCCCACTAACCAAAACCATAATATTCATCACATACTTAATCGTTGAGTACACAGCCATTCCGGACAACAACGGAATTTGTACAGCGTCAAAGTTCACAGTTCATCACTGAATAATTCATCACATCACTAATAAAAGCATTTGGTTAAAAGGTATGTGCTCAAATTAAAAGTGACACAAAGAAAAAAGTGGTTAAGTCTGTTTTTATATAAATCACATGCGGTGATAAAAAATTTCTAAGAAAGTGACACAAGAAAAAAGTGGTAAACAAAGCCTTTTGTCTATCCAGTACTCTCCCCCACCCGTGGTAAGACGTATTGGTCACAGCTTAAGGCTAGCAGTCAGTGGCTTTAAACTTTCCTTGAAACGTTACACTGCACTGCACGTTCGGTTCTTGCAACCATCGCGGTTATAAATTATTATACAAATTCTTATCTTATTCGTGACAAAAAGGTGCTTGTCCAAACTTCTATGACACCACTTTGGTCGTTATCAGAATATTGGAAAACTCGCCAACACAGTGCTTTCTGCTAGTTTAAAAATTTAACCGTGCAAACACAAACGCTCGTATTGCAATAGATCATTTATTGGCTCTAGCTACGCGCGTTAATTGTGGCAAGCAATTTTTTCTTTGGACACTTAGCACCAGCAATATTCATTTTAGTGGAGGAGATATAACCTCACATATTATATTGCATACCGGTCACACATATAGGCTCACTGGTTTTTCTTTTTAAATACAATTTCTTCTTTTTCTTTAAAAGCAATAACAATTGGGTTCGAGTCGTTTAATCCTCATATTTATATTTGATTTTTGTTCACTGTATCTTTATATCACATATTTATTATACTTATATCACACACACGTATATAATTATTTTTCATAAAGTCTGGTATTCAGTGACGAAGAGCTGAAAATAAAACTTCTTGCATATACATACATATATATTTGGCTATAATAAACTTAACAAGAAGACTATAGAAGTTAATCCAAATTTTTCATTTGCGTTAAATTCTTTGAGTGGTGGTGGTAGGTTGTTGAAACCCTTCCCTTTGTTTCTGAGTATTAAACTCGAATTTTCTAACTAAGTCCTTCACAGTAGTTATTCTCGTTTAAATAACAAACGATATGGAGAGATTCATTAAAGCAGCTGATGAGGTGGCACAGTTTAAGGCTGAGTTCAACGACAGACCTCAAGCTGTACACACAAAATATACTCTAGCCATTCACCAAGAAGAGTTAAAGAATAATTGGAGAAAGGCAAAGCTAGCTTATGAGGATCTCTTGTACTCTGAAACGGCAGAGAAAAAGGTGTTAGCGCAGGCCAAACCGAAATACCAGGCGACGTATTCCGCATATGTACGCGGCAGTTCAACCATGGCTGAATTAATAGCAAAGATAACTAAACGCGATAAGGAGGGAGAAGGGACACCTGATCCAGAACACAGCATGCGACTACATCCGTGCGATACGGATGTCTCCAAAGGTGACCACCTCTCCTGGCCAACGTTCCGTGACATGTTTACGGCAATATACATAGGGAATATGCGCTTCACCCCAGTTGATAAGTTATTTCACCTCAACCAAAAAACGCAGGTTGAGGCAAGGGATATAGTTAAAAAATGCCCACTTTCAAACGATGGGTTTGACACAGCGTGGAAGAATTTAGGGGAAATGATGAGAATAAACGATTTCTCGTCAATACCCAATTAAAAATATTATTGAATCTTGAAAGCGTAGAAAGTGAGTGTGGCACCGCGATTAAAACACTTCAGCGGGAAATAAATAACTGCATCTCAGCTCTAGAAGCTCATAAAATTGAGATAGGCAATTGGGATGCGATATTCACATATCTGTGCTCCACCAAACTACCCGAAAGCACGCTTGCTTTATGGGAACAGACCATAGAGAATAAAACTGAAATATCGAAATGGGAAGATATGGATACATTTTTATCGAATAGGTTCCAGACCTTGGAAACAGTCTCCGGATTAACAGGTAGAAAAAATGCCAAAGCTTCCAAACAACCACCACCCAAACATAATAATGATTCGTCTCAAAAGAAAGTAGGCGCCTACCAAGCAAGTGTAGCTAGAAACACTTGCAGATGCTGTAAGAAAAACAACCACAAGCTGTCACAATGCCAAAGCTTCCAACGGCTCTCTGTCGTAGACAGTAGGGGGTGTCTGAATTGCCTCTCGGCAAAACACACAGTATCCAGATGTACGTGCTCCTTTAATTGTAGCATTTGCCATCTAAGGCATCATATACTCCTGCATATTCAACAAAATGCGGGCACGAGTGCAAGACCAACCACAACCCAACAAACACAGTTAGATCAAAGGCCATCTACTTCGGCACAGGCTCAGGCCCAACGTCAGTTTGCCACGGCAAATAATCAGCCAACCAACTTCAATTCCTGTTTCGCGAATACAAGCAAGGGGGTTCTATTAGGTACTGCGCAAATCAATATCTTTAATAACAACGAAAACTTTACGGCCCGCGCCCTAATAGACTCCGGATAAGAGTGCTCGTTTATTTCGGAGCGACATAAAAGAAGAATAAATCTGCCCAGTCGGAAGCTAAATGCCCAAGTGTCAGGGATAAACAACACGGTGTCAGCCCAAGTGAAAGAGGCATGCTTCATTCAGTTGCGGTCGTCAATAAATCCGAATGTGCGCATACACATACACGAAAAAATGTTCTAGGCACCCTCCTTGCGCAGGAAACAGTATTTGACTGAATATTAACTGGCCAAACGGAAACTGCCAGCCCAGCCGGTAGGTGTGTGTAATTTTTTAATGAGGTATCGCTGGACAAACAAATAGCGTATTTTTGGGATCTGGAATACATTCCCAAAAACCATATTTATACCAAAGATGAAAATTACTGCGAGGAATTGTATCAAAAAACCACCAAAAGAAATGAGGATGGCAAATATATCGTGTCTTTGCCTTTTAAGCAGGATTTTAAAAAGGGTATCTCATTAGGACCGTCGCTTAAGAGCGCGTGCTCACAATTTTTCAGAAATGAAACCCGGTTAGCGAAAAATCCCGAATTGCAGACGGAATATTACCGAGTCGTATCAGAGTACGAAACGTTAGCTCATATGGCACGGTTAGAAGAGTATGTTCCGGCAGATACATGCGATACCTATTTTTTACCCCATCACGCAGTAATTAAGGAAGAAAGCACCACCACTAAAGTGAGAGTTGTTTTTAACGCCTCCCGTCCCACTGCTAATGGAATAAGTTTAAATGATGTCCTTTATACAGGCCCAGTCCTTTAGAGTGATCTAACGATTCTCATACTCCGTTGGAGATTGTTCCGATACGTATTCAACAGTGACATCGAAAAGGTGTACCGGCACATATTGCTAGAGCCCAGGAACACCAGTTATCAACGCATCGTCTTCAGGTCATCCACCAGCGAACCCATCAGCCTATACGAATTGAAGACGGTGACCTTCGGAGTGAACTGCGCGTCCTACCTGGCCATAAGGACCCTTCTTCAACTAGCAGAGGACGTAGAGGAAACCTATCCCATCGCATCGGACATCCTACGACAGTTTATGTATGTCGACGACGTTTTAGCGGGCGGACACACCATTGCCACCGCCACGAAAGCACGGGACGAAATCTAAGAGGCATTACAATCAGCTGGCTTCTCCCTCAGTAAGTGGACTTCAAATTGCGATCAACTACTGGAAGGTATTCCAAGATCGCACTTATTAAATGAAAACTATTTAAACTTTGAGAATGCTAGCATGGTTAAAGCCTTAGGGATCAGGTGGAATGCCCACTCTGACTATTTCTATTTTTCTACGAAACCCATAGATAACCAAGTCCTGTTCACAAAGAGAACAATATTGTCTGCTATAGCAAAATTATTTGATCCACTAGGTTGGCTAGGGCCATTTATTATTACCTCGAAAATCATTATGCAAGGTATTTGGCTGGAAGGCACGGGCTGGGACGAAGCCGTATCTCCCGCGATATTAGATAGATGGCATGATTTTTTAGAAAGCTACAGACATATTGAAAGCATTCGTATACCACGTTGGGTACAGTTTTCCCCGGTAGCGAGCAGCGAACTACATGGCTTTTGCGAGGCTTCCGAGAAAGCATACGCAACCGCAATATACCTGAGGGTACAAGTTGATAATCATGTGTTCGTAAATCTGCTCTTCGCAAAAACCCGTGTAGCCCCGGTGAAGACTATATCTCTACCCCGCCTTGAACTATGTGGTGCGGTTCTGCTAGCAGAAATAGTACAGTCAGTCGCAAAAAATTTTAATTTTAACAACCCTACAACCTATCTATGGACGGATTCGACAATCGTCCTTGCATGGATTCGCAAACCCCCATGCTCGTGGTCCACTTTCGTTAACCACAGGGTGACAAAAATAATTGACAAAGTAGGGAAAGAAAACTGGCTTCATGTCGACCCGGCATCAAACCCGGCAGATCTGGCAAGTAGAGGTATACCCGTTGAAGATCTTATCAACAAAGCCCTGTGGTGGGAGGGCCCTTCTTGGCTTCATGAAGATAGCTCAAATTGGCCTACCCAAGAAACAGAATATAACACCACGTCAGAAGAAAAGTGGGTCCAGGCGGGTCATCAATAGTGGATACAGACTCTGATATCCTCACAAGTTTGACCTCTCGAGAGCTTTGAAAGTACTATCCTACGTCTGGAGATTCTTTCAAAGAACTAACCCAAAAACAAGAGCCTAATTTCAGTCGAAGTCTTGCTCAATTTCGTCGAGCGAAGTAAAAGCAACGACCCAACGTCTGACTATTATCTATCAAAAGAGGCATTATGGGGAGGAGTATTCAGCTTTGAAATCTAAAGAACTTATAGGAGCAAAGAGCGAGTTACTACCACTGAACCCATTCTTAGATGAAAAGGGGGTCATGAGGGCAGGCGGACGCCTTGGAGCTTCCGAAGATATCCCGTACAACGAGCGACACCCAGTTATTTTGGCGTATAATTGCCAGTCAAATTGTAGTACTACGTACATCTCCCTGAGAAACGTTGATGTAGAACTTAAATCAAAAATGAAAATCCTAGGTGTGATTTTCACTCGAAATCTTCTGTGGAATGAGCATGTAAAAGCAATCATAGCAAAACTCGGCGGGGTACATAACTTACTTAAAATAATATACACCAGGAATCAAGGTCCTCATATTGACATTGCAATAAACATATGTAGGGCACTCACGGAACCACTGCATCACAATGTATGGGCATACCTCCGTTGATAATATAAATAAATAAATACAGCCCTAAATAATTGTTTTAAAAAAGCAGCGGGCCTTTTGAAAGTCACACCAACTATAGCCGCCAAATTCGGAGCACGCTACAACGATTTTCAGTGGCTTGTCCACAGTCGTTCAGGAAAATTAGCTACCAAAGCCATTGAAACTACCTCTCATCCACTACACAAGGCATTCTGGAGTTTCTTAACCAGGGCGAAGCATAATCTAAAAACCTACAGAAGCACTTGCGGTATTCAACCTATTTCTAAGTACCTTCTTGACATCCACACACCAAAACCACCACAAACATCTCAATTAACCTTTCATTGATATTCGTAAAGAAAAACAATACATCTCCGGAGATGTACAACCAAATGTTCTTACACTATAAAGCAAGACATCCAACTCATGTATTTTATTTCACCGACGGCTCTCTTATTGGAGAAACACCGACATACGGCGTAGTAGAACAGCTGATTGATGGGACCAACAAAACAATCCACCAAGCTCTTGAATCGCCACTTGCTGTATATTTAATGTGTACCGTAGCGTTACAATAGTATGACCCCCACTGTAACCTTTTTTCTCCTACGCATCAGACACCCACTCTAACCCTTTTTCACCTACGCCTGAGAGTATACATACATAGTACATTAACAGGTAGCCAACAGCCGCAGCTACATACCAATGCATACGAATAGCATTTGGCGATAACAATAATATGCGCACGGCACGCCAACTCACAGTAAATGGTAAACTGCATACGAATAGCATTGGGCGATAACAATAATATGCACACGGCACGCCAACTCACAGTAAATGGCAAACTGAAGTACTCAATTAGCGGTTCATTTCTCAGTCGCATCATAGCAGAAGCAGTATAAAAGAAAATGAATTGGCTGTTGTCACTTCATTCCTCGCAGGTTAGTCAGAGGAAGTGGTTGCTTTATTAAGCAACCCAGTCACTCCTCCTGACTAGCTGAGTGGAAGGTGTGCTGCCTTGGCACTGGTCAACCCTTGCTTGCGGGGACAACGGGTCGTCGCCTGTATGGTTTTTTCGCCCGTGTACCAGCTAAGTAAGGGGGCCCGCCGCCTTAGGGCTATCCCGCTCCTTCCTCTCAGCTAAGGCTCCAGCCGACCCGGTTCGGCAGCTGCGTAGCGTGGTGCCTTCGGGTCCCAGTTTCTCCTCGCAGCCTACGAACCGGCAAGGACAGAGCTGGTGCACCGCCCCGGCACCTTACCATAGTGTGCAAACCACGGGGTGAGTGAAGTCCGGCGAACGAGCCAATCGCACCTCCAGTGGGAAAGGGGATGCCACCACGGCACTGGTCACCCCTTGCTTGCGGGACAACGGGTCGTCGCCTTATGGTTTTCTTGCCCGTGTCCCAGCCAAGTAAGGAGGGGCTCGCCGCCGTTCGGCCGATAGATCCCTTCCCCTCAGTCCTGGCTCAGGCAGTAGAGCGACCCGTCGGCTAAAGGGGCTACCGCTGTGCCGTCAAGGCGCACTTCCCCTCAGCCTTTGGATCGACCTACAAAGACCCGGCTGGTTCAACTCCGCGTCCAGCCCTGCCATCGTGCAAGCATGGAGGCGGTGGTGTCCAGCTAGCGAGCCAGCACTGGAGGCGAGTGAGCCAACCACACCACGGAGTGGAAAGGGGCGCCGTCAGGGAACGGGTCACCCTCACTTGCGGGGACAACGGGTCGTCGCCTTCATGGTTTTCTCGCCCGTGTCCCAGCTAGGTGGGGGGGGCCCCGCCGCCTATGACCATCCGGCCCTTTTCCCCTCCGCCCCGGTCCGGCCGTCGACCGGTCCAGCAGCTAAAGGGGCTACCGCTGTGCCGTAAGGTGCACTCCCCCTCAGCCCATGGATCGGCCTTCGGAATTCCTGCTGGTACAACTCCGCGTCCAGCCCTGCATTCGTGCGGGCATGGAGGCGGTGATGTCCAGCTGGCGGGCCGGCATTAACCAGAACTCTTATTCATTCCTCGCAGGTCCCTCCGCCGCCGCAACTGTGACAGCGTCCTCGCAGGAAGCCGCCACCCGCAACCGCCGCTACTGGTAACCCCCCGAAAAGGTAATCAAGTAGAACGTTCGCACCGACACCCCGTCTTGGCCACGCCACTGGTACGCGCTCCGTTGCCCTGTTGTTGCCGTCGCTATCCTACCGCCGTTGCGCCGCTGCTCGGACGACCGTTGGCCGCCCGCTATCCTACCGCCGTTGCGCCGCTGCTACGACGACCGTTAGCCGCTGCTACCTCACCACCGTCCAGCGAGCTCGCTGGTACCGTCACTGCGTCCATACCACTACATACATCCGTCCGCTAATACTGTCCGCCGTCCAGCCGCCGTGCTAATCCCGCCACTGCATACCGCTGTACCAATCTGTTCGCCAATACTGTCCGCCGTCCGGCTGCCGTGCTGATCCCGCCGTTCGACCGCTGCACCGCAAAAAGGCAAATCCTGGCAAACAGCAAACAGTTTTTTGAAAACCCACAACATAAGCCACGATCGTCCGAACTATCATGAAATCTATTCGAGAAAATGCATCCAAATAGCCATAATGAGAGTAGGTGTTACAAAATTCACATCCGAGCATTACTACAATCATGCTAGTCAACGCGATTGCAGTCAGGGCAATGTTCCCCTAACCATCACACACAATCAATAAGTAGGTATTGATTGTCCCACATCTAGGACCAATTCCAATACTTGATTGTAGCAAGGATTCCATAATAAAGCAGACAACCAAAGCACTCAAGAAACATAATCTGCTCCACGAAGAAAAATCTACCGAGAGGCAAAATGGCCTAGTAGCCCAGCCTCTAAAATAAATTAAAAATTAAATTTAAGTGAAATCAAAAATTTTGTTTATTTTTAAAACTTGACTTTTCAATTTAGGTTGAAAAGTATGCTCAAAAGAATTCTAAATTTTTTCTTTTGCACTGCCTTTCCGACAGTAATTTAGATTTTTTGTGTGTTTAAGAAGCAATTTAGGCAAACTCGCACACAGCCTTAATGTGTCTTAAAGTGTGCTGAACACAGATAGAAATCTTTTTCAAGGATTTAACGTATCTGGAAAAGTGTGTTGGACACAGATAGAAATTTTTTCCAAAGATTTAATGTGTCTAAAAAGTGTATTTTCGAATGAGAATTTTCCCGGAATAGCCGAAACAACGAGTCTTTCAACAACAAAAAAGAACTCAAAGATTATTTTTGTTTCCAATCCGTGTGGAAAAGTGCAAATATATTTTAATATACAAGCGATATTTGAGTGATTTGTGTTCGCAATGAATTAGCTAGCTTGCAACCGATATGGGTTAACCACTAACCACCCAACACATGGAGAGAAAGAGTCGATTTGATTTGAGACAGATGAGATTATCACCTAGGCAGGCCCGACGAGAGGGGTGGTGGAATGGGGGATTCCCCCCGGGCCCGGGGTTTCTGACGGGGCCCGAGAGTTAGATGTACTAAGATATTTTTTTTTTTAATTCAGGAGAGTCTTTAGTTTTTCCATGTGCAAATTTTAAGCCGAATTTCAAAAGCAACGAATATTGATAATGATCTTTTGCCTGGGCCTTCGAACAGCGAGAAGACAACAAAAACATCAAACAAAAATGTATGTTTACATGAATCCGAAATCGTAAAGTTTTCGTGGTGACACTGATGAAGGTTCATCTTCAAAAAGTCTTCCAACAATACCACCAACTCTGTATCAAAGTCCAGATTATTTAAACGACTTCGATATCGGTACCGTGAATAATGAGTTTTTGCGATCTGAAGAAGTCAACGAAATAATTCGTCGAGGTCATCAAAAGTGTCCTGTTATTTTTCCACTTGATAGTCATGACAACGCATTTCCTACCTCGTTGTTAAACAGAATCTTGCCAAATGGAGAGAAAGTGGAGCATGACTGGTTGGTGTGGAATGCCAGTAGCAATGCTTTTTATTGCCTACCATGTCGTCTGTCAAGCACCAATACTTTAAATCGACCTAAAATTTGTTATTCTGGCGGATATTCGAAATTCCAGGTAGAAGAAGCTATACGATAAACTGCCAGCACACGAAAATACTCAAGATCACATTAAATGTTATATTCAATGGCGATCTTTACAAAATCGAATTCAAAAAGAGGCTACAACTAAAACACTTATCAATGAACAGCTAATCACTGAAATTCAAAAGTGGAATGAAATTTTATATAGAATTTTGAACACTATTTTATTTTTGGGTGAAAGAGGCCTAGCTTTCAAAAGCGAAAGTATATATCTTGGTGAACGAAACAATGGACATTTTTTGGGCATCTTAAAACTCATCAGCCATTATGATCCGATACTTAGAGATCATTTGGAGAAAGTTGGGATTTCACAACAGCAGCACAAACGTTTATAAGTTCACTATCTTTCCCCAGACATTCAGAACGAGTTTATAGAAATTTGTGGAAAACACGTCGTGCACAAGGGTACAATAATGGCGCCAATATGAAAAGAGCTTACAACGAAGCACAACGTCACATTCTCGACAAAAACTCGAATGCTGAATACTCGCCTTGTGCAACCCACAGTCTCAATTTATGTGGTGTTGATGCTGCAGAATGTTGTACGGCTGCAATTACTTCGGAGTTGTACAAAAATGTTTTACTGTTTTCAGCAGCAGAATCCACAACGATGTGACATCCTCAACAGAAATGTACCTAGCTCTCTTCACAGTCTTTCAGACACTAGGCTAGAATTGAGGCAATCAGACCATTCGCAAACCATGTTCCAGGATTAACACAAGCACTAAACGCATTACTTAAGCTAAATTTGACTGGATAAGCATACGGTGATGTTATGACAACCATTAATGAAAGAAACGTCGCACTCCACGCTAGAGACGCCACCATAGATGTTGAGGTCCGACATCTAGATGCCTTATTAGCTGACTGAAGTTGATCAGGAACCAATGGGAAATACTAACAACCAAATGAAAAAACGTCGTACTCCAAGCTAGAGGCGCCACCATAGATGTTGAGGTCCGACATCTAGATGCCTTATTAGCTGATTGAAGTTGATCAGGAACCAATGGGAAACAATTTTAAACGAATGCAAAACAGTTGCTATTCTACTGAACATCTCGCCAAAGTTTCCGGATATTCGAAATAGAAACCCCAAAAAGACGTTTTGAAGGTAATGGAAATGAGATGATTACGGATGATCCAGTGTCTGATTTTAAAAACAATACATTCTTGGTGATCGTTGATTCGGTAATCACTGGCAGTACTGAACGATTTGCAGCTATGAGAAATTTGAACAAGACATTTTCGTTTTTGTGGCAATTTGAAGACATGGATGAAACTACGGTTTGGGCGAGCGCAGTAAAATTTGTCGTAAAATACAAGCCGGACATTTCTCAAAGCTTAGAATGCGAAATAATTCACTTGAAACACATTTACGAAACAAATTTTGATAACGGTCTGTCACCATAGGAATTGCTAAATGCCATCTATGTTCAAAATCTGTATACAATTTTCCCCAATATTTGTGTTATTTATGTATCTTTTGCACTATACCTGTCACTGTAGCTAGTGCAGAACGTTCTTTCAGCGTCCTTACAAGAATCAAAAACTTTCATAGATCGTGTTCATCTCAAGAGCCAGTTTCAGGACTTGCCATGCTTTGTGTTGAATCCGTTTTGGCAAGACAGTTAAATTTTGATATTACTACAAACAATTTTGCAACGAAAAAAGCAAGAAAAGCCGCTCTTTGATATCCCTTCTATTTTGAATAATTAAAATTTATAATCGTCATTAAATTTATGATAAATGTATTAAAATGTTACCATAACTAGAAAATATTATTTGAAACAATATGTGGCTGTTAAAAGAGAATTTTGTTTCTACGTTACAATAAAATAATATAAATAGTAAGTATTCTGTGGTAATTTTATTTTCAGCTCTTAGTCCAAAAATCAAAAATTTTATTTGATGTAATCCATCAGTAATGATTCATGAATGAGACGTCATTAATTCAAATTAATCAAATGTACCTATTAGTGGATTTTTTATAGGGACCCGTAAATTGTTTAGTCCTGCGCCTGGATTTTCTCTCTACGACCCTAGCTTCTTTGTGCAAATGTGATTATGTTGCTGGCAACTCGTTCTGATCACTCTTTTTTGTTCGCTGTTTATATGGTTATGGTTCTTTTTGTCACCCAGTAAATGAAAATTAATATTGTTACGAATATTAGCAAAACTGAGGAGTGCTGCCATCTCCAGGCCGATGCTAAGCAGTGACGTGAATTCACATCTATAATTCAATCATTATGTATCTACATAAACGAATCAATAATTGCGTCTACACATATGTACACATTCCGACGAGCAACATTTACATACAAGGCAGCGAGAGATGAGATGTCACACACCGATGAATTTACTTATACGCTTATGTGTGTGCGGGAGACTGTAAACTACAAACACATGCATATATCTTATCTGAGTTGTCACAAGAGAGAGCAATAATTTGTGCACGTAGTTGTGGCTGGCGATTTTTTAGCCGAAACAACTAGTAACTTCTGGAAATCGAAGAGCCTAGAAGTATGCAGCGTAAACTATAAAAGCGGTGCAGGCGAGTAAGAAGTAATTCAGTTTGATTTGAGTTGATCAGCAGTTACGACTAAGAAGATATCTAGCGAGCAATACCAGTATTATTTTGATTAGTGGAGTTTCATTTGAGCTATCAGTTTGGTTATTAAGCTATTCGTTGCACAGTTTGAGTGTTATTGTGAAGCATTTTAATAAAGGCCATTTTTCCATTATTCAATATTGGAGTTATTTATTCAACAGTTTAGCGATACGAACCTAGCAAAAGGGGCAAATAAGAGGATTTGCAGCAAATTCGTTACAATTGGTGTCAGAAGAGGAATTGTTGAATAAATTCCGGAGGACAACAAGGACATGGCAAAGTTCAGTGAATTGAAGATCCAGCAACTAAAGAAGGAGTTGGAGAGCCGTGGATTGAATACAAGCGGCGTTAAACTTGAACTTCAGGCACGGCTACGAGAGGCAATGGAAGCGGAAGGAATTGATGTGGAAGAGTATGACTTTCATCTTGATGGCGAGGAAGTAACAAAAATTGAAGAGAAAAACGAAACATCGCAGACAGTTACGAGCACAGACTTGAACATGATTTTGGCTGCAATATCTGCAAAAGACAGATATAACATCTCAACTGGCATCTGAACTAGAATCCCAGGAGAACCGTATAACATCCAAGATGGAAGAACAGAAGACACGTATTGCAGAAATGTCGTCAGAAATAACATCGAAAATTGAAGCACAAGAAACGCGTATTTTACAAATTTCAGCACAGATATCATCTCAGATCTCCACACAACTAGAAGAGCAGGAAGTCCGTATATCATCTAAACTGGAAGCGCATATGGAAGAAAAACTAACCCAGTTTCATGAAGGCTTCAGTGGTCGACAGGATAAAATCGAGGCCGAGGTGGATGCTTTGAGAGGACGTATCGAGCAGTTGCAACTAAATCGCCCAGCAGTTTCAACGAGTAATCCAAAGGTAAAGACACCATCCTTTGACGGTTCAGTCCCTTTTCAGGTCTTTAAGCTACAGTTTGAGAAGACCGCAGCAGTGAACCAATGGAATGCGGAAGATAAAGTTGCTGCATTGTTCGTGGCATTGAAGGGGCCAGCAGCGGAAATCCTACAGACGATTCCCGAAGGAGAGCGGAACAATTATGAAGCATTGATGGCTGCTGTAGAACGACGTTATGGAAGCGAGCATAGAAAACAGATATTCCAAATTGAGTTGCAAAACCGCTACCAAAAAGCAAATGAGACATTGCAGGAGTTTGCTTCAGATGTTGAAAGGTTGGCTCTTCTCGCAAATGCGGACGCACCCGTGGAATACACCGAGAGGGTAAAAATCCAGAGTTTTATAAATGGCATAAGGGACGTCGAAACGAAGCGAGCCACATACGCGAACCCAAAGCAAACATTTTCTGAAACGGTATGCCATGCATTGACTCAGGAAACAGCGTCGCTTCTGTGTAAGCCAGTTTTCAAAGCACGCCGTGTGGAAGTAGAAAGGCCAGAGTGGGTAGACGCAATATTGGAGGCGCTGAAAGGATCGCAAAAGCGGAGTGAAAAAGTTATCAAATGCTTCAAATGCGGGAAGTCCGGTCACATTGCACGTCATTGCGATCTTGGCCTTAATAGTTCCAACAATGTGGGTGGGCGTAAACGCAAAGCTGGAGGAGATGAGCAAGAGCGAGTAAGAGGTAGAGAGCTAGATCCAGCTATTGAATGCCCTGTGATATCTGTGTCGCAAATTGGTAGAAAATCGAGCAGTCTTACCGTCAGAGGGAATGTGGATGGCAACGAACGAATACTGACTGTAGATACGGGCGCATCTCATTCCTTGATCCGATCTGACTTGGTCAACAGGAGAGTAAAACCGTTACCTGGAGCAAAGTTGCGTACGGTCACTGGCGAGTATAACCAAGTTCAGGGAGAAGTGATATGTGAAGTATTGATTGGGAAGGTCATGGTTCTACACAAATTTGTTGTGGCGGAGATTGTTGATGAAGTTATATTGGGAGTGGATTTCTTGGTTGACCATGACATCAGGATCGATATGCAGAGAAGGGTGATGCGTTATGAGAACCAAGATGTGCCACTTAACTTTAGTTTGGAAAAAGGGTTCAGCAGTAATCGGGTACTGGTGGAGAAGACTCGACGAAGGCCACGAAATTCAAAGGTAAAGGTTGATGGAACAAATGGGCCAAACAAATCAAAACCGAAGGTACCTGTGAGAGAAACACTGGTATTGAAAAGCCCTAACGGACGTACTAAAACCAAGAAAGAATGCAATGGTGGTTTCAAGCCAAGGCACACTACTGTTGTGAAGCGTCGGAACGATACTGATTATGCAAAGGAAATCCGTCCAGCGCAAGCTCTGCGAAGTAATTCTTCATTGGCCAAGAAACAGATTGCGAGGGAACGATCCAGAATAATGAGTAGTAAGATGGAACACAGGTACGACAGGGAAAATAATTCGGAAGGTTTCCGGAATGGAGATTTGGTACTGTTAAACAACCCTCACCGGCGGAAAGGTGTTCCAGCCCAATTTCGGTGCAGTTGGGAAGGCCCGCACAAAGTTGTGAAGAAGATCAGTGATACCATCTACCGCATACAAACCACTGGGAAACCACGGATTAGAAGGGTGGTACATTTGGAGATGCTAGCGGCGTTTAGATTGGGAGATTTGTCTGATCGGGACGATCAGACTTATGTGGAGGGCAGTGTTACGAATATTAGCAAAACTGAGGAGTGCTGCCATCTCCAGGCCGATGCTTAGCAGTGACGTGAATTCACATCAATAATTCAATCATTATGTATCTACATAAGCGAATCAATAATTGCGTCTACACATATGTACACATTCCGACGAGCAACATTTACATACAAGGCAGCGAGAGATGAGATGTCACACACCGATGAATTTACTTATACGCTTATGTGTGTGCGGGAGACTGTAAACTGCATAAATGCTCAGCTAAAGGTCTATTACCTGACGATTCGAAAATAGAAGTGATTAAAAAATATTCTAAACCCCGTGACAAAGATGCAGTGAGAAGATTCGTTTCATTTGCCAACTACTATAGGAGGTTTAAACCAGATTTCGCTACTTTAGAAGCACCATTAAACCGTTTGAGACGAAAAAATGTAGAATATAACTGGGATACTTCATGTGAATTAGGTTTCGAAAAATTTAAGCGCAGCCTAATGTCACCAAAACTATTGCAATATCCAGACTTCACTAAGGAACTTTTAATAACAGTAGATGCTTCAAAGAATGGTTGCGGTGCGATACTTAGTCAAAATCATAATGGTAACGATTTACCAATTTGTTTCGCTTCAAAAGCATTTGGCAAATCAGAAAAAAATAAAGCAATTATAGAACTAGAACTTTTGGCACAGTTACAGAACGAGGTCCAACAAATACAAACAGAAGCATTACAAGCTTACGATAAATACACCTATAATTTTTCAAAAAGAATCCCGAGGACAAAATCAAATATAAATTATGATAGAAATGGTAAAATTAAAAATATACAAATATGCGTACATTTAAAAAATAAAAATCTCGAGTTACTTAATTTTGCGGTTGCTAACAAAATAGCGAATCTAGATGAGCTACTTTTGAGGTTGGAACGAAAGGCCGGCAATCACAATATCAAGAAAATAGAACGTCAAAAAGATGATACAATTTTTCATCACTTTAGTATTACAAAATTTAAAACAGTAGCAATGTATATGTGTGATTATGAAAATAAAATGAAAGATACATTAAATGACTTGACAATGTATAGAATACAAAGACAGGACCCCACATCGAGGCTTCAAAGCAAAAACAATAGCTTAGTTGATAAGCTTTTCAAATTGGACCTGATTTCAAAGGCCGAAAGAAATAAGTTAACCACGACCACGGCACTATCCCCACGAATTTATGGACTTCCGAAAACACACAAAGAAGGAACCCCACTTCGGCAGATTTGCTCTGGGATTGGATCACCATCACACGGCCTATGTAAATACATTGCCGACATATTAAAATACGTCATGACGAACTCCATATATAATATCAAAAATTCGCTAGAGTTCAAAGAAAAGATAAATAACTCATATATTTATGACGATGAAAAACTTATATCTTTTGACGTAATTTCCCTATTCCCCAGTATACCCACACAGCTAGCACTTGACATTATAATAAGAAAATGGACGATAATAGAAAAACATACGAAAATGCCAAAGAAACTATTTATGGAAGTATTAAAATTCTGTATAAAAGAAAACAGATATTTTAAGTTTAAAGAGACAATATACACACAACTAAAAGGATTACCGATGGGGTCGCCGACTTCACCAGTAATTGCAGATATCGTAATGGAGGAATTATTGGAAAATACAACTGCAAAATTGACTAGAACACCAAGATGCATTACCAAATATGTGGACGATCTATTCGCTATTATAAATGAAAATGACGTAAAAAGTACACTTGATGCATTAAATTCTTTTGACAAAAATATAAAATTCACAACAGAACTCGAAGACGACGGAAAATTACCTTATATCGACACAATTATTATTCGACGAGGAAACCAATTAAAGCTCAAGTGGTATAAGAAATCAACATCTACCGGACGAATCATCAATTTTTATTCAAAACATCCAAAAAAGATGATAATGAATACAGCAATGGGCTGTATACAACGTATGTTACAAATCTCAGACGACACTTACCACAAGGAAATAAAAGAAGAAATTAAATTAATATTAAAAAGAATGACTTTCCTGACAATGTTATCAAAACCTTAATAAAAATAAGTTTATCACAGACGAGTCAACGTGAATCCGAAAAAACAAAAATATTCAAATCGCTAGCATATGTACCAAAATTGTCAGAGCGTCTAGCAAAATCCGATTGCTATAATAGAGAAAAAGTGAAGATAGCTCACAAACCAATAAACACATTGAAAAATATTTTTAACAAAACGAAATCCGAAATTCCTAAAACAGAAAAAAGTAATATTGTCTATAAAATCCCTTGTAATGGAAACAAAACAGAATCATGCAATAACATATATGTGGGAACAACGAAAGCAAAATTAAAATCTTCACTAGCGCAACATAAATCTGATTTTAAATATTGTCATGAAACTATTAACCAAAAAACAGCATTAATGACACACTGTGCAACGAAGAACCATTTTCCAGACTTTGATAAAACGACGATACTCCAACAAGAAACCAATTATAACAAAAGATTTACACTGGAAATGCTGCATATAATTAACACACCGACCAGCATAAGAATGAACTACAAGACGGACATCGATAATTGCGCGAGCTCCTACAGACATTTGATAACAAACAGACGGACAGTACAAATCTCCGCGTTAAGCAGTGAAGACGCGTAAAATAATGTATGTAAATAATGTTGTTTATGAATGTTTGTTTTGATGTCAATTGTTATTTTTATTTCCAAATAGTAAAAGACTTCGTTTATTTGGGAACCAGCATCAACACTAGCAACAACATCAGCACTGAAATCCAGCGAAGAATCAATCTTGCCAATAAATGCTACTTTGGACTAGGCGAACGAAAATCATACTCTACAAGTCACTTATCGTACCCGTCCTGCTATATGGGGCAGAAGCATGGACCATGACAACAGCAGATGAAGCGGCTTTGGGAGTGTTCGAGAGAAAAGTTCTTCGAAAGATTTATGGACCTCTACGCGTTGGCGATGGCGAGTACCGAAGAAGATTTAATGATGAGCTGTACGAGCTATACGCAGACATCAACATAGTCCAGCGAATTAAAACGCAGCCATGTTATGCGAATGAAAGATGATGCTCCGGCCAAGAAAGTGTTTCTATCGGAACCCGCCTATGGAAGCAGAGGTAGAGGGCGGCCCCCACTCCGTTGGAAGGACCAGGTGGAAAACGATTTAAACTCCCTTGGTGTGACCAATTGGCGCCGGTTGGCGGAGCGAAGGAGCGACTGGCGCGCCTTGTTGGACGGCCATAACCGTTTAGACGGTTAAGCGCCAATTAAGTAAGTAAGTAAGTTATTTTTATTTTGTTTATTTTTACTTTATATTGTTATAGTTAATCCTGAAGACGGTTACAGTAGGTAACCGAAATATATTGAAGAAAAAAACTCAACAATTTTTGAAAAATTTTATTTACAAAATTGGACCTCAAGCCGGCAAGAAAATTATTTATTTACAAAATTTAAAGATACCGGGAATACGATTTTAAAACATTTTACTATTATATTAACAGAACCAATTGAGACAGTAACTGACAAAGACAAGAAACTTAAACTCATGCAAATTTACCACAATGATCCGATATCAGGCGGTCATTTCGGAAACAAGAAATTATACGCGAAAATACGCACTAAATACTACTGGAAAAATATGAAACGCGACATTGCCAAATTTGTTAAGAATTGCGAAAAATGCCTATTAAACAAAGTAAAACCAAAAATTAAAGAGAATATGGTTCTCACACCAACTTGCAAGCCTTTTGAAATTGTCGTTATAGACACGATAGGACCTTTGACTGAATCAAACAATGGAAATAAGTTCGCTTTACCATGATGTGCGATTTAACCAAATACCTAGTTGCAATAGCTATACCAGATAAAACTGCAAAAACAGTTGCATCTGCAATTTTCGAAGGTTTTGTCTTAACCTATGGCATAATGAAATCAATACAGTCCGATTTAGGGACAGAATTTAAAAATGAAATTTTCTCGGAATTGACCAAGCTTTTAAAAATCAATCACAATATTTCTACACCCTACCACCACGAAACGGTTGGTACCATCGAAAGAAACCACCGAGTATTTAATGAGTACTTACGAGCTTACCTTAATGATAATTTTCCTGAGTGGGATGTCTATCTAAAATACTTTACATTTCTGCATAATACAACCCCGTATACGGTTTTTGATAACAAATTTACACCATTTGAGTTAGTATTCGGTAGAAAAGCTACTTTGCCAAATGAGTTATCAAAAGGAAAAATTGATTCAATTTACAACATTGAAAATTATGCTAGCGAAGTAAAATACAGAATGCAAAAGTCTCATATTTTAGCAAAAGAACTTATTGAAAAACATAAACAAAGAAATAAAAAATTGTACGATAGAGATGCTCGCCCAGTAAAGGTAAATAAAAATGATATGGTACTAGTTCAAAAAGAGCCTCGTGATAAACATAAAAATGTATATAAAGGTCCATACAAAGTGACTGAGGTAGACGGTGTTAATGTAAAGCTTTTTGATAAATCTAAAAACAAAGAAAAAACCATTCATAAAAATCGTATACAAAAAATTACTTAAAGAAATTAATAAATGAATTCTAATTATATTTAATCAGATTTAAGATTTTATAAATATAAAATTTTCTTTTTCAAACCATGAAAAACGGTTATGTACTTTTAATCTATATAATGAAAAATTAACGCCTACTAGTAGTATAATTAATAATATAACTAGTAATATAATTAGTGATATAACTAGTAATATAATTAGTAATATAATTAGCAATATAATTAGTAATATAACTAGTTATATGATTATTAACTATTAATTAAAAGATTACAGTAAGTAACTATTAATTAAAAGATTACAGTAAGCTATAATAAATTTCTATAAAGATTAGTAATAAAATAGGTAGAGTAAAAAATGTAACTTACCACAAAATTGATATGGATGAACGAGTTAAAGGGGGGAAAGAATTAAGCAATGTAATTAAAGAAATCTCGTTCCTCCAAATCAATTTACATCACTGCAGGGTAAAAGGATTTTTGTAAGACTGATCACCTTACAAAAATCTTTTCCCTAGGGGGATGGTGTAATGGCACCACTAACGATATGGCAACGCATATTAAAAGAATGCAATATCGGTAGTGGTAAAAGTTATACAATAAAGTTTGATACACCAGTGAGTGTCATTGTTTGGAAATTTGAGCTATACCAGCGACGACAACGTCGAAAGCGGAAATATTGAGAACGCCAGCACTTATCAGTGCGCAGCAATGTTGGCTAGGATAAGAAAGCGTAAGTTACTAAAATGTTGAAATTTGACGTGTGGACTGATATTGAGACTCTTGATAAAAATTTGGAAAAATTGTTTAAAATGGGCATGGCACCGCCCGCTTTTGATAAAATAAATTTTACAAATATTATTAATCATAAAGCAAAAATCGTTAAACCTATCGTAACAAAATTCGGCAGAGAGGTTGCCTTTACTATAAGGACTGCTTTGAAGAAAAATTAAGAAATCGGTTAGGGACCACGCCCGCTTTTATATAAAAAAAGGGGTCGTGGACGAATAAAATAAAAAAGAGCTTTACATCAATGGTATTTCATTTCCCAAGTGGATTTATAATAATAAATAGGAAAAACTTCACCGCACCTTTTATGACTAAGCAATTTTCTATATTTGGAAGACATAACTTGAAGAAAGATTAACGGATCGTAATAAAATTGGGTACACAGATTTTCCCTATAGCAGGAAATATTTATAGAAAAAATGGACGAGATCGGTTAAAGACCACCCCCACTTTTATATAAAAGACTTTTAAAAGGGCCGTAGACAAAAATAATAAGCTTTGTATCAATAAAATTTATGAAAATGGGTGTGGCACCGCCCCTTTTATGACTAAGCAATTTTCTATGTTTCGGGAGCCATAACTCGAAGAAAAATTAACCGATCGTAATAAAATTGGGTACACAAATATTCCCTATAGTAGAAAATATTTCTAGTAAAAATGGACAACTGCAACTAAGATAAAAAATAAGTTTAAAAGGGTCGTTGACCAGAATAATAAGCTATAAGTTAGCAAAAAATTGTTTTGAATCAATGATATTTCACTTATCAAGTTCTATTGTAAGAGGAAATGGAGAGACATTTTTTTTAAACGGGCGGTGCCACGTGTTATGTAGAATAGTAATTTACTATCTGAAATGAAATGTGCAATTGAAGCTCACGCTGAGTATATAATGTTCGGTTACACCCGAACTTAGACACCTTTACTTGTTTGGAAAAGTATCGATACTACTCACTCAGTACTCGTATCGTTCTATCGCTACTTGTTCCAACTCCAAAGTATTTTGATGTCACTTCTACCGGACTGTATGTAATATTTCTTTCAAATATGAGCCAAATCGGACCACAAATACGGGTAGTTTTAATATCTCGATCCTTTCCGCACCTAGCGGGATTTTTATTTAAAGCGATTTCTATTTCTGTATATAATACGTGTTCCAAATATGAGCCAAATCGGACCACATATACGATTTTTTTTAATATCTCGATCCTTGCGCAATCTAGCTGGAATTTTTTTCACAAAGGGATTTCTCTTTCTGTATTTAATACGTGGTCTAAACATGAGCCAAATCGGACCACAAATACGAATTTTTTTAATACCTCGATCCATGCGCCACCTAGCGGGAATTTTTTTGCACAAACGATTTCTATTTCTGTATGTAATATGTGTTCCAAATATGAGGAAATTCGGAGAACAAATACAATTTTTTCGAATATCTCGATCCTTCTGCCACCTAGCAGCGATTTTTTTCATAGGTCGTTGTCTATTCATGTATGTATTATGTATCCAAATATGAGCCAAATCGGACCACAAATACGATTTTTTGAAATATTTCGATCCATGCGCCACCTATCGGGGTTTTTTCTTATACCTATATGACACTACTTTATTTTCTCTGTATTATTCTTGTATTTTCTCTTATACTTTTTGTCGCCCTCCCTTCTAATACGATTTCGGTACTGGTGTAAGTGTGTAAACTATATTTCAAAAAACTAACGAAATACAAGAAAAATACAACCTAGTTCATTGAAAACTAACGAGCCAGTTTGTATTTTGATAGGTTTTTTTGACATTCGGAAGTTTTTTCTTTATTTTTTCTGACAAATGAAAAAATATTTCGGTTTTATTTGCATTTTTGTTATTGCTAAAAATGTTAAGGAAAAAATAAAATTTAAAACATAAATAAAAACATGTCGAGATCACTAATTTTGGGGGAATAGCCGTCTCGCTTTCACATGGTAGAAATTTTTTTTGTATTTTGAAGGTCCGATAAAGTTTCGTCAGTTTTTCTAGCTTGGAATCGAAGACAAATTGTCATCAATATCCTCTAGAGGGAGTCCAAGGAAACTTGCTGTTTCAACAGGGCTGGACCATAATGTGAGGGGTGTTAGAGGCGTTGGTTCCACATCACAATTAAAGAGATTGTTGGTGTCATGTGGGTTGATTCTGGATAGGTAAGAGTTTTACCTATTTCAGTATCCAAATCGAAGTTGAGCCAGAGTGGCTCGCGTTTCCCTGGGGAGTGTGCGTTCTTCTTCCGCTAGTTTTGGGAACTGTTCTTTAAGTATTGGATTCACCGGGCAATTCCTGGCATAAAGGTCCCACGCCTGTTTGTGGAGTTCACTGAGGACCTGCTTGTGTTTTTTTTGCTTCATACGGCTGAGTTCTCAGGTGCCGTATTTCCTCATAATGCTTACGGAGATGACTCTTTAAGCCCCTGGGCGGTGTAGGCTCATCAATCAGATGTCTGTTGGGATGACCAGGTTTCTGAGTATTCAAAAGGAACTCTTTTCTCTCCCCGATGGGGTGTATTCTCGCCTCATTATGTAGATGGTGTTCTGAGGACATAAAAATACAGCCCGTCGCGGTTCTGAGAGCAGTATTTTGGCTGTCCTGTAGCTTCTTCCAGTGAGTAGTTTTTAGGCTTGGCGACCATATAGGGGACGCGTAGCATGCAATCGGCTGGCCAATTGCTTTGTAAGTGGTAATGAGCGTTTCTGTGTCTTTTCCTTCCTACACTGCCAGCAAGAGATTTCAAGATTTTATTACGGCTCTAGATTTTCGGTACAATTGCGGCTGCATGCTCACCAAAATGTAGATCCTGATCAAACGTTGCACCCCTTCCAGGTCTTGCAGTGACGTGCCATGGTTGAGCGTATCAAAAGCTTTTGATAGGTATAGCGCAACGAGTACTGTTATATGGTGGTAGTTTTGATTTAAACCGCAATTTATCTGGGTGCTAATGGCATTTAGTGCGGTGGTGGTACTACGGAGTTTTCTAAAGACATGCTGATGACAGGCTAGCTGCAAATTTGCTTTGAAGTAGGCGAGCAAAATGGCTTCAAGCGTCTTGGCTACCGGCGATAGGAGAGATATCGGGCGATATGACTCTCCTATGTTAGTAAGAAAGAGGCTGAAGACATGCGCTAAATTTTTGAAACCCTTTTTCCCTAGGCTTTTAAGCATCGGCATGGCTATGCCGTCTGGGCCCACTGCTTTGGATGGCGTGACCGATGGCATCGTCAACCTCTTTCGCGGTGATGGTAATTGGATACGCGCTGAATTTATGTTTATGTGCGTGTCTGTTGGCCGTCCGTCTATCTTTGTCGACCGTAGAATGCATTATATATTGTCTGCAGAAAGCACTCGCGCATTTTTTCGCATCCGACAGCACTTTATCGCCAAGGACGATTGAAATTTTGTCATTGTGCTTAGACGGATTCGATAGGGACTCTACGGTGAACCAAAGCTTACCTACACCGGCAGAGCATTTACATCCGCTTCGGTGCTCCTCCCATTTCGACCGCTTGTGTTCATCCACAAGCAATCTAATGCGTTGGTTAATATCTCTTATTTTGGGATCGCCGGGATCGAGTTGTCTTATAAGGTCACGTTCTCTCGCTAAATTTTCGGTCTCCGCCGGAAAGTGAGGCCGAATTTCGGGAATTCTACCGGCGGGAATGAAGTGAGCCGAGGCGACTTCAATGACCTTGCGGAAAGCACGCTCCCCTTGACGAGCATCAGCCGCGATAGGGAGGGCAGCAAAGCCGTTGTCTGTAAAGGATTTGCATTCATCCCACTTTCATTTTTTAAAGTTTATGAAAGTGCGTTTTTCTGTGACGATAAAATCAATGGTACGTTTGAGCGAAATAAGTATAGGCTGTGGTCGGATGCCAATGTTACCATCGGCTGCCAGTTGACGCAGTTTACGAGTCCTGCTCTTACGATTGATATATCCGCCGAACTGTGACAGCTTCCTACCATACGTATGGGGGCGTCTCCTTTTATTGTGCAGAATGTCGTTTCTTCTATTTGATCCACCAACATCTCACCCCTACTGTCTGCCAGCAAGTTTGAAGGCCATAGATCGTGATGGGCATTGAAATCACCTAAGATAATGCGATTATTGCCAGTGAGTAAGGCGCTGATATTAGGGCGGTATCCACTGGGGCAACTGGTGGTAGGAGGGATGTAGATGTTGATTATTTCTAGGTTTGCATCGCCTGGCCGGGCAGATAAGCCTTGACGTTCTAAGACACTGTCCCTGCGGCCGATGTCGGGATCGAATATATGATATTGCATAGAGTGGTGTATGATAAACGCGAGTCCACCTCCATTTCCGCTCTCGCGATCTTTTCTGTGGACATTACACCCAGAACAAGTCTGCAGGGCAGATCTTGCAGTTAGTTTAGTCTCTTGAAATGTAGCAATGCGGATGTTTTGCCGCTTCATGAAATCGACTATCTCCGTGATCTTTCCAGTTAATCCATTAAAAATTAACTGCAGTATTCTGAAGTGCAACGGGGGAGACGTCGTCACTCTGGGGGTAAGTGACGGGTGACTACGCCTGGGTTGTGAGAGGATAGGACGCAACTGCTGTTGTGGCCCTGTGACTGGACGTCTTTGGGTAAGCATTGGGGTACCCGGTGTATTTGGGTATGCGGCCTGGTAACATGGCGCTATGAAACCCGTTGGGGGGTTGCCATCGCGGAGACCAGAACATCTAGGAGAGGGGCATCGTCCACGGCAGGAGCTGCATTGGGCGGATGTCGCAAACATATATATTCTGTGCTGGAAAACGGTGCAAAAGGAGGTAGGGACTAAGAGTCTGTTTCCCTGACCTACACGATTGCTGCCGGAAAAGAGGGGAAGAAGACGGGGCAGAGGCTGATGCTCGGCATTGCTCCCGACTCTACTACGGAGGTTGTACGTATGAGTGGGAGCGGCTGTATGAGTTGGTGGTGCCTTGGGGCGCGAGAAGCAGCGGGTACTTGTTGTGGCTTGCTGAGCCGCGGGGCTGCTGGAAGGTAGTGGGTGGGGGCTATGGCGTAGACTACGGGACGCCCTTGGGCGTGAACAGCAAGGAGCCACAAAAATTTTTAAATTTTGGGATCTAGCACAGAACAAACTGTCCGATGCAACCATCCCTTGCACGAGACACACAGACAAGAGTATGACCATCCTAAAAAGATTCTTTTCCGGCAGACGCAGCAAAACCATTTATCAGGACCGAGGTCACGAGACGGACCCGGATGGGATTCGATAGCTTCCCGGAGCAAGAGGATATGGAGCAGTAATATAGTTATTATTATTGTATTGTCTTCGGGTTCTGAACTATATTCCAAGTTTCAGCTTGTAGCTTATCGGGAAGTTACTTAAATTTCAATTACAAAATTCTGTTCGCTACACAGAGTCAAGCTAAATAAAACCGTTTAAATATGGTAAATGCTGTAGTTTAAGCTTAAATATATATCTATTTATGAAATATTGTTTCACTTTTTTTTATTTATTTCTACTTATAAAGTAAACACATGCATTTTATTCGATTTTTATATAATCGGCCGGAAAGACTTATCTGCACCTGGGGATCCGTATGTTGAACTGGTGGTTCCTAAACGCGTTAAATGGTTTAACGTGTTCAATTTCAAACAACAATTTGTTTGTGATTTAACACATTTACAAACAGGTTTTGTCCATTAATCAAGTTTTAGGTATCAATTTGGACAAATCTAGTATTGCAATTTTTTATTACATAATAAATATAAAATTTGAATCTCATCGTTTACGCAATATGAGAGGAATTAGCTTGTTTAAAGCGCTGAGTTCTATGAGTGTGTTAAACTTTGTCCAGAAAAGGTCGACTATATCCTATGATTTCCACGCTTTCTACCTCCATAATTTATTGTGAAAATCGCAACTGTACAATTGTTGTTATCAAACTAGCGTTGAATTTTTTTGGATGTATACACCTTTCCAACCATGGTTCAATTATATGGTTGGCTCATCTGTACAATAACAAAATATTTCTGTTCAAATTGTCAAAATCTGCGTGTTGGTGTTGATGCGAATGGTATGGAATGGAAACATAAAACTTAGGAGTTTTTGTATGTGCAAGAAAATGTTGCCAATGTGTTGGTTTCAGTTTGAGTGACCATGCAATGAAATAAATAAAATCAGCTGATGAGATGAGCCAACCATATAATTGAGCCATGTTTCCAACCGTATTTCAAAAAAAATCAGCTGTTTCAGAAAACCATAGATGAATTTCAGATATTCCAATTGTAACCACAAATGGATTTCAGATATTCCAGATGTATTACAGAAACCCTAAAATTTATTTCAGAAAAGCTCAAAATTATTTCAGAAAAAACCATCTGTAATTCAGATTTCCAAATTGTGTTTCAAAAAACCTTAAATATATTCAGAATATGGAAAATCGCAAATGTTTTTAAGAAAACTTAAAATTATTTTCTGAAAGTAGCACTTATGTGATAGAACAAAAGAACGTAACTATTTTTTTTGAACACTGCGGGAAATTGAGGATTTGCGTTAAAGTCCATATCTCCATCATATATCAAGTTACTTCAAAGACTTTTATACTTTTGGATAGCCACGCAACTTGGCCTTAAGTTCTATGAAATTATAAACTGAAACTTTTTTTTCATAACGTAACTGCAGTTTTTTTAAAACGGCGATATTTTAGAATCCGCCGCTGTTTATGTAACAACACTTTTAGAAAAACTTCTAAGGATATCGAAGAACTGCCCTGTGGTAATTTTTTGGCTGAAACTGCAATATGTGCAACAAACATGGTGCAAACATTTCAGACGAAGGATACCACCGATACAGTAGCTGATTGTGATCGCGCTATACAAAATTCATCTACGTTTTTTTCTAATGCTTTGGCTTTGCGTGACATGCCAGTTGTAATGTAATACAAGTTTTGTTATTATTATAATACATTTGATTTTGTATAAACCACATTTGAACTTTTCTGAAATTAAATTGAGGTTTTCTGTAATACATCTGGAATATCTGAAATCAATTTGTGATTTCTGAAACACGTTTGATGTTTTCTGAAATCCATATGAACTTTTCTGATAAACAATTGATATTTCTGAAATACTTCTGTTCTTTCCGAAATACAGTCGGAAAAGGTCGTCAAAACAAAAACTGAGACTTATCTATATTTAAAATCCATTTGTGGTTTTCTGGTATCCATTTGAGCTTTTCTGATAAACAATTGTATTCCTGAAATACTTTTGTTCTTTTCCGAATTACAATCGGAAAAATTTTAGTTTCGTCAAAACAAAAACTGAGACTTATCTATAATTTACCGTCAAATTTGCAACTGTACAATTGTTTTCTATCAACCTAGCGTTGAATTTTGTTCAATCGTCAAAACAAAAACTGGGACCATTTTTTGATATTTAGCTTTTGGAAGTTTTTTTCTGTGGTTTGAGTTTAAATATAAAGACACAAAATTTCAAGCGTAAAATTTTAGAGAGGCCAAATTATTTATCAACCAACCTGGTGCATTATGAAACGCAAAATGTTGCGAAAGCGCCGTGTCAAACAATCCACAAACCTTGTAGAACTGATTCGAAACAGGCCGCGACACCAGCAGAGTTATTACAGTTCTGCTAGGAACAAACAAAGAAATGGAAAAGTGAAAAATAATACCAACTTGTCTGCAGCACCGATTTTCCAAAGTCAAAACAATACCTTCCTATCACAAAAGCATCAAACTGCAGTCTTAATTTGCGATATTTCCCCTTCATTCAATGCAAGCCTTTCACGGACAAACAATACCTTCGGTATATGCAGAGAAAGCCATTGTAATGTTCCAGAAAAAGCAATTTATAAACCGACGGAGTTACCTAGTATATCGTCAGGTCGAATTATAAATAGCCTTTTCAGTGCTTCAAATTTGTCAATAAATGAGAGCTGTGGAAAAGTCGGAATTGTGACATCAAATGTTACAAGTGAAAAGCAGTGCGAAACTAAAAGTAAATTTTATGCTACAAGTGGGAACGGGAAGTCCCATACAACGGTGCCTGTAGGTCACGAAAATAAAGTTTCTTCGGATAATATAGTTGTCTCGAAATTATTTTCGCATTCATCTATTGAGCTAAATTCCCAGAAAAGTGAGATATTAAACTCCATAAGCAAGGAGTTGACTGGCGAAAATTCTTCCTACAAGGATCAGATTGCAGAACATCAACAAGTGACAACGGCTATTGAAGAAGCTCCTAGCATTCAAGTCCTTCCAGATGAAGAAGCAGGGGGAGATGGCCATCACAATAACTCTATTATAGAAATTGAAATAACATTGCACTCCAGTAATGATACCAATTCCGAGGATGAGGATGAAGATGGTGGTGAAAATTTACATGGGCTAAGCGAATAAAATCTGTCAAATAATGATATCAAACCTTTAAAGCAACTTCCATACCTATGGAAAAGGAAACCGTTAAGATTTTTAGGTGACGTATAATAGCGTCAATGGAACTTATATTAGAGGGTTTATCTCCAAAGTAAAAAAATGGAAATTTGGAATAAAGAATCGCAATAAAAAATTTGCAATAAAACCCAGCCCGATTTTTTATTCTATATTCACGCCTGCGGCGCTTTTCTTTAGCTTTCAAAAAATATCTCAACATCCTAATATAATATATGTAAATGCATAGAAAACTTGCTTGCGGCGTGGAAGTTAACTCGAAAACATACCTTAAGTAGTATGTTGTTGTGTTGTCAGTGCTTCGGCCTTCGCCCCGTTCAATGGGTAGGACCACTCACAAATTGTCATCAAGGTCCTCCAACGGAAATCCATAGAAGGGCGGACCATAAGGAGATTGGTGTTAGAGTCGTAGGTTCCACATTTCAATTGAAAAGATGGTTGGTGTCATGCCGGGACACATCGACGAACATTACGTATGTTGTTGTTGTTGTAGCAGTGCTTCGCCCCATCTAATAGGCGCGACCGATCACAAGCAGGACATACACTATATATGTCGGAGTTGATTTTGGATAGGTAAGAGTTTAACCTGTTACAGTACCCACATCGAAGTTGAGCTAGAGTGACTCTAGGGACAGTATGTTCCTCTTCAGCGAGTTCTGGGTAT
Source organism: Eurosta solidaginis (assembly GCF_040869045.1). NCBI lineage: Eukaryota > Metazoa > Arthropoda > Insecta > Diptera > Tephritidae > Eurosta > Eurosta solidaginis. Next base: position 114,269,919 of record NC_090320.1, on the reverse strand, counting down.
TTTTATTTAAGGACTGTGTTCGTTGGCAATTCCTGGCATAGAGGTCCGACGCCTGTTTGTGGATATCACTGTGGCCCTGTTTGTGTTTTTTGCTTCATACGGCTGTATTCTCAGGTGCCGTATTTCCTAACAATGCTTACAGATATGACCTTTTAAGTCCCTGGGAGGTGTGGCTTCTTCAATGACATGTTTGCTGGGATGCCCAAGTTTCTGGGTATTCAACAGAAACTGTTCAGCATTTCATTTCTTTCCCTAACGGGGAGTACTCTCTCTTTATTGTGTAGGTGGCGTTTTAGAATACAACCCCTAGCGGTTCCGAGAGCGATGTTTTGGCAGGCCTTTATTTTCTTCCAGTGAGTAACTTTAGGTTTGGCGACCATATCAGTGACGTTTAGCATGCACTCGGCCAGTCAAGTGGAAATGAGCGTTTCTTTGAGGAATTTATTACGGCTCTGGTTTAAAGTACAATTGCGGTTGCATGCTCGTCAAAAGGTGTATCCTGATCGAACGTCACACCCAATATGTTTGGGTGTAAGACAGTAAATAGCGTAATAGCATCCACGTGGATGTCTAATATGATCGGCATTTGGCGTGTCCACGTTTTAAATAAGTTCGCCAAGGATTTCGTTGGTGAAAATGTCAGGTTTCGCGAGGCCAAAAAAGCTGGAGATACCAGGGAGAAAATGTTAAATTTATTACATGTCATTATGCATTGTGCAGTCATCGGCGTAGGTATAATGGTGACTCCTTCTGGTGGCGAAGATAGCTTCCATATGTAGAAATTAAACAAAAGCGGGGATAGAACACCACCTTGTGGTACCCCTTGTTTAATTCTTCTGGGTTTAGATGTTATGTTCCTGAATTGCACCAATGTTTGCGCAATATGGCGCAGTCCCGCTGCAAGGATCTGGTATAAAGATGACAATTTGTAGGAGGGACGCAACAAATAAAATGTGGTTACACTGAAATGACAGCCCTTGGTCGGGAAAAATCCCGAGTCGCTGCGGTACACAGAACCGGCTGCCTTGGAAGCGAGATTACGCATGTCGGGGTTGAATCTGGACAAGTGAGAGGTTAACAAATTACAGTATCCAGAACGAAATGACTCGTGTTTCCCTTGGTAGTGTGCTTTCTCCTTCTGCAATAGTAGAACATTGTATATTGATAAAAGGGGTTCACCGGGCACGTCCAAGCAAAGACGTTTACCGTTTCTTTGTAGATTTTGTATAGGGTCTCCTCATGTTTGTCTGGATCAAACGCTTATGGAAACGTTCCCTCTAGGAGGCCGGGCTAAATCAAGCAGCTGTTGCTAGGGTGCCCTGGTTTGTGACAATTTAGCAAAAACTACCTGTTGAGCTCTTTAGCCTCCCTATGTAGGTGGTGTTAAGGGACCATAAGGCGATATCCCATGGCAGTTCTGATTGCAGCATTTTGACAGGTCTGCAGCCTTTTCCAGGAAGTATTTTTAATACCAGGCGACAAAACTGGTGATCGGCCGGCCATTTGCTTTGTAAGTGATAACGAGCGTCTCTTTGTTGTTACCCTTTTGTGCAGGCAAGAAATTTGAGGATTTTATTACGGCTCTGGACTTTAAATACAATTGTAATATAAATATAGATCCTGACGGAACGTCACACGCAGTCTTTTTGGGTCTGAGGCAGTCGGTAGCGTAATGGCATCGACGTGGATGTCCAATATGGTCGAAGTTTGCATCATCCATGTTGTAAATAAGGTCGGCGATGGTTTGTTCGGTGACAATGTCTGGTTTCGCGAGTCGAAATAACTGGGGAGATCAGGGAGAAAACAGTTCGGTACGGCACCAGATAACACAGCCGTATGTAGAAGAAAAACAAACAGGTCCTCAGTGATGTCCACAAAACGGTGTCGCACCTCTATGCCAGGAATTGCCCGGACGCTTAAACTTTATATGGACTGCTAAGCGTTAAACTTTATCTACTCTTCTGAAATTGCTGCGCATAAAATTAGTACTCCTAAATTTCAATACGCATTATACTTAGATGCAACTGAAATATGTGTCTATGTTTCACCTCTACTCTAATTCTATGTACCACCTCTACAAATGGTGTGTGTCTGCCATTCATCGCAACCGATTCAGCTCTATGTTATACACTATGGCCACCAGAGGTTTGTGTCTGCGCTTTTCGGTACAACATGTTCTGTAGCTAGTTGTCGCTAGATGGGTCTCCTAAGCATTATCTAAGCGAGGATAACCGTTTTTTTTACGCGCAAACGTAAAAGTATACGCGTGTAAAAAACGGCTAATGACAAAGGGTAGTGGGTAAACCTCAGCAGCGTTTGAAGTGAAGTTAAGGTATAGCGGCACTAGATGCAGCTACATTTGTCAATGCCAAAAGCTTCTTTATATTAAAAAGTTTGCGTAAGAAATGCTATTCTTCTGTGCCTTATTATTTTTTTGTCGGGATATTTGCATTTCCACCTCCTCACAATTCGAGTTTTGTCCTTGTACCAGGGAGTCAATTCCCTAACTGTGAACAACTGAAAAATGTACACTCATTGCAAACTCATTTGCACACACAATTTACACTTTAAATTTTCATGCGATTCTGTAAATTATTGTGCACATTGTTTTGCTGAATGAGCGATGAATGTAAAAGTTTTATGTCAGGGAGAAAATATTCATCAAACGCCATGAAAACAAAAAAGTCATTCTGCAACAGTGCGTATGAGTTTTGAATGTCACTATAGTGTACACTGCCTGCCAAGAAAACTCACAAAGTTTTAATCAGTGAGTTTTTTTGTTCACAGTTTCGCTTTACTGAATCAGAATTTCAAAGTTTACACAATTTCCTGTGTACAATTTAAAACTCACAGTTAGCGAATAGGGCCCAGAGGTAAGGACTATGTTACACAGTTAATCATCTCCCACGCTTTTGGCAATAAGGCGTTATGCAAAATTTCTGAGTTTGTAGGGAATGGTATCTCTATTGTTCCTATCATACCTTCGTGACAATATATATGTACATCATATGCACGTGTGTAACTGAATTGAACTCCTCCTAAAAAACTGGACTGATTTTAATGAATATTTGTGTGTATGTTCAAGGGAATTGTGGATGCTTTAGATTTACACCTTGGTCCGTTTTCTTTCTTATTTTTCCGGGAAATGAACCAGGAGCCGACAGATTCTAAACCAAATTAATTTATGGTGCAAATTCCTTGAAATTTGGTACGGCGGTACTTCCTTGACCAGCTTATTATTTGAGAAATTCGCGTGAGCCGTTATCATCACCCCCACAGAGGTTGAGGAAGCCATGAAAAAAGCCAAACCCTCTAAATCAATAGGCCCAATGCCAATACAGTTTAGCGCTGAGGCAGTAAGTTAACGAAGGTGAGTCATAACGACCGGTATCACTCCTTTCGCCAGTAGCGAAACCTTCCTGCTCCCTACCTTTACTCCGAATCTTCGCCAGGCCACTCAGCATGGCTTCCGCAAAATTCATAGTACTACCAGCGCTGTCAAAAGCTTTTGACACAAGCACCACGGCACTCTACTCCAAGCTATAGATGGTTCACCCTTTCCTCTTTGTATAAAAAGATGGACGGCTAATTATCTAAACCTAGCCGACCAAATCCACCGCCACTCTGTTTATGACGTGGACTATTAGACGTTCACTTCGATGCACAGTGTTTCGTGTAGAACAAGCTAGCTGGACAAAATTATTTTATGAGATTTTCCGTTTCATATGCAGTCATTTATTACAACTACGTCATTTTTTTCAGCCATATGTTCTTTTTTTTATTTTTTTTTCAAAATTTTACTTCATATGCATACATTTGCTTATTTCATATACAGTAACTCATGTGAATAAGTGACATAGATCCAAAAAAATTTAAAGGACTTAAGAATATTACTTTAAAAAAAAAAATAAATGTAAGGCGCGATAACCTCCGAAGAGATCTAAGGCCGAGCTTCTCTTCCAATTTGCGTCGTGCTCCTCTTGATTTTTCCCTACAAATTGGCCGGACGGGACCTACATGTTTTATGCCGACTCCGAACGGCATCTGCAAGGCAGATGAGTTTTCACTGAGAGCTTTTCATGGCAGAAATACAATCGGAGCGCTTGCCAGACACTGCCGAGGGGCGACCCCGCTTAGAAAAAATTTCTTCTAATTGAAAAATCTTATTTCTAAAATTTTGATGTTGCTTTGCCCGGGAGTTGAACCCAGGGCATGCGGTGTGATAGGCGGAGCACGCTACCATCACACCACGGTGGCCGCGAATATTACTTTATTGTACTTAAATTGAATGGAATACAAATCTCAATACTCTAAAAAATTCTAAAAATTCGGAAAAAAAATTAAAATTTTTTATGAAAATTCGTCGAATTTTTTAAATATAATTTAGTTTTTGTTATAGATCGTGACAAATTTTCTTATGGGAAATTAGTTAAAATAAATTTGCGAAAGCAAAAATTGTAAGAATTATCCAAAAAGGGGTGTCTACTTATTTATGTGAGTGACTGTACATATGTACATACATATTTTGTATTTATTTGAGTATTTATCCTGGCACTACAATTTTTACAGAATTATTTTATAGTACCAGTCAGGAATGTAAAAGTGAATTACAATAATAATAATAACAATGTAAATAATTAAATTAATTATGTGAAAATTACTTATTACAAAAACTTAAAAGTAAAGTATCATACAAAGTAGAAAAGACAATAGATTTAAATTGAATAAAACCTGATCCAACAAAAAGTTATACCCACACTATAATCTTCTTTTATAATTATGTTATTATTCGCTATCATCACTTTCATTGGATGAGTCACTTGTGGAATAGTCATGAACATCAGCAACACTACTGTGAAAGCTTGAAACAACTGGGGTACCACTGGGGTATTTATTGACTCCTCAACATTATCGGGGGACAGTAAATTTAAGACTTCTGAAGTCAGACTTTTAAATCTTTTCTTAGGTATCTCCCTAAAACTGTTAACTAAAGGATCCGATGTTATAAGCAACATATTCATAAGATCTCTATTCGTGGCTTCACGCGTCTGCTTTTGTGTGTTATAATCCCTGAATCGTCTCAAATCTTTGTTACGGGCTTCCTGTGCTTCCTCGGAAAGTTGACCAATAGGTAAAATTCCTGATTTTATAATACCAGTACTATGCACTAAGAATTTATGAAATGTAACAGGCATATTAAACCATGGATAGAGATCTGTGTATAGTTTTTTAGTCTCGACCGCAAATTTTTCAAATCTTTGGATATTTATATTGTACCCAGATGCTAATGCACGAAGGAGAGTGTCGAATCTTTTGATGAGCGTTACATCCAATCCCGTAATCTCAGCACTAGCCTCAGAATTTTCGAAAAACCTACGAGCAGTGTTGCCGTCATTGGTATTGACGATACCTGGTTTTGGTTTATCTTCATCAATCCATTGTATGTACCTGTTTTTATGCCTTGGTGACTGGTGCGGTAGATTGTGGCAGGTTGAAGTCAATGATCTTCGAGCTTAGAATCCATAAAAAAAATTATGTAAAAGTGTTCACTTAAAAGAAATATGAATCTTAATATTCAAAAAGACTTTTGCAAATTAATCAATGCATTTTGCGGCCACTCCTGCCTTCTTACTTCAATTACTCAATATATATGAGCAAAAATCTCAGAAAAAAAGCAAAAATCCCGTTATTTTGTTTGTTTTCTTTCATTTCTCATTACACTTTTCTTGGAATAAGAACTTTGTTTTTGTCCAGCTAGCTTGTTCTACACGAAACAATGTGCGATGGTGTTACGCTACCGACTGTCAGTCATCCAAAGATCTTAGGGGTAACATTCGGTAACACTTTCGCCTTCAAGGCGTATGCCATAAATCCTTCAGTTGCTTGCCGACAGCACTTAGAAACAAGTAAGGACGGGACTGTCTTCGGCTATGCCGAAGACTTTATACCTTTCATGAATGGGGCTGAACAATAATCTTATCCCGTTCGTAATCTCCGAATAATCGGATGTATAAGATAAGAAATATCTAGTGAACAGATCTACATACCTAAACGATTTTTAAGATAAATATAAAATAAAAAGTAGGTAGGTACTTTGTGAGAGGATGCAAAGCTTCACGTTTTTTGTGACCTGCATGTAAAAAGTATGACCACGAATCACGTATTTCAAAAATATATGACGTAAACGTAACTATTTGATGAAATTTAATGAATTTTGAAGCTTCTAGCCGTAAAAAAGGGGCAAAAATGAAAGTTTATATGAAGTATATAATATATATACCACCGATCTCTATGATTTTTCAGACAACAACATATGCTATATACGTAAGCATTTTGTGAAATTTGAAGCTTCTAGCTGTTAAAACGGGGCAGAAATTGCGCAAAGTTTCTTATCTGAACAATCGGTTGTATGAGATATATACTATGTATACCACCGATCTCAATGATTTTTTCAGACATCAATATATGCTATACACGTAAGCATTTGGTGAAATTTGAAGCTTATAGCTGTTAAAATGGGGTAGAAATTGCGAAAAGTTTCTTATCTGAACAATCGGTTGTATGAGATATATACTATATATACAACCGATCTCTATGATTTTTTCAGACAACAATATATGCTATATACGTAAGCAATCGGTGAAATTTGAAGCTTATAGCTGTTAAAATGGGGTAGAAATTGCGAAAAGTTTCTTATCTGAACAATCGGTTGTATGAGATATATACTATATATACAACCGATCTCTATGATTTTTTCAGACAACAATATATGCTATATACGTAAGCAATCGGTGAAATTTGAAGCTTATAGCTGTTAAAATGGGGTAGAAATTGCGAAAAGTTTCTTATCTGAACAATCGGTTGTATGAGATATATACTATATATACAACCGATCTCTATGATTTTTTCAGACAACAATATATGCTATATACGTAAGCAATCGGTGAAATTTGAAGCTTATAGCTGTTAAAATGGGGTAGAAATTGCGAAAAGTTTCTTATCTGAACAATCGGTTGTATGAGATATATACTATATATACAACCGATCTCTATGATTTTTTCAGACAACAATATATGCTATATACGTAAGCAATCGGTGAAATTGGAAGCTTATAGCTGTTAAAATGGGGTAGAAATTGCGAAAAGTTTCTTATCTGAACAATCGGTTGTATGAGATATATACTATATATACAACCGATCTCTATGATTTTTTCAGACAACAATATATGCTATATACGTAAGCAATCGGTGAAATTTGAAGCTTATAGCTGTTAAAATGGGGTAAAAATTGCGAAAAGTTTCTTATCCGAACAATCGGTTGTATGAGATATATACTATATATACAACCGATCTCTATGATTTTTTCAGACAACAATATATGCTATATACGTAAGCAATCGGTGAAATTTGAAGCTTATAGCTGTTAAAATGGGCTAGAAATTGCAAAAAGTTTCTTATCTGAACAATCGGTTGTATGAGATATATACTATATATACAACCGATTTCTATGATTTTTTCAGACAACAATATATGCTATATACGTAAGTACTCGATGAAATTTGAAGCTTCTAGCTGTTAAGATGGGGCTAAAATTTGCGAAAATATATATATATATATATATATATACTATATATATATACTATATATACCACCATATATATACTATATATACCACCGATCTTTATGATTTTTTCAGACAACAATATATGCTATATACGTAAGCATTCGTTGAAATTTGAAGCCTCTAGCTCTTAAAATAGTGCAGTAATTACGAAAAGTTCCTTATCTGAACAATCGGTTGTGGGGGATATATACTATATATACGACCGATCTCATCAATTTTTTCAGGCAACAATATGTGCAATACACGAAAGTATATGGTGAAGTTTGAAGCTTCAATCTGTTAAATTTGGTAAGATATTACAAAAATCCTCTTTCTGAAAAATCGGTTGTATGGAGGATATATGCTATAGTGGTCCGATCCGGTCGGTTCCCACAAATGTCTAATCGGACACCCAAATACACCCGCTCACCAAATTTTATCAAGATATCTCAAAACTTGAGGGACTAGTTTGCATACAAACAAACAAACGGACAGACGGACAGACGGACATGGCTAAATCAACTCAGCTCTTCAACCTGATTATTTCGGTATACTTAATGGTGGGTCTATCTATTTTCCTTTAAGGACTTACAATTTTCGGTTTCGTGACGAAATTAATATACCATTTCATTTTCATGAAAGGTATAAAAAGATAAATAAACATTGCTAGCCACATACAAACCAATTGGCCGGCCGCTCAAGAGCAAATCTAAACTATGATGATACAATCTTACCATACCTGCCCTCATGGCGAGGAGAAATGAACTGCCAATCATAGAAAATAATGCTTGTGTTGTACAAAAGATTTCTTATGGTCCAAGGAGTTATTATAGCCCGTTTCGCTTTACGAAAACTTATAAGAATTCGAAAAAACGGCGATATCTCCGGCGATCTTTTCTTCAGAGATGTGACTTGCGCGATTGAAAATGCTGGCAGGATTGCTGTGATAGCTGCATGCTCCTGGTGTCCACTAACAAGCCAGATATCGCCACCGAGTAGTGCGCTGATATCAGGGATATAGCCAATTGGACAGCAGGTAGCAGGCGGAATATAGATGTAACATATTTATTGGTCAAGATCACCTGACCGGATGGTTATGCTTTGACTTTCTAAGGTTTTGTCCCTGCGGCTGATGTTGGGTTGAAATAGACTATGTATTGGACCCATGTCGCAATCATAAATATTTTTAGCTAGAATACGGAGCATATGGCGTGGGGACTGGGAATTGATGACGCCTTCTTACGCGAATGTGTATCTCGGAAAAGGAGAAGCGGGAGGGGCGTAAGGGCTGGTGCTCGGCATGGCTTTTGTCCATGCTGCAAGGATTGTAGTGACGGGTTGGAGCGGCCGCGTAAGCTGGAGAAGGTAGCGGAGGTACACTTGAAAGTGAACAGCGAGCGTCCTTGTTCGCGAACAACAGGGAGCCACAAAGATTTTCTAGAAATTTCGGGGCAACGAACGTTGGGTTTTAACTCAAAGCAACCCGAACGGTGCAACCATCTTTTACACGTGACTCCCTGGCAAGAGTATAACCATCCGAGGTAGATCCGTTTCCGCTATTTGTAGCAGAACCACGGCCTATAACGAGGGTAAATTTCAAAACCTTTCCGGAGCAGGAGGGTATGGAGCAAGCCAGCCGCAAGGAGCTGAGGATGACAGGGATTTTGAAATGGGCTTACACTGAAATGAAAGCCTTTGGTACGGAAAAAAAGTCCCGAGTCGAAAACCCGGCCGCCGTAGGAAGCGATATCTTAATATCGTATTATAATGTCAATAAACAATCAAGTTTTTATTCCAAATTTTCGCCCGCGGCTATTTTTTTATTTTATTAACTTTTAACTTTTTGAGTTGGTGCGTATTTTTATTCTCTTTCATAAGCGAATTAACTCGGCCTCAGAACCTATAATATGCAATTTTAGTGTGCTTGTTGGCTTCATACTCGGAATTGGAAGTAAGCTCCGTCTTTATGTGATTGTATCGTAGTGGCGTAGTGAGGGAAGGAGGCATCTTGCCACGGGCGCTACTCACGGGGGGCGCAAAATGGTCCGCAAATCAGAACTTCCTGGATAATTTGTATTTTTATTATAACTGATTTCTGGAAAAAAATTCTATACTACAGAATGCATGCATATATCCGGAAAACTTGCGACAGGTTGTGGAATAATTGAAAGCATATATCTTTTTTCTCACGTTCAATGTCATGCTGGGAATTATTAAAAAATGCTGTAACAAAAAATGTCAAACGTGAGTCTGAAACACGATGGAGCGCCAGAATACAAGGGGTTATCGTTATCGTCGATGGGCTAGAGAAAGTAGTAGAACACTTAGAACAATTAGCAGAGGACACTAACACCTAACACCACAAGTGGCATCAGAAGCGATTCTACAGTTCTGTTGCAAAATATACTAAATTTTAGTTTCATAACACTAGTCAGTTCTGGTATGCAATCTTAAGGACGATTGATCGTGTGCAGCTCAGATTACAAGATCGGGGGATGAATTTTAGAGAAGCGCATCATGATCTGAAATCATTAGCGACTGAATTATCCGAAATTCGAGACACTCTTTGTGAAAAAGCAATAGAAAAAGCGAAGTCTCTTTGTGAAAAATGGGACATTCATATAGTAAAATGTGTAAGAAGGCGCCGCAAAATGAAAATTAATTTCTCGCGTCTCCAACAAGAAATACGTACAAGATTTACACCACTAAATGACCTTAATTTCAGAACTGGATTTCTCTTAAGGCTTTGTTTCCTCCAAAAGCGGTGCCGTTATGTTACGACCGCTATAGAGCGGCCGGTATACTCACTGTTTTCAGCAGCACCGCTTTGTTGGAAACTACGAAAAGTTACGACAGGCGATTCACAAAATTTAATTCTGCATTTTTAAGTATTTTTGTTTTTTGGACTATTTTCTTTAAAAAAACGTACAAGAAAAACGTTTTATTTCAAAAATGTAAATTTTTTATAAATAATTTCAAATCATTTGACAAAATGTTCACCGCTTTAACAAATAGCAGTGGTAAAAAACGGTGATGAACGAATTTCTACCGTCATGAAGGCCGTAATATTTTATGCCCTGTCGCTATGTTACTTTACGGTGAACTTCACCGTCTTCTTAGTATCCACGTAATTGCTTTTACACTGCAATATTTTTGACAACATACTCTACCATTATGTAGCGGCCGCTATATTGCGGCACCGCTTTCGAGGAAACCAAGCCTTTAGACTTTTAAAATTTGTTAAACAAGGATAATAACAACTTAGAAATAAATTGAAGGAACTTGGGTGAATTTTATAATACAGATTTCGATGGAAAAGAAATTTTTATCGAAATATGTGATTGCAAAAAAATATTTGGCCCGCGCGCAAGAAAACCTTACTACGCCACTAGCGTATCGGTACTATCATGCATGATGAAATGAATATTCAGGTGTTCTCATCCCCTTGACGTTTTCCCTTATTCTGACAATTTTGGTATGTATATTTTAGAGGGTTGCCTATCATATATGAATGCCTTTGAATTCTACTATGATCGGAGTAGATTTTACTATACGTTTAGATATAGAATAACTATATAAACCGCTACCAGAACTTTTTAGAGAAAAAGGATAACGTTCCTTTGTATTCCCCAACAGAATATACAGAAAATTTAGATGGAACCTAATTTCTTTGAAGAATTTTTACGAAAAATTAAGTAATCAAAATTTATTACTTTTGAAATACGCGTAAATATTGGCAAATAGAGCTGCCGAAAAATGAGGTTATGTTGTTGACATCACCTGCATTATGCTATCATGATTCAATTACTAAAGGGTTGTTCTCTTTCACATTTTAGACACCCCCAAATTTAAAAATCAGAACGGGGTGCTTCTACGAAGGAAGGAAAACGGGGAATAATTTAATCTCCTTCAGCGAAAATTGTAGTAGAAAAGTACTTTATACAAATTTCACACAGCCCCACTTGCTTTATTGAAGAACATCTGTCACTTTTACAAAAAATAGTTAAAATGGATAGGCCAAATATGTGCCTATTTAAAAAAAAACCATATTATCTTTTGTTGAATATGCTGCATAATTAAAAATTTGCACATCTCTTGTGGTTTTCTATTTTCGTAAAATATTGGAAATAAATTATTTTTGTAAATGCAAACAGGTTTTGGGGAAAATATTAATTTTTTCTCAAATATTTCGTAAAATTATTAAAAGTTATATTGCTTTTGTCATTTTTTCAGAATTTGTTTGAAGAACGTCGTACTTACGAATTTTATTCAAAAACACTATATCACAGAAATTGATTCTAAGCCACCCTATTTGGGCATAAATTCAATACATTATGACATCAAATAGGGCGTTTATGAAAAAAGTTCTGAGATGGGGCGTTTTTTAATGAAATCCTGAGATAGGGAGTTTTTTAAAAATACTTCAAGATAGGGCAAAAAAGAACTGGCAGATATCGGATTATACTAAACTCAGAACTCAGCAGTCGACATTATCTCACAAAAACAATTTAAAATTCCTTCAAATAAATGTTTTCATATATTTAAGGCAATAACGGCAATCCCCGCTTAAAACTCATACAAATAGACAACATTTGGTTAATTCGTAGTAGTTCTATAAATAGAACAAAAGCAACAACACCAAATTTCTTTGAAATCGCCTTACCAGCGCATAACTTTACCACATGATGCCATATGAAGTATGTATGGACTGTAAATAAAGAAAATATGCAAAGATGGCAATTGGGATAAGGTTTACAACAACTAAGGCATGACGTGGCTGAATGCGTTTGTAACACTTCAACCATCGTAGGAGTGCGGGTTCAAATCCCACTCCCGCGAGAAAAGGCTTTGAAGAGATTTACAAGGTATAATCGAAACAGCTGTCGCCTTGTCCGTCCTGATGTCACGTTGCTTAAATTTTTCCCAAATTATTAAATAAATTATAAATTAAAAATTGCTTCAAATAAATGTTTTCATACGTTTAAAGCAATAAGTGCCCGCTTAAAACTCCAAAAAAAAAAAAAAAAAAATCTGACTTTCTTAGAACTTTAAAGTCAATATTTAAATTTGGCAAAGGTTCATGGAATCGTTCTAGAATAAGCGGTAATTTGTATTATTCGGAACGTTTGTTTGATACTACCTCACGCGATCCCCTGGATAATTTGTATTTTTATTATAACTGATTTCTGGAAAATATTGATTTCTGGAATAAATTTTCTATGCATACATATATCCCGAACACTTGCGGCATATTTTTTTTTTTTCTCACGTAAAACGTTACGATGGGAATTAGTAAAAAATGCTTTAACAAAAACTGCCAAACGATGCGCTAGAGAATGTAGTAGAACTCTTAGAACAATTAGCAGAGGACACTAACACCACAAGTGACACCAGAAGCGAGGCTACAATTCTGTTGCAAAATATACAAAATTTTAGTTTCATAACATTAGTTCATTTCTGGTATGAAATTTTAAGGAGAAGTGGTTGTGTGTAGCTAGGATTACAAGAACGTGAACCAGAGAAAGGGAAGTCTCTTTGTGAAAAATGGAATATTGCTATAGTACAACGTGTAAGAAGGCGCCGCAAAATGTCCGGAAAATCGGCTAGAGATGTTGGTCTTTCCGAAAAATGTGAAATTTCTCGCGTTATGAAAAGTGTTCTCGATCGTCTCGAACAAGAAATACGTACAAGATTTACACGATTACTTTTATAATCTCGTATGGAGAAGATGGTTTTCCATACTTGCGGGTGGCACTTCAAATACTCTTGATTGTCTCAGTATCAATTGCTAGCTGCGAACGTTCATTCAGCCAATTAAAACTGATTTCGTCGTATTTACTATCAACGACAGGTCAAGGTCGCCTTAGTGACATAACATTATTAAGCATAAACAAATGAGCCAAGGTCTGGCATTCCGGAATTGTATTTGTAATCGAATTTGAAAAAAAAAATTTTATGACGTAGCGCTTTTGAAGTTTTTCGATTTATTACATTTCTCTCATATTTCGCTACCAGTGTTTGGAGTACATATTTAAAACTATTACCTGAGTAAACGACTACGCCGGAGAAAAAAATAAATTTTCGGAGTATATTTTTTCTTCCTTTTTGAAAGCGGGCGAAAAACTAACATCAAATTGATTTGGTGGCTTAGCAATCACTTCAATTGTGTTTTGCCATGAAATGTTTCCAGGCAAAAAAAGTTATCTGCCTTATCAGATGCACATGTCCTTAGGGCTTGATAGATGTGCATCCTCATGGATAAGATTTGTAAAAGATTCTATTGCTACGTCCAGATCAACGCCTGTTTCCACCGATACATTTAAGTCAATATGTTCAGTAATGCACTGTTGGAAGTATTCGATGTTAGTTTTTGGGGTAAGGATCTTATATTTCTTAGAAATGTTATGAACATTGCCATTGTATAGTACAATTAAGGGAGAATGATGGGAACTAAGATCATACGTTGGCGTGCCTGTTGATAAAATGTCATAATTTCTTTTAGTGATGCATCTTTGAAGCTCTCTGCCTTTAGGGTTAATGAGCCTAGATCCCCACCCTGGGTGCTTATCATTAAAGTCCCCACCTACAATGAATTTGGAGCCAAAATTTTTTAAGATGTCATCATACTGATCAGTTTTTATACTGAATCGTGGTGGAAAGTATACTGAGTATATGGGTAAATCGTAAGTATCACATTTAATTTTAACGGTTATTTTTAATTTTATGGTAACGCTTTTGAGATATTTGCGAATAACCATTCTTTTTCAAAAAAAAAAAAGAAAAAAATTTTGTCCACTTAATCATATCTCAAGAACGAATTGAGCAATTCCAAAACGGTTTGAAGCTTTTAAAAGGTAATAAAATTTGCTATAAACACTTTGGCTAGGCCCTGCAGATTCACAGATAACGAACAATCATTACGGATGTTTAAATTTTTTTTTTTGTAAAAATATAAAAAAAAATGTACTTTGCGAGGAAGGATCCCGAAAACTTTTTATTGTTTTGCAGATTTTTTTTCTCTCTAAGCTCTGTTTTATTAAAAAAAAAAATAAGCTTTCATTCAACAAAATCGATGAACTAATACAAGTTATAAAATAAATATATCCATATAGTAAAACTTAAGTACCCTACAAATAATAGCATATGTACATGATTCTGTCTTAACTCTATGATCTTATTTTATAATTGAAAAAGTTATGTGTCTTGTTTTGACGCTTATTTAGATCAGGGTCGGTTTCTCTTATGAGAAACCAACAGTAGTCACCCATCATAGCGACATCGCAGAATCCTTGATACCGACTTTCAATCCGTTTCATTTGCTGGCGAAACCTTTCGCCATGCTCGTCACTTTCGTCGCCAAGATTTTGCGGGAAAAAGTTTAAATGGGAGTGTACAAAATTAATTTTTAAGACATGTTTACTCCTGAAAGAAAATAAAAAAGTATATTAGATAAATACATAAATGACTCATTAGTATATAATTTTTAGTATAGATTTGTTTTTTTATTTACCCATTCCCGCATAGTTTTTGATTAAGTCGTTCACTATCATCTCGTAGTTAGGACTTTTTTGTTTGCCTAAAAAAGAAGTAACGACCTTTCAAAAGAATCCCACGCTGCTGCCTCCACTGGTGACAATAGTTCTTTGAAATGGTTATTGGTCCTTATTTGCGGTCCCACAAAAATCCTTTCCTTTATTTATGCTTCTGAAGCCTCTGGAAAAATTTTCTTCAAATGATAAAAAGCTTCGCCTTCTTTCAGTTTTTGATAAGGTCGAGCTTGATGTGGAGCGGAGGTAGAATTATTGTTTTCTTCTTTATAAGTGGGGAGTATTTTATGTTATCTACCCCAATTTGAAACTTGATTCGCGCTGGCCAATCGTTTGAGATGTAGTGGCCTTTACGAGCATAGAAATCAACAGTATTTTGTGTATGTATTCCAACGACTCTAAGATCGACACATATTTTCCAATCATGTTCTTCGTATTTGATTAATTTGAGCAAATTTTGCATTATCTCATACGTTTCCTTCGTATTTACTGCATGCGCGATCGGGATAGATGGCTTTGGGTTGCCAATATGCAATAATACGGCCCTTAAACTTAATTTATTGCCATATTATGTATTTCCGACCAGTTCTTGTTGAATCTGAAGGTATATTATTAGGCTTTTCCGGTCTAAGTTTTTTTTTTTTAAGTGCGAAATAAAATTACATTATTCCACTTTTCTAACCCAACGTTTCGCTAATAACTTTTTAGCATCATCAGGGGTATGTGTTTATTTGTTAAATCTGTCACAAACAACAAAATACAAAAAATGTTAAATTACATACAAAACGTATTGAGTTTGATAAATCCGTATGAAAAATCAACTAAAAACAGATAATAATACATAAAAAACCAACTTACAATATTGCACTCTGCCGAGGGTTTTTCCTCTTTTGAAATTATTTAAAACTATAGTTTTTGAACATACAACACTTTTAAAAAACATAAAAACATTGAACATTTATGGACAGTAAATCAATACCACCTTAACACTATGGTAATCTCGTCAATACTAAAAACTATTTCCCTAAACACGTAAGCAGATGCTATATTGTCTGTATCTTCTTTCTTGTTAATCGTATTTTCTCTTCTTTCCATCATTCTCAGGCTTTCTAAAGTGTATCTTGTTGTTTCTTTCCGTTCCCTGTCAATAATCTTCGCATTAGTAAAGTCAGCTGAGTGTTCACTTGATATTATGAGTTGTGATAACGCTGTACTGTTCTTTTGTTTTCTTATATCCGCTTCATGCTCGCCCAGTCTAACACCTAAGGGACCCTTTGTTGTGCCAATATATATTTTGCCGCATTCTTTGTTTGGTTTTCCTTTGCAAGTAATTTCGTAAATGACGTTGTTTTGTTGATGGAGATCTACAGGACACTTTGTTCTTGTAAATATCGTTGACAAAGTGCGGTTTGACTTATAGACAAGTGTTGTGTTTGTTGTTTTTATTATGCTGTGATCAATATTTTCGGTAAGCTTGGGTATGTATGTGACGCTGTAAAACTTTTTCGCTGCTTTCGTTTCTAAATTTGTTCTTTTGTTAGGTTGGTTGCTGGATTTCATGATTTCTTGGTTTATTAGCTCTCGTATTAAATTATTAGGATAATTGTTGCTGCGTAAAATATTATAAATTTTTTGTATATTGGCATTATGAAAAGTTTTCTGGCTTAAGGTCAAAATTTTATGTATGAAATTTTTTGCTGTATTAATCTTATATTTGGTCGGCTGCGAGGAAAGGTAGTTTATTAAGCGTCCAGAAGAGGTAGGTTTTGAATACCAGTCAAGAAAAAGGTTGTGTTTCTCCCTATGGATGCAGACATCAAGAAAAGGTATTTTGGAGTTGGCTTCCATTTCCATTGTAAATTGCAGTTTTTTGTGATATTTATTCAGAATATCTAGAATAATGTTCGCTTCGTTACGTTTAATTATAGCCAAGAGATCGTCCACATATTTACATATAAATTTTATGTCTATATCAAATCGTTGCTTAAGTTCCAAAATAGCATTGTCAAGTAAGTCATCCATAACAATGTCAGCGATTGTAGGTGAAATTGGATTGCCCATAGGCATACCAAACGTTTGCGTGTAAAGCTTATTATCAAACATAAAATAATTATTATCTTTAAGGCAGAAATCTAATATCTCCTGGAATTTCGCCTTTAGAATATTGGTTTTTTCTTTTATTTGGTTCCATTTTCCTAGAATTATTTTAGAGGCTAACATTGTTTGTATGTTAGTGAACAATGAAACGACATCAAAGGACACTAGAACTTCATCATCACATAACCAATGGATGATAAAAGCATGGAAAATTTCTTTAAAACATTTGTCGAGAAAATGAACCAAAACGATGGCAGTAAAGGTAATGTCACTACTGATGCATTCGCAAAAGTCGTACCTAATTTTGACGGGGTATCTATTCCAATTCGGCAATGGATATCTAATTTTGACGAGAATGCTGAGGCTTATGAGTTAACAGCGAAACAGAAGTATGTCAATGCGCGAAATAAAATGAAGGGCACTGCAGCTTTGTTGTTGGAAACAATTACAGTCTCCAACTATAACTCATTGTGTGAAGCGTTGATAGAGGAATTTGACAAACCACTAAGTAGCGCAGAGGTACATAAGCTATTAAGGCAACGTCGAAAACAAGCAAAAGAAAACTTCCACGAATACGTGTTACAAATGCGGAAAATAGCAGCACTAGGTAAAGTTGATGAGCAATCAATTATAACGTACATAGCTGATGGTGTTGAGTTTCGCAACGAACAAAAGTATCCATTATATAGTGCTCGATCCTACAAGGAGTTGATCAAAGCATATGACTTGGTGGAGCCCTTGGCAAAATAAAGCGAAGCGAATAAACGTCGGCAGATTGCAAGCAGTCGTAAAGAAGTAGATAAAAGCAGCAGTGACAGCGAGCGTAAAAATCAACATTGTTTTAATTGCGGGTCGACACAACACAAGAGGGCTGAGTGCAAAGAAAACACGAAATGCTTTAAATATAATGGCTCTGGCCATATGGCTAAGCAGTGCACCGTCACGAAGCAAAACGTTGTAAACGTAGTATTGGACGAAAAGCGCATGAAACAGCTGAAAATCAATAACAATATTGTGTCTTGTTTGGTAGACACTGGAGCAGACGCTGTAAAAGGGCATTATCCGCGAATCATGCTCAGAAATCGCTAGGAAGGTTGTACTGGCAAAGAAAAAAGACGGAAGCTACAGATTATGCGTTGACTTTCGTAAATTAAATTCCATGGTTATTAAAGACAGGTTTCCAGTACCGATTGTCGAAGAGGTTCTTGAGAAAATGCAGGGTGCAAAATATTTTACCGTGATGGACCTTGCAAATGGATTTTCCACGTCGAAGTCGAGGAGCAATGCAAAAAATACACTGCGTTTGTCACAAAAGAAGGTCTTTATGAATTTAACAGGGCTCCATTTGGCTTTTGTAATTCACCCGCTGTTTTCATAAGATATGTTAACCCCATTTTTCAAAAATTAATTAACGCAGGTATAATGGAAATTTATGTTGATGATATTGTTATTTTTGGAGGTACAGCAGAACAATGCCTGGACAATATGCAAATGGTATTGAACCAAGCCCAGCAGTATGGTTTGGAAATTAAGTGGGCGAAATGCCAATTTTTGAAAAAGAGAATCGCGTTTTTGGGACACGAAGTTGAGAATGGGCGTGTCTGGCCGGGGAAAAGCAAAGTCAAAGCTGTCAAAAACTTTCCGATACCAAAAAGCATTCGAGACGTACAGACTTTTTTGGGTTTAACCGGATATTTTCGCAAGTTTATTCGTAATTATGCTGGTATAGCTAGGCCCTTGACACAGCTGTTAAGAAAAGACGAAGTATTTCAGATAATAGAAGAAGAAATAAAGGCAATTGATGATTGAAATCGGCACTCGTTGCAGAACCAGTACTGCAAATATATAAGCAGAACGCTGAGACACAGCTACACGTCGATGCGTCGAAACATGGGTTCGGGGCAACGCTGATGCAGCTCCAGAACGGAGAATGGCGTCCGGTATTCTACTGGAGTAAAAAGACTTCTCCCCAAGAAGAAAAATTACACAGCTATTTTCTTGAGGTAAAAGCAGCATACTTAGCCACAAAAAAGTTGCGTCACTACCTGATGGGTATACAGTTTACACTAGTCACAGATTGCACAGCTTTCAAGCAGACAAATGCGTAAAAAGATATACCACGTGAAGTGGTTCAATGGTTGATGTACCTGCAAGATTTTGCGTACAATATAGAGCCCCTATATGGCAACAGAATGTAACATGTGGATAGCTTAAGTCGATTTCCCGTGATGACAGTGACCTCAGGAGTTCAAGCCCAGATCGCAGGAGCTCAGAAGCAGGACGCACATTTGACAGCTGTAGCAGAGATTCTTAAAGAAAATCCATATAAAAACTTTAAATTAAAAAATCAATTAGTTTATAAACAAGTCGATGGGCAGGATGTATTGGCTATACCAAAGAGCATGGAGAATGAAATAATTAAAGAGACGCATAGATTTGGGCGCATGGGTTGCCAAAAGACAATGCATGCTATACGACAGAGTTACCGTATTCCACATCTTGAAAGAAAAGTTCAGCAGGTAATTCAAAATTGTGTACAATGCATTATGCACAATCATAAGCTGGGTAAGAAAGAAAATTATCTGCATTGTATTGACAAAGGGGACAGTCCCCTTTCTACCCTCCATGTCGACTACTTGGGTACTCTGGATACAACATCAAAGTGTTACAAATATATTTTCGCTATCGTCGATGGTTTCTCCAAGTATACGTGGATATACCCTACAAAGAGCACAGATGCACAGGAAGTTGTAAGGCACCTGGAGTCATGGGTGACAATATTCGGCAGTCCGCTGCGTATAATAAGCGACAAAGGCGCAGCGTACACGTCGGAGCTGTTTAAAGAATTTTGCGCAAAAAATAAAATCGACCATGTTGAGGTAACAACCGGCGTCCCAAGGGGAAACGGTCAGATCGAGAGAGTGAACCGCGTAATTATTTCTATTCTAGATGTTAGCAAAAGAGCCGGATAAATGGTACAAATATACGTCGCAACGCGCAATCAATTCTCACGTTCACTCTTCTACAAAGGTTACACCGTTTGAAGTGATGTTCGGTGTAAAGATGCGAAACGAAGCCGATATAGAGCTGCTAAAAGTACTCCGAGAAAAACTGCTGGTAGTCGCACATGATGAGCGAAACCAAATCCGTCAGGAAGCCAGAAAACAAATACTTAAAGCGCAAGAAGTGTACAAATCCAACTATGATAGAAAACGAAAAGGAGAGCATGGATATCAGATATCCGATTTAGTAGTCATCAAAGTCACACAGTTCGTAACAGGTAAAAAACTGGCCAGTAAATACATCGGGCCATACGAAGTAAGCAAAGTTAAAAGACATGGCAGATACGATGTGAAAAAAGTTGGGAACTTTCGAGGCCCAAGTCAAACATCAACTAGCGCAGATAATATGAAGCTATGGCGCTATTGCGAGCACAATGAAGACGATCAAGACGAAGAGTCATCTGAGGCATATGACAATCAGGATGACCGAGTGTGAGATGGCAGCCCTGAATCATACTAGTAACACCCCTGTACGAAGTAGAGAAGAGGAACAGACAGCAACAGTCGTAATTTTGCAGTAATTTTTGCTAACCATTAATTTTCATTTCACTTTCATTTTGTAATCATTTTTCTTAATGTACTTAATTACTATTTAATAATAAATGGAGCATATTCGAGCTTACATACATAAAATTTTGACCTTAAGCCACAAAACTTTTCATAGTGCCAATATACAAAAAATTTATAATATTTTACGCAGCAACAATTATCCTAATAATTTAATACGAGAGCTAATAAACCAAGAAATCATGTAATCCAGCAACCAACCTAACAAAAGAATAAATTTAGAAACGAAAGTAGCGAAAAAGCTTTACAGCGTCACATACATACCCAAGCTTACCGAAAATATTGATCACAGCATAATAACAACAACAAACACAACACTTGTCTATAAGTGAAACCGCACTTTGTCAACGATAATTACAAGAACAAAATGTCCTGTAGATCTCCATCAACGAAACAACCGTCATTTACGAAATTACTTGCAAAGGAAAACCAAACGACGAATGCGGCAAAATATATATTGGCACAACAAATCGTCCCTTAGGTGTTAGACTGCGTGAGCATGAAGCGGATATAAGAAAACAAAAGAACAGTACAGCGTTATCACAACTCATAATATCAAGTGAACACTCAGCTGACTTTACTAATGCGAAGATTATTGACAGGGAACGGAAAGAAACAACAAGATACACTTCAGAAAGCCTGAGAATCATGGAAAGAAGAGAAAAGACGATTAACAAGAAAGAAGATACAGACAATATAGCATATGCTTACATTACGTGTTTAGGGAAATAGTTTTTAGTATTGACGAGATTACCATAGTGTTAAGGTGGTATTGATTTACTGTCCATAAATGTTCAATGTTTTTATGTTTTTCAAAAGTGTTGTATGTTCAAAAACTATAGTTTTAAATAATTTCAAAAGAGGAAAAACCCTCGGCAGAGTGCAATATTGTAAGTTGGTTTTTTATGTATTATTATCTGTTTTAATTGATTTTTCATACGGATTTATCAAACTCAATACATTTTGTATGTAATTTAACATTTTTTGTATTTTGTTGTTTGTGACATATTTAACAAATAAACACATACCCCTGATGATGCTAAAAAGTTATTAGCGAAACGTTGGGTTAGAAAAGTGGTATAATGTAATTTTATTTCGCACTTAAAAAAAAACATAGACCGGAAGCCTAATAATATACCTTCAGATTAATTTATTGCCATCTATGAACAATCGCCACTCTTTTGAATCATATGGTTCATCAAACTGTTTGAATAGACCAGCAATGTCTTTGCAGTAACGAACACTGTCCTCCTTCGTATAGCACTTGTAAAGTTGTTCGTGACGAGTTCTATAATAAGTTGCCTTAACATCGGATGAAACAAATTTAAATTGTTGTATACGAGAGGCGTGTATTCGGCCTTTTCTTTTGACAATTCCAAATCCCTTATCCAATCATTGAGTTGTGCTTGTGACAAAGAGTTTCTTTCGTTTTCCGTTTGAAATCCAGTACAACATGATGCCGCGTAACCAGATACTGCTGTTGACAATGAAACTGGAGTCGAAACTAAAGTTAAATTTGATTCTTGCAATGTCGCTTCCGTTGAATTTTGTTCTGGTAATGACACTGTAGATACGCTCGCATAGGTTACTTTTCTTGACCTTCCAACCCCAAGTACTTTTGTAGTACAAATATAGCAGTCCGCTGAATGGCAAGTTGGTTCCCTCCACTTCATTGGTGTAATAAATTGCATATGTCGCCTAAATAGACAGTTTCAGAAATTAGTCAGCTATGCACTAAAAGGGAGCAAATTCTAAATTTTTACAACGCACGTTTTTTTCCGATTTCCGAAAAAATCAATTCTACCCGACATGTGCTGCACACAGTATTCGGTGTCCATTGTTTTTCATTGTTTTTAGGCTCAATTCCAAAATACTTATAGTATGTAACTTTCAAAGGATTTGAAAACACACGTCGCATCCTTTTAACGATAATGTTGAAGCCAAACGCGTTCAATAGTTGGGAACCACTGGTGTTTCTTCATTCACAGCTGTTCGCCACAAAGCTGCCGTTGGTTCTCTTTCGAAGTTGGGGTTCGTTAACGCTGCGCTCAACTGCAAAGGCACAGTCTTCTACTTATGACAGCAGTTGAGACAGCGTTACACAGCAGGATTTTCAATCTAAGCTAAACTAAGGTAAGAAAACTAAACATAAAGCAGAACATCGCAAAACGAGAAAAAACAGGTGCGTGTAAAAAAGAAAATAAATTATTGAGTAAAAATAAGAAATAAAAGTTTTAAAATTGAAAAATTATAGCAAAAGACCTTGTGAGTGTTGAATTGTTTATATTAAATAGTGCACAAAAGATAATAACAAAAAGTGAAAGAAAAGAAAAATCAACCGAATAAATTCGTTCAAACAAAAGTTAAAAAAAAAAAATTGTGTAAAATAATACAAAAATAAATTAAATACGTCGATTTGTAGTACCTACATTGGTTTAGTGAGTTTCTTTTCTTTCACCGAAGTTCGCGAGTGTGCACAACAAAAAATATTGTAGAACATTTACATTTGTACATACGGATATATGAGCCGTTTATTTTGAAAGTGGCATAAGTCATTTCCGACTCATGGTCTTAAATGCATTGTTATTTTTGAAGGAATGTATATATAGATGGTTCTAGAATTATAAAATATTAATAAGAATTGCATCTTTTGGATATTGGACTCTAACAAACTGGAGGCGAGGAGAGATACAAACAAGTTATCACTGAACCTAAACGACATGAAAAGACTTATGCCACTTTCAAAATAAACGGCTCATATATGGTCATAAAAATGTGTGGTTGCAAAGAAATTAAAGCAAAGCGATCATTTAACTTTTTTCAGAAGTTTATAATTTTTTTTATTGTGAGAAAGTTTTTAATGTTAAAATAAATTCGCATTTGGTGCAACCATTTATCTTGACCATATCTATCTAGGGATTCAAGGGGTTGTGTAGCGCAATATATAGCTTCTCCAACCCAATTGTCAACCTCACCTTCGAGCGGCGAATCCCGTTTCACTAACAGACGAGGCTCTGGCGACCCCAAGCTCCTCATGGAACTTGGGGGTGGGGAGGGAGGGATGGCCTGAAGGTTTAATGTGGCCATATAAATCGTTCCCGAGATGGTCGGGCCAGCACCTTAATGGTGCTGTGTTACCGGAGCGTATCGGATCTGTATCCGACAAAGGACCATCACATCGATAACACTCCCCAAAGCCTTCGGGGAGTAACTAATCGCTACAACAACAACAACAACAGCAACCATATCTATCTATGCTTTTTCGTAAAAATTAGTAAATATTGGGGGTGAGAATTTAAAAAATACATACGGAGATATTTGCTATTTCGAAAGAGTTCGTGCTTTTCCCGTCGTGTTTTCATAAATTGATCTCTGCCAATTACGTACTTTGGTATAGCATTCATTTTCTCGTCTTCTATTTCACCCACATACGTACATACATGTTAATTTATATATCGAACTTCAATTCCAATCTCTCGAACGGAGAGAATCACATTTAATACTTCTTGTTTCGCTCACCTTTTTCTTATTGTTCTCATTACACGAAAGTTCAATTGTGATCACTGAGTTGTTGACTTTGCCTTTTTTCTAATTTATCATGCCGTACATATACATACAAGGCACATTTGTAGGAATATACAGCCCAGTAGGAAATTTTTACATGACCCCGTATGAAATTTTTCAAAAATTAACTTTGAATTAAATTCGAGAAATTTTTTCAAAGTTATATTTAACTGGTGGAGCTTAAAATGAATTCCCTTTGACGGGTTTTAGTATTAGGGTACATTCCAATATTCGTCATATTTTGTTCGATCGGTTTTAATTTTCGGCATACAGAGCGTGATCCTTTAAACAATAGATATGGCTTAGAGTTATTTTACCAGGTGTTCAGACCAAGTTGTTGAATTCAACGCGCAATTCGACGACGCCTTTTTAAAATAAAATTCACAAACGTCTCTAGAACTTTTAAAACAGGAAGTAATCGATTCGTGGTCGAACACAAAGTTAGCGTTTGAAAAATGCCTACAATCCTTGAAGAATGAAGAGGAAGTAGAATCGGTTAGAGCAAAGCAGTAAAACACTATTAAGGATTACATAGCCTGGCTTTCACGCATTAGTGAATACATTCAAAAGGCCGAAGCAAGCGTTGCTCCGGTCATAGCCCCTGCCCAAGTAGCCACCCAATCCAATAGTCTGCGTTTACCGCCATGTGATGCGGAAATATTCCATGCTGATTATGTCTCTTGGCCATCCTTCCGCGATCTATTCACTGCGATTTACATTAAAAATTCGCGACTGGAGGACGTCGAAAAACTTTACCACCTGCTTCAGAAAACAACTGGTGAAGCAAAGGCAATCGTCGCGAAAGCCCCGCTAACCAATTTAGGCTTCGAAATGGCGTGGTCTAACTTGAAGGCGGCATACGAAAATAAACGGGTGTTGGTCAGCAGTCATCTAAAGGTGCTTTTCTCGCTTCCAGTCATTCGGACTGAAAGTGCAACAGCGTTAAAGGAGCTTCAGCGGATCATTAATGGATGCTTATCTGCTCTGGAAGTGTATGACGTCAAGATCAAGCAGTGGGACCCAATTCTAATTTATCTGTGTTCGAATCGCCTACCGGAAACAACGCTCGGTTTATGGGAACAATCCTTAGCGGACAAAGCGGCTCTACCGAACTGGAGTCAAATGGATATATTTCTGACGCAACGGTACAGGACCCTGGAATCTATACTGGATGTGAAAGGTGCACCTTCAACATTGTCAACGACGCTTTCACATAAAACATCTTCACAATCGGGCAATACGGGAGCCCAAAAGAAAGTAGCGTTCGCTACCAATGTTTCCCATTTAAACTGCGTATTATGTCCTAAACAACGTCATCCCTCACAGTTATGCACTAAATTTCTGGCCCTTTCCATTAAAGATAGGTTCGCAGCAATAAAAAAGCACAACTGCTGTCTAAACTGCCTTACGAAAGGTCATTCCATAAAGGATTGTAAAAATCAATACTCGTGCACTACGTGCAAGAGTAGACACCACAATTTACTTCATAGAGTGTCCAACGCGCAACCCTCTAAAGAATCCACAGCTGGACCCGCGGTGCAAGTATTCCAAACAAATATACAGTCCACTTCTTCGAATACAAACTTTTCGTTATCTGGGAATAATCTGAAATCGTAAGGTTTATCCTCAGCTCTTCTCGGAACTGCCATGGTTCACATTTGCCATTCGGGCGCAACATACATGCTCGCATGTTAATAGATTCTGCTGCTGAAACGTCTTTTATTTCTGACCGACTGCGAAAACTTCCTAAGCTTCCTTTCTCGAAAACAAACGTGGTTATTTCCGGGCTACAAAAGGTTTGCAACAATTCCGCGGAAAGTTGCTCGTTTATTTTGGGCTCACCACGTGACCCAAACCTCTTCATAGAAGCCTCGGCATTCGTATTACCTCAAATTACAGGTAATTTGCCATCGGCTTCAATCGATGAAACACTTCTCGACCAACTACTAAAAGTACCTTTAGCAGATCCAAAGTTTTTACAAAGCGGCCCCATAGATGTTCTGATCGGGGGAGATTTATACCCTAAAGTTATGTTAGATGGCGTGAAACGTAGTCTTCATAAAAATCTTTTATCTCAAGAGACCGTGTTCGGGTGGATTGTCACTGGGGCATCGGACACCGCACACGTCTTTTGCTTTGCTATTAAAGTCTCGATAGAAGAAGATATTAATTTAGATAGTCAGCTTCGTAAATTCTGGGAGTTAGAAGAAATACCCAAAAAGAATCATCAGTATTCGGAAGACTTGTTTTGTGAAGAACTGTACTCGAAGACGACTATACGAAACACGGATGGTAGATATATCGTGTCGTTGCTGTTTAAAAGTTTTTATCCCACGGATTTTAAATTAGGTGCATCTCGGCCAATCGCGTTGCAGCAATTTTATCGCAACGAAACGAGATTGTTAAAAAGCCCTTCGTTAAAAGAAGAATGCGACAATGTCGTTAAGGAATACCTTGAATTAAGACATATGGAGTGAATAGAAGCTTCAAATTTCGAACATTCACCTAGCCACTTTTACCTCCAACATCATGCGGTTCTGAAACCTGAAAGTACTTCGACGAAGTTGAAGGTAGTTTTTAACGCGTCATGTAACTCTTCGAATGGCGTCTCGTTGAATAATATTCTCCATGTAGGCCGGCTCTGCAATCGGATTTAACTCTTCTTATAATTCGGTGGCGGCTGTACAAGTTCGTTCTAAGTAGCAACATACAGAAAATGTATCGTCAAATTCTGGTCAAACCTGAACATAGACCTTATCAGAGGACTAATTTTAGGGATGACCCGCAAGGTAGCATACAACTCTGTCAACTTAAAACAGTCACTTTCGGGATAAATTGCGCGCCATACTTGGCAATTGGAAAACTTATTCAATTGGCTCAAGACTGTCAGGATTCACATCCATTAGCAGCTCAAATTCTCCGGAACTCCATGTACGGAGATGATGTCTTAACAGGATTCCGCGATATAGCCACAGCTTTACAAGCACGAGATGAACTTATCGAATCATTATACAGCGCTGGTGGTCTCAACTATATTCTCAAACTATAAAAATATTTTAAAAAATCTCCCACAAGATCACCTCCTAGACAAAGATTTCAAGGAATTAGACGAAACCAGCACGACAGAAGCATTAGGAATTCGATGGAATGCTAAATCAGATCGATTTTTCTTTAAATTTCAGGTTCTCTCGTTGCAGGACACGTATACGAAACGCGAAGCATTGTCCCTTATAGCGAAGTTTTTTGACCCAGCAGGGTGGCTAGCACCAATCGTGGTGCTAGCAAAAATAGTTATGCAGCAAATATGCTCTGACGGTACTCCCTGGGATAAGCCCTTACTTATCTCCTCAAACTCTTTCCAAATGGAAAGCGTTTTTAGAAAATTACCAATTTGTAGAAGAAATCGAAATTCCGCGATGGGTATATTATTCTGCGGAATCACATTTCCAAGTTCATGCCTTTTGCGACGCCTCGGAAAAGGCATACGTAGGGCGATATATTTAAGAGTAGAAAATCAGGGAATAATTTCTTCCAATCCTTTACTGGCCAAAAGAAAGGTCGCACCAATCAAAACCATTTCACTTCCCGTTTAGAGCTGTGTTGAGCTGTTCTGGTGGTCGATATGCTTCAATCACTTCTAAAGGAACTTCCACTCAAAGTCGAAAATATATACTGCTGGATAGATTCTACCATCGTTCTCGTATGGTTTAGAAAAATGCCATGCTCTTGGACCACCTTTGTCGCTAATCGAGTGGCAAATATCCAAGATGCTCTCAGCGTTAGGCATTGGAGTCACGTTGATTCCAAGGATAATCCCGCAGATATTGGTAGCAGAGGAACTTACCCACAGGACTTATGCTCGAATAAGTTGTGTTGGCACGCCTCTCTTGGTTAGCCAAATGCGTAGAACAATGGCCTTCCCTGGATGTAGATGTAGACGACATTACGCTTGAAGCGAGGGGATTAAAGGCACATACTTCACAAGTGTCGAAGCAGGATTAACCCTTAGAAAGGTTTTCGTCGCTTCCGTGTGCACTGCGGGTCTTATCATATGTGTTTAGGTTCTACAATCGAACTAACCGATATACCCGACGGTTTCATTTTTACCCCTCTCTAATTATTTCTGGAGAAGAAATTTTTGAAATTCGAGTTTGGCTCATAATACTTGCCCAGATGAATCACTTTCCAGAAGAACACAAGAATCTTACCGCTAAAATTGCAATATCGTCAAAGAGTAAAATTCTCTCCTTAAACCCATTCCTCGATATTCGTGGTGTAATTCGAGCCAACGGTCGACTGACAAACTCGCAGATGTTGTCTGAAGACGAAAAGCGTCAGATTATTTTGTCCTATAGTTGTTATTTCGCAAAGTTGCTAGAAGAACTTATTCACAAGGGCTCTCTTCATGGCGGAAATAAATTGGTATTTCGGTTACTGCGCCAACAATATTGGATTCCGAAAGCCAAAAATCTCATAAAGACCGTCATTTGTAATTATAAACCATGTGTTATACACAGAAAACAAAATCAATGCCAAATTTTGGCAGCTCTCCCGGAAGAACGGGCGGTACTTTCCAGACCCTTTGAAAATACAGGTGTAGATTTCGCCGGTCCATTCGACATTAAAATCTTTTCGGGAAGATCTTACAAGATGACTATAGGTTCCGCTTGTGTTTTCGTATGCTTTTCTACGAAAGCGATTCACTTAGAAGCTGCCAGCGATCTTTCAACAGAAACCTTTCTAGGCGCATTTTCAAGGTTCATTGCTAGAAGAAGCTGTCCAAAAAATATCTTTTCGGATAATGGAACTAACTTTGTAGGCGCTTCCACCGTTCTTAAAAACAGTAGTGCGCCCCGGCTTGAAACTACCCTCGCATTCTTTCTGGGAAATTCGTTCCTTCGTTTTTGTGCGTCCATTAGGGTTTGTCAATGCCAGTGTTTCTCTCGCAAGTACTTTTGATTTCGCTTTATTTGGCCCATTCGATCCATCCACCTTTACCTTTGACTTTCGTGGTCTTTGTCGAGCCTTCTCCACCAGTACCCGATTACTGCTGAAACCTTTCTCCCAACTAAAGTTAAGTGCTATATCCTGGTTCTTATAGCGCTACTCTTTCTCCACATATCGATCTTGATGTCATGGTGTCATGGTCAACTAAGAAGTCCACTCCCAATACGACTCGTTTCTTGGTATTAAAAAATACCTTTTACCTACATTAAATTTGAAATGAAGCAAAGAACGATAAACCGTGATATACTGTTCAACCCTCTGTTCCAAATATGAAGTACCAGTTACTTGAAACTTGTTTGCAAAATTGCGTTGATCATTATTTTTATATGTATGCAATCAAATTTACTCTGTATAAATTGTATTATGTATATATTTTATCGACTATTAATTTGCTTTATTGTCAATTTCATAAATTATTATTTAATAGGTCCTTCATGAGTACATTTTAACACATGTACAACATTTTAACTTTTGTTTATTTCTAAGTTTTTAATTGAAATTTTCAAGCGTTTAATTAAATACTGTTTACATATTACTTTAAAATTGATGACTGCTTATGTTGTTTATATCGTGTATTACATCTGAGAATTAAGTGTCGGTATATTTGGTCTGTATAATTGTTTAATTTGTAGACTGATAAATAAATAAATAAATAAATAAAAGATGTCCCCGACGGGATCCCGAACGGATCCCGCAAACCATCCAGACGGGATAAAAAGTATCCTTTGTCCGCCTCCTGGTTCTAAGCTACCTCTCGCTCCAATTTTCAGCCAAATCGGTTAATCCGTTCTTGAGTTATAAATAGTGTAACTAACACCACTTTCTTTTATATATATAGATTTTTCACGGGCAAATTCAACGGTGAAAAAATATTCGATAAATGAAAAAAATTTGATTTTTCAAACTGACGCATATCAGTTGAAGTGGTGAAAAATGCTTTCACTTCACCGCTTCATAGAACGTGAATTGACCCCCTGGCAGATTTTCTTGTAATTGAAAACCATTCATTGATATAAAATTTTTCAGATGTTTATACTGCTTGCATAATGTTCTTGATCATCCCAGCAACAACTGCCACCGCTGAACGATCGGTTTCAAAATTAAATTTGATCAAAAATTATTTGCGGAATTCGATGGGTAATGAACGATTAAGTACTGGCAGTTCTATCTATTGAAAATTAAAGAGCTCGGAAAATTGATTTTTCAAAAACAATCGATGATTTTGCTAGTATGAAAAGTAGCAAAAAGAATTTTTCTAGAATGAGGAACACAAGAAACTCACTGTTTCTGAGATTTTACATTGAGTATTAGTCATTAATTTGCTAGTCAAATGTAGTGATATAAGAATATTTATTTTTTTATACCGCTAACCGCTTGTGATAAGCGACACAAGTAGTACGACAATTTGGCTGTAAAAAAGTATGTAAAGATAATATGCAACATAATATAAAAATAACCTACAAGCAATAACTCTTGTGTCGTATAACCTTTTTTGTAGAAAAAGGGCCTCCTGTGAATTTTGCACAAGGGCCCCCACGACCTCGGGTCCCGACGCGATCTATAAAGTCTGCCAAAATTCAACAAAACGAACTTCTTGAAGTTTTATATAAAAAAATAAAGTACGTTGAGTCAGAGAGGTCAGCTAACCCTGTTTTGCGATAACAGTCGCCAATTGGGAGCACCATAAAGTCAAAGCTTCCTCCAACTGTGTCTCCCAACTCAGTGAAGTTCTTCTCTTTACTCTGTTTACAAACTGCCGGAGCGCTAATAATCAACTCGGTTACTCGGCATCACTGTCCATTCCGACAACTGATTTAATAATATTGTAACAAATTTAGTGCAATTCCTCTTATTTGCAACCTTCTGCTAACGTTCGAATTACTAAACTGTTGAATAAATAACTCCAATATTCAATAATGGAAAAGGGTCTTTATTAGACTACTTTCAAAATAACACTTCTATTTCTCGACAGATAGCGTGCTTAAATCAAACTGATTCGTCGTGCTACAGCTGCTGCTGCTTTTATAATTTAGCTTCTCATATGCGCGTGTATATGTGAGTGATACTTCTACAGATAACTGCCTACTTTTGGGAGCATCTCAGATAAGATATATGCATGTGCTTGTGCATCTCTCTCCGCTGCGTGTACGTACATATGTGTAGACATAATGATTGATTCGTTTATGTAAATACACGTGAATGCCTGCTTTTTTGTTGTTGTGGCTTCATTTACTTAGCATCAGACTAGTGATGTGAGTATCACTTAGTGTCACTAATATTCGTCACACTGCCCTCCACCTAAGTCTGATCGTCCCGATCAGACAAATATCTCGATCTAAACGCCGCTAGCATCTCCAATTGAACCACCCTTCTATTTTGCGGTTTCCCAATGGTTTGTATGCGGTAGATGGTATCACTGATCTTCTTCACAACTTTGTACGGGCCTTCCCAACTGCACAAAACTTTGAGTGGAACACCTTCCCTCCAAAGAACCTTCCGAATTCTTGTTCTTGTCGTACCTGTTGTAAAAACATTGAAATAAATAATAGACGAACGCCGATGTGTAGCGTTAAACAGTGATTCTTATTTATTAACGAACTCCATTTCTATTTATACAAAAGTTCTTAACCTACACACACATACTTACATTAATGCTTACATACTAAAAGTGCATGATTTCATAATGAATAATATGATCCGAGCGTAGCTGTTTGGCATGACGAATCGATATATTGGGCGGTTTGGCAAATGCGAGTGAACTCATATTGGTTATCTGGGTCAGTTAAGTATGAACGTTGGTGTGTATGTATATTTGTAACGTTAAGCTCATTCGAAGTGAGGTGAATTTCCCGCAACACTACACCATCGGCCTTTCTAGAGTGAACGTATATAATTTTGCGCTTAATTATAGACGGTCACTCTAATGTCACTGTTATAAATGTGCCGTGTTGTTTCATTTTACGTTTAATGACCCAATCAACTTGCTTGGTGTTACCAAATTTCAATCTTTTGCATTCAGTTGTAATTTATGTCATAATGGTAACTTGATACTATAAGTAATGAATTTATTTCTTTATGTGTTTTCTTTTTGCTTTTATTCATTTGCATTTGCTTTACATACAGTGCCCGTTATGCTCAGTTTGGTTTTTTTTTATAATATGCTGACTCTGGTTTTTTCTCTCTTCTTACATTGGTACATATCATGCTTTTTTTTTTGGTATGTGTACATATTGAGTGAACATTTCTTTATTGTTGTTTTTTTTTTGTTTGTTTATTGATAATTGTAAGTAACTTGGAATGCTTATGTTGAGGCTTTTTCTTTTGATTTGTTTTTTTTTTTTGTTACTAGCAGATGTTTTATATTGTTTTAAGCCTATTCTTGTGGATTATTATTTCGTTATTTGTAGACAGGTTAAAGTAAAAATATTTCCTATTACTATTTTCTAATCTATTGGGTATAATGTAAAAGTATTTTTCCTAATATGTAAAATTATGGCCTCTGTAATAGCGAGGTTTTCCTAGATGAGACCCGGGCAATAAATGTTTGTATTTATTTCATTTTCTTAAACTAATTCCGCATATTATTCAAGAAAAATTTTTGTTTCACTTTACTTTTTTTTCATTTTATTTAGTTACATCTGTAATTAATTGCTTAGACAATTGAGGGGTTGTTGACGGAAGAGCGGGGTAACTATGTATTGGTAGTAGTTCGGCTAGTGAGTAGAAGGAAGGTACAGTGCATGCAAACATTTTTCGTATCGTTAAATGTTCTTTTTATATCTTCGATATTTTCCAGCATTATTTTTTTTTCATCTGATCTTATATGTCATGCGATTTCTGCTGCGCCCACCAAGACAAGCATGATATTAATGAAGAATTATTTAATTTTTATAACCGGGATTTGTCACATTCACAACCTCTTGGGTTTGTGCAATTGTTTGAACTTTGAAAACTTGGGTACCAATTTTTATTTTAAATTTGCCTACCGCAGTATTTATTATTATTATTCACCAATTTGTCCCTCAGGACAACTGTGTTTTTTTCTTTACAAGTCCTAGATTGCAGGCACAGCATGATACTTATCAGTCCTAAGTCAATTTTATCATTAACAATCAGGTTCCTTTTTTTCTTACGCTACCTTTTTCTATGAAAAGGAGCGCGACATGTCTCATTTTTGCAAATTTATATAGCGCTTTGTATATTTTTATATGTTCTCTTTGTGGCTTTTTCTTCATTTTTTTTTGTTCTTATTTGCTGGTTTTTTAGTATTTTAGTATTTTGCATACTTCCCTAGAAACTATTATTGTGAATTGTAAAATTATGAAAATTCCTGATTTGCCATTGAATTTTAGCCCCGCCTAAATGAAGCTGACTTTACTGTCAATTGAGACATTTTGAAGGTTCTTTTTGGGGTCTACTATGTGATGAAGGTTTATTTTTAATTGTCTACTGCTCTTCCTCAAATTGGATAAAATAATTTTAGATACGATTAAGTGCTATGCTATTTTTATGCCATTTTCTTTTCTATGACACTCTGCGCTTTAAAAGTTTTCTCTTTTAGGCTGAATATGTGCCATTTTTCAAAGAAAATGTTAAGTTTAAACATTTTATTAATTAAAAAATTATTTTTTCTTTAGCTAAACATAAGTTCTAGTTTACAAAAAAAAAAATTCCTAAGCAAAAACAAAGTGGGAGGAATGCAGTATTCTTGCTCTACTGCTGTACGAAAGTGCATGATTTCATAATGAATAATTGTTTGTCAGCATATTCTTGTATTGACCTACATATTGTCAATATGATCCGGGCGTAGCTGGTTGGTATGTCGAATCGATATATTGGGCGGTTTGGCAAATGCGTATGAACTCATATTGGTTATCTGGGACAGTTAAGTATGAACGTTGGTGTGTATGTATATTTATAACGTTAAGCGCATTCGAAGTGACGTGAATTTCACGCAACACTACAATGTGTTCTTTGACAATGAACTACTTCGCCGAGCTTGCGCTTGACGGATTGACTTCGCATAATCAGTATAGTTCCCACGTTTCACAACAATAGTGCACCCTGGCTTCAAACTACCCTCGCATTCATTCTGGGAAATTCTTTCCTTCGTTTTTGTGCATCCATTTGGTTTTGTCAATGCCAGTGTTTCACTCGCAGGTACTTTTGATTTCGCTTTATTTGGCCCATTCGATCCATCAACCTTTACCTTTGACCTTCGTGGTCTTTGTCGAGTCTTCTCCACCAGTACTCGATTACTGCTGAACCCTTTCTCCAAACTGAAGTTAAGTGGCACATCCTGGTTCTTATAACGCATAACCCTTCTCTGTATATCGATCTTGATGTCGTGGTCAACTAAGAAGTCCACTCGCAATATGACTTCATCAACAATCTCCGCCACAATGAATTTGTGTAGAACCATGACCTTTCCAATTAATACCTCACATACTACGTCTCCTTGGACTTGATTATACTCGCCAGTGACCGTACGCAACCTTGCTCCAGGTAACGGTTTTACTCTCCTGTTGGCCAAGTCAGATCGGATTAAGGAATGAGATGCACCCGTATCTACAGTCAGTACACGCTCCTTGCCATCTAGCTTTCCTTCGACGGCAAGATTGTTCGATTTTCTTCCAATTTGCGATACAGATATCACAGGACATTCAATAGCTGGAGCAAGTTTTCGTTCTTTACATCTGACATGCTCTTGCTCATCTCCTCCAAATTCGCGTTTACGGCCACCCACATTGTTGGAACTATTAGAACCAAGATCGCAATGACATGCAATGTGACCGGGCTTCCCGCATTTGAAGCATTTGATAACTCTTTCACTCCGCATTTGCGATCTTTCAGCACCTCCAATATTGCGTCTACCCACTCTGGCCTTTCTACTTCCACGCGATGAGCTTTGTATGCGGGCTTACTCAAAAGTGACGCTGTTTCTTGAGTCAGTGCATGGAATACCGTTTCTGCGATTGTGGGTTTTGGGTTTGCACATGTCGCTCGCTTCGTTTCCCCGCACCGTATGCCGTTTATAAAGCTCTGAATTTTTACCCTTTCAGTGTATTCTACGGGTGCGTCCGCATTTGCAAGATGAGCCAACCTTTCAACATCCGAAGCAAACTCCAGCAAAGTCTCATTAGCTTTTTGGTAACGGTTTTGCAACCCTATTTGGTATATCTGCTTCCTGCGTTCGCTTCCGTATCACCTCTCTAGAGCGCTCATCAATGTTTCGTAGTTGTTCCGCTCCCCCTCCGGACTAGTCTGTAGGATTTCAGCAGCAGATCCTTTCAATGCCACAATAGTGCAGCAACTTTATCTTCAGCACTCCAGTTGTTCACTGCTGCGGTCTTCTCAAACTTAATCTTAAACACCTGGAAAGGAACAGAGCCGTCAAAAGATGGAGTTTTTAGCTTCGTATTGCTTGTTGAAATAACTGGGCGATTTAGTTGCAATTCCTGTATATGACCTCGCAATGTTTAAATCTCGGCATCACGTTTGGTGTCAAGTTGCAAAATTTTTGTGTCTTGCGCCTCCATCTTCGAAGAAATGCGTCCTTCTTGCTCTTCAAGTTGTGCAGAGATCTGCGCTGATATTCGTGCCTCTTGTGCTTCAATCTTCGATGTTATACGGTTCTCTTGCGATTCCAGTTGAGATGCTATACGTGTCTCCTGTGATTCCATCTGTGATGACATATACGTTTTCTGTTCTTCCAGTTGAGTTTCCATCTTGGATGTAATCTGTGTCGACATTTCTGACATACGCGTTTCTTGTGCTTCAATCTTCGATGTTATTTCTGACGACATTGCTGACATTTGCGACGACATTGAAGTTACTGTCGATGTTTGTGCAGATATTGCAGCCAAAATCATGTTCAAGTCTGTGCTCGTAACTGTCTGCGATGTTTCGTTTTTCTCTTCAATTTTTGTTGTCGTCTCGTCCCCATCAGGATAAAAGACATACTCGTCCACATCAATTCCTTGCGACTCCTCTCGTAGCCGTGCTTGAAGTTCGATCTTATTGCCGGTTGTATTCAATCCACTGTTCTCCAACTTTTCACTTGTTGGATCCTCAATTCACTCAACTTTGTCATACTCAAGTTTTATTCCCAATCTTCGGGATTTATTCAACAATTCCTCTTCTGACACCAATTGTAACGAATTTAGTGCAATACCGCTTATTTGCAACCTTCTGCTAAGTTCGAATCACTAAACTGTTGAATAAATAACTCCACTTTTCAATAATGCAAAATGGCCTTTATTAAAGTACAATAACACTACTATTGCCCGACAGATAGCGTACTTAATTCAAACTGATTGTAGCGCCTCAACTGTTGTACTCTTTGATTCCCTCGTTGCATCTTCTAGGCGCTTCTGTTCTACAGATGTACGTGTATAGCTCTCATATGCGCGTGTGTTTGTGAGCGACACTTCCACAATTATAATTGCTTATCTCAGATATTATATCTGTATGTGCTTGTGCGTTGCTTCTCCGCTGCGTGTACGTACATATGTGTAGACATAATGATTGATTCGTTTATATAGATACATAATGATTGATTTATGATGTGCATACAAGTCACTCTTAGCATCGGCTTAGAGATGACAGTACCCCTTAGTGTTGCTAATATTCGTAACAATATGAATTATACCAGCTTGGTAATTAATCATATAAG
This sequence comes from Eurosta solidaginis, assembly GCF_040869045.1. Classification (NCBI taxonomy): domain Eukaryota; kingdom Metazoa; phylum Arthropoda; class Insecta; order Diptera; family Tephritidae; genus Eurosta; species Eurosta solidaginis. The sequence continues at coordinate 114,232,798 of NC_090320.1, read as the reverse complement.
TAAGTCGCAATTACATTATAACCCCTACGGGGCAGAAATTATGAATTTATAAAATACGAAAATGAATTAGATTTAACTATAATAAAGCACTGGATATATTAAAGAAAACTCAACAATTTATAACTTTACACGCATTTAACGAATTTTATTTTTAGTTTGGAAATTTATATAATGCTTAGCTTCTAAGTTACTTGTTGCAACCCCTACGTGTTGCAAGGGCGGCGGCAATGTTGAAGCCAAACTCCAGTAATAGTAACAGCGGAAGTATTAAAAACAAATACTGTAAAAATCCGAACAAATGTTACTAAGCTTTCAAAAGCACGCCTAAAAATCATATCCACACCATTAGGAATAAACTACATACAGAGTGTATGTGCCTACATGGTGATCAAAAAGGAATATAAACAAAAAAGGCAACTCTTAGAGACCAATTGTACAGCGAACAACGGAACATTCATTTGGCGTAGCAGCTAAAAAAGGCTTGCACTGATATGAATGTTGGAGACTCGAGTTCAACGCTCAGCTCCCGAAAAGCTAGCTGATGAAGAAGTGAAATTCAGAAACATGTCCTAGTAACCATCGCCGTTTGTAAACTTACAATTTTTCTCTAATATCAATTACAAAAACCATTGTATAAAGCAATATGAGCAAAGCTCGCTAATTAAATACATATATCATATTGATATAATAGTAACAGCGGAAGTATTAAAAACAAATACTGTAAAAATCCGAACAAATGTTACTAAGCTTTCAAAAGCACGCCTAAAAATCATATCCACACCATTAGGAATAAACTACATACAGAGTGTATGTGCCTACATGGTGATCAAAAAGGAATATAAACAAAAAAGGCAACTCTTAGAGACCAATTGTACAGCGAACAACGGAACATTCATATGGCGTAGCAGCTAAAAAAGGCTTGCACTGATATGAATGTTGGAGACTCGAGTTCAACGCTCAGCTCCCGAAAAGCTAGCTGATGAAGAAGTGAAATTCAGAAACATGTCCTAGTAACCATCGCCGTTTGTAAACTTACAATTTTTCTCTAATATCAATTACAAAAACCATTGTATAAAGCAATATGAGCAAAGCTCGCTAATTAAATACATATATCATATTGATATAATAGTAACAGCGGAAGTATTAAAAACAAATACTGTAAAAATCCGAACAAATGTTACTAAGCTTTCAAAAGCACGCCTAAAAATCATATCCACACCATTAGGAATAAACTACATACAGAGTGTATGTGCCTACATGGTGATAAAAAGGAATATAAACAAAAAAGGCAACTCTTAGGGCCGATTTCACCAACTCGACTTAGGCTAAAACTTAGTTGTGACTTAAGTTAGTCCAGATTTGCGGCTTAGTTTTTTTTCGGTTTCACCAACTTAGTTACTTAACGAAATTGACATACAACAACCCTATCAACTGTTTTATACATAGTAGTATTTTTTGCTACTCTTTAATTTCACGCAACCCAATCCATTTGAAGTATTGTCAGTTACGGCTGTCAGCTGCACAACTTTTAATAAAATTATAATAAAAATAATAACATCTCATATGCGGGTGTAAGCGGTTTTGGTAGTTATTTAATGTATGAGAGTGGTACAAGTGGTCTGCTACCTGCAAGCTCTCTGAATTCAATTGGCGCTAACACTGAGGCGACACTTGTGCACATGCATCCAGGTAATGTGCCACAGAAGCAAGCAATGCAAGAGCAACTACAACGTTGTATCTCGGTAAATTTATATTCGGTGCTGCGAGAATAATACCAAGGGAAGGATCAACAGGTGCCTGAGGTCGCGACTGAGCCAAGTACACCCATTGAAGAAAGAGAGCCAAGCAGTAAAAAGCAGAAACTAAGCGAAGATGATGTGGGTAAGTAACATTGAATAATCGATTAGACAGGCTTGATCTGTATAAAAATATTGCCAAAAACTCACTTGGAGAATTCTCCAAAGCCCTTCTGGTCTTGTTTACAGAAGACCTAAATTTGTATGCTCAAAAACCTCGGACAGGTTTTCGCCATTGCAGCACAATAAAACCTTGCTAGCTGTAATAACGTAACTCTTTTTTTTTTTTCTGCAGCAACTTCGGGCGCAACATCAAGCACTGTTACAACAACAGCAGCGTCCCCTAATAGCGACAGCACCGGCGATTATAGCGAAACAAATAACCCATCTGCAACAGTTGCAGCAGCGCCGGCGTAGAAATGACAGATAGAAAACCGGCGTGCATGTGAGTTAATGCGCGTCAAGTTCGATGCACTTGTCATAGCAGGAAAGGAACACCCAAGTAACATCGTGCAAGCTTTATTACGCTTTGTAAAACATTCACGCCCAATAGTGTTGTACAGTCTTAGCATGGAATTGTTAACGGACTTGTATGTAGAGCTGAAAACCAACTCTAATGTCACAAATTTGTATTTGACTTGAAATTGGCTACGTTACTATCAAATATTGCCCAATCGCACACATCCTGAAGTAAATATGAATGGTAATAGTGGTTACCTCTTGACTGGTTATACCATAGGCTAATATTCTTAGTTTATTTAGAGTGTGCAAACAATTATATTCAAATTAATAATATATCGGACGAATATATACCACGGTTTTAAGTTTACTTTTGCTGTAATTATTTTTAAATTGGTTTTACTTCCTTTAATTGGAAATAAAATCCACAACCTCAACCTCTTAGGTGCTCCTCCCATTTCGCCCGCTTGTGTTCATCCACAAGCAATCTGATGCGTTGGTTTATATCCCTTATTTGGGGGTCGCCTGGGTCGAGCTGTCTTATAAGGTCACGTTCTCTCGCTAAATTTGCGGCCTCCGCCGGGAAGTGGGGCCGAATTTCGGGAATTCTCCCGGCGGGAATGAAACGTGCCGAGGCGGATTCAATGACCTTGCGGAAAGCACGCTCCCCTTGGCGGGCATCAGTCTGGATAGGGAGGGCAGCAAAGAGGTTGCATGTAAAAGAATTGTATTCCTCCCACTTTCCTTTTTTAAATTTTTTGAAAGTGCGTTTATCTGTAACGATGAAGTCGGCGGTTTGCTCGGACGAAATAAGTATAGGCGGGTGGTCGGATGCCAATGTTACCATCGGCTGCCAGTTTACGAGTTCTGCGCTCACGATTGAAATATTCGGCGAACTGTGACAGCTTCCTACCATACGTGTGGGGGCGTCTCCGTTTATTGTGCTGAACGTCGTTTCTTCTATTTGATCCGCCAACATCTCACCCCTACTGTCCGCCCGCCATAGATCGTGATGGGCATTGAAATCACCTAAGATAATGCGATTGTTGCCAGTGAGTAGGGCGCTAATATTAGGGCGGTAGATGTAGATGGTGATGATTTCTAGGTTTGCATCGCCTGACCGGACAGATAGGCCTTGACGTTCTAAGACATTGTCCCTGCGGTCGATGCCAGGATCACATATATATATATATATATATAATATAATATAATATATATAGATATTGCACAGAGTGGTGTATGATAAACGCGAGGCCGCCTCCATTTCCGCTCATGCGATCTTTTCTGTGGACATTATACGCAATTATATTCGTTTTAAATTTAAATTTTGTGAATTTATTTGGTTACTTTTTTCTTAATAAAAATATATTTGCATTTATTTAAAAGTAATAAGTTTAGACAGGAGCTCAACCAATTTTAACCAATGACCGCACTAGCAGCGTTTTAATGTACCATTTTGTAGCCACATCCATTGCACATAAGTTTGATCTTCTTCGCCTGGAAATAATATAAAATAAATGTTTAGTATGTTAAAAAATAGTTTTTGTTCTCTTGTGCTATTTATTCTTCACTCACAGATGCAACCAACAATACGTGCATCAAATGCGGATGGTATCAGTTTGGGGTTTCCTCGCAAAACACTTATGTTCACAATTTTTTTTTGTGGGTACGCAATATTACAACAACCACATGGAAATCGCCCACTTCCACTGCAAATATCTGATAACTGAGATACAATTTTTATTTTCCGCCTTCGGATTATTATTTTCGAGATTATTCGCGTCTTTTGATACCTCTCTCGATATTTTTGGTAGCGTATTAGCAGTCGACCCCTCAACTTAACTTTTACCCCGCTGCAAGGATCTGCTGGGAGAATGACAATTTGTGGGACGGACTCAACATGAAATGAAGCCGGACAGAACCGGCTGCCTTGGGAAGAGTTTATAAATTAATATAGAGATATTGTTTACCAATTACTATTCACGCATATTCACCTGGGGAATTGATTTTAATATGGCTGCAGTCCATTGCCCCAATTACACGCGGAAAATTTGCCTTTTCTTTAAAAGCAGCCTGTGTTTCCAAGCGCTCCTGTTCCGTTTGAGGAAATTTTACAAAATCTGGTCGCAAGGATGCTAGATGGTAGGAAACTAGCGTAATTGCACGTGAGGCACTTGCTTTTGAAACTCCGGAAAGGTCTGCCACAATTTGCTGAAAAGATCCTGAAGCAAAGAACCGGAGTGCGATGAAAAACATTTGATGTGGCTGCATTGCGTTGTTGCTGTAAACGAAGAAGTAATTTAGGGCAACATTTATAAAATATGATGTAAACTTACCGTGCTCCAAGATAAATTTTGTCTTTTATTAAAGAAAAAACAAACCAAGCAGCATCTTTGCACATACGAAATTGTTCGCGAAAGTCAACATCGTCATAATGCAGAAAAAAATCAGGACGCTCTTTAATTTTTCTTTTTCGTCGCAGCACGATTACCCGCAGAGCTTCAAAGTTGCAATCACTTTCGCCAGAATCTCGAAGATCCATTAAATTTTTTATAAATTTTCCACCGATAATACAAATAAAATAAGCCACTTCAAAGAAATTGCAGATGTCAACAATAGCGGGGTTGCTATATTTGCATAACGAAATAAGTATGAATAGTGCCATTTAATTCGACTCAAAATTTGTACTACAGCAACACTGTTGAAAGTCGAGAATAAGCCAGCTGACAGGTAGGCTAATTTGCGACTTAGTTAAGCATTGGTGGTGAAACAGAAAAATTAAAAAATATGACTTAACTAAGTTAAGTCGAGTTGGTGAAACCGGGCCTTAGAGACCAATTGTACAGCGAACAACGGAACATTCATATGGCGTAGCAGCTAAAAAAGGCTTGCACTGATATGAATGTTGGAGACTCGAGTTCAACGCTCAGCTCCCGAAAAGCTAGCTGATGAAGAAGTGAAATTCAGAAACATGTCCTAGTAACCATCGCCGTTTGTAAACTTACAATTTTTCTCTAATATCAATTACAAAAACCATTGTATAAAGCAATATGAGCAAAGCTCGCTAATTAAATACATATATCATATTGATATAATAGTAACAGCGGAAGTATTAAAAACAAATCCTGTAAAAATCCGAACAAATGTTACTAAGCTTTCAAAAGCACGCCTAAAAATCATATCCACACCATTAGGAATAAACTACATACAGAGTGTATGTGCCTACATGGTGATCAAAAAGGAATATAAACAAAAAAGGCATCTCTTAGAGACCAATTGTACAGCGAACAACGGAACATTCATATGGCGTAGCAGCTAAAAAAGGCTTGCACTGATATGAATGTTGGAGACTCGAGTTCAACGCTCAGCTCCCGAAAAGCTAGCTGATGAAGAAGTGAAATTCAGAAACATGTCCTAGTAACCATCGCCGTTTGTAAACTTACAATTTTTCTCTAATATCAATTACAAAAACCATTGTATAAAGCAATATGAGCAAAGCTCGCTAATTAAATACATATGTAATATTTAACCTTATACATTTTTATATCTATTGAGATTTATATTCTTCATTTTAAATTCGGTTCTTCACCCGCATATATCTTCGTATATGCGGTTTTTCTTCTTCAATAAACTTATAAACCTTTATATTATACTTTATTAACTCCTGTTGTTTTCATTTCCTTGCTTCGTTCTGTCCACTTTTTGAGTTGCCGTGAGGTCGAACCGGCATACTATTTTGGTTGTGTAATCAAACAGACGGCGGCCACCGTGGTGTGATGGTAGCGTGCTCCGCCTATCACACCGTATGCCCTGGGTTCAACTCCCGGGCAAAGCAACATTAAAATTTTAGAAATAAGGTTTTTCAATTAGAAGAAAATTTTTCTAAGCGGGGTCGCCCCTCGGCAGTGACTGCCACAAGCTCCGAGTGTATTTCTCCCATGAAAAGCTCTCAGTGAAAACTCATCTGCCTTGCAGATGCCGTTCGGAGTCGGCATAAAACATGTAGGTCCCGTCCGGCCAATTTGTAGGGAAAGTCAAGAAGAGCACGACGCAAATTGGAAGAGAAGCTCGGCCTTAGATCTCTTCGGAGGTTATCGCGCCTTACATTTTTTTTTTGTTTAATCAAACAGATAAATTGATGAAACAGAACATATCTGGATAATTTGTACACTCAAACTCTCGCGGCATTTTATTCATATTATATTTTTAAGTAAATGACGGGTTATGAACTGCAATTATCAACAGAACAGTATCCGGCGAGCCTTGCAGATATTATGAAGGGACAAGGCGCATGTAATATTATTTACACTTAGATCAAGTAAAAATTCAAGCCTACCTAGACAAAAAGGTTCCCTGGTTCTACTAAAAAAACACTACCTGCCTTAAAAATATGCTCTTGCTTGAAATGTATCTGGTTTTGAGAAAACGACATTAACAGTTTTTTGCATCTAATAACCCTTCGAATCTACCTGCTAACTAACTGATATACGAATACTAACAAATATGTTCCAGTAGGGTACTTAAGTATTAAATCAATATATATACACTTAAATGCATATAACTTGTATTAGTACATCGATTTTGTTGAATGAAATCTGCAAAAAAATAAAAAGTTTTTGAGATCCTTCCTCGCAAAGTACAAATTTTTTTATATTTTTACAAAAAAAAATTGATAAAATCCGTAATGATTGTTCGTTATCTTTGAATCTGAAAAGTGTTTATGCACAGTTTATAGCAAATTTTATTGCCTTTTAAAAGCTTCAAACCGTTTTGGTTGCTGAATTCCTTCTTGAGATATATATGATTAAGTGGACCCATTTAATGTTTTTTTTTTTTTTTGAAAAAAAACGGTAATTCGTTAATATCTCAAAAACATTACCATAGAATAAAAAATAACATTGATTTTCGGAATCAGGGGGTGATTTTACATAGGAATTTCACAATGGCGTCTCTGGTGCAGAAAAAAAAAATGGAATTTGTGATCCATTGTAATTAATTAGACGTACTAATTGCCAAAATTCTTAAAAAAGTTGTTTATTATTTATTAGGGGATGCACTGATATGGGCTTCGGGCTTTCTGACTTCGGACAATCTAGCGTTCGACTTCATACCTGACAAGGCGGATTATTGTATGCCGATAACTGCTCCCTGTGCCACCTTCACTCCAGTCATTCCCCGGGAGATAAATGTGGAAGAGGACTCATTTGAGGGAGGGGACCGGTTTACTTGTTCACGGATGGGTCGAATATGGACGGAAAGGTTGGTGGGGGTCTTTAGTCAAGAGCTAAATGTAAGCCGCAAATTTAAGTTGACTGATCACTGCAGCATCTGACATCATTTGCTCTGAAAACAATGGAGAAGATTGTAGACCACAATATGAGATCAAAGGCTCTCGATAAATAACCACTACATCGAGATCAGCATGCATATGCGACAGGCAGGTCGACAGAAACGGCATTGTATCAGCTGTACAAAGAAATCCAAAGTGCGTTCGAATGCGGGGAGGTTACGCTATGCGCCTTTTTGGATATAGAGGGGGCATTCGACAACACGGCCCACGATAGTGTGAATGGCGCACTCGAGACAAGAGAGATACAACGTCCGATCCGTATGTGGATAAACGCCCTACTGCGTACGAGGATTAACGAAACCTCGAGTGGGGACGGTACAGTAGAGATCAATACAATGAAGGGATGTCTACAAGGGGGCGTCCTGTCACCCATGCTGTGGAGTCTGGTAGTAGATGTACTTGTACAGAGGCTCTCAGAAAACGGAATCCGATGTCAGGGGTACGCGGATGATATTGTTATAATTGTAAGAGGCAGATTTGAGAGCACCCCTTGCGACATAATGTAAAGGGCATTGAGTTTAACGAAAGAATGGTGTACTGAGGTAGGGCTAAGTATCAACCCTAACAAGACAGCCATTGTACTCTTCACCAGGAGAAGAAAACTGTAAGGGATGAGGCACATCGCAATGAATGGAGTACAGTTGGAGCACACGACCGAGGTGAAATACTTGGGAGTCACGTTCGACTCTAAGCCCTTATGGAGGAAGCACGTCGATAACACCATATCAAGAGCAATAATGGTGTGCAGACGTATTGGAGGAATATCCTGGGGATGCAGTCCAATGATCCTAAGATGGATGCACACTGCTATAGTTAGACCTATCATAGTGTATGGAGCAGTTGCGTGGGCATCAAGGACAACCATGGTGACTGTACAAAGTTACTCACTCAACGCTTGGCATGTGTCTGCATTATGGGAGCCGTTCGAACATGCCCGACGGTGGCAATATAGGTGCTGCCTAAGTTAACGCCATAATGGTTGAGCAGGCAGCCAGGAGTACTTTAGTAAACATAGCTAAAGAGGGATGTGGAAGAGGCAAAGTGATACAGTCACGGAACATGGAGAAGTTGAAGGAGCAGATTCCACTCATCCAACTTCCCAGTGATGACACGATGAAGCTAGTTAAGTTTGAGAAGCGCTTCAGAATAGAGCTGGGGAACAAGAATACGTGGGATACCTCCAGAATTGAAGCACTTCACCAGGAACACACTATAATATGGTACACCGATGGCTCGAAGATACCGAAGGGCATAGGAACGGGGATCTTCGGCCCCCGAACCAAGATGTTCCACTCGGAAAATATCCGAGCATCTTCCAAGCCGAAGTTTTCGCCATAAGCCGGTGTGCAGAGATAAATTTACAGCGGGGATATATAAAGAGGGAATCGCTATAAGGTCGCGGAAGATTTATTCGGTGATAATGCCAGGTTTCGCGAGGCGAAAAAACTGGAGAGATCAGGGAGGTAGCCGTTTATTTTATTGCATAGCGCATCGATCTTTGGGCCTGGGCCTGTGGCCATTATTGTGCAGTCATCGGCGTAGGAAACGATTGTGACTCCTTCCGGTGGTGAAGGTAGCTTAGATATGTAGAAATTAAACAAAAGTCGGGATAGGACACCACCCTGTGGCGTCAAGGGGTCAAATCTGCCTCTTACAATTATAACAATATCATCCGCGTACCCCGTTTTCTGAGAGCCTCTGTACAAGTACATCTACTACCAGACTCCACAGCATGGGTGACAGGACGCCCCCTTGTAGACATCCCTTCATTGTCTTGATCTCTACTGTACCGTCCCCACTCGAGGTTTCGTTAATCCTCGTACGCAGTAGGGCGTTTATCCACATACGGATCGGACGTTGTATCTCTCTTGTCTCGAGTGCGCCATTCACACTATCGTGGGCCGTGTTGTCGAATGCCCCCTCCATATCCAAAAAGGCGCATAGCGTAACCTCCCCACATTCGAACGCACTTTGGATTTCTTTGTACAGCTGATACAATGCCGTTTCTGTCGACCTGCCTGTCGCATATGCATGCTGATCTCGATGTAGTGGTTATTTATCGAGAGCCTTTGATCTCATATTGTGGTCTACAATCTTCTCCATTGCTTTCAGAGCAAATGATGTCAGATGCTGCAGTGATCAGTCAACTTAAATTTGCGGCTTACATTTAGCTCTTGACTAAAGACCCCCACCAACCTTTCCGTCCATATTCGACCCATCCGTGAACAAGTAAACCGGTCCCCTCCCTCAAATGAGTCCTCTTCCACATTTATCTCCCGGGGAATGACTGGAGTGAAGGTGGCACAGGGAGCAGTTATCGGCATACAATAATCCGCCTTGTCAGGTATGAAGTCGAACGCTAGATTGTCCGAAGTCAGAAAGCCCGAAGCCCATATAAGTGCATCCCCTAATAAATAATAAACAACTTTTTTAAGAATTTTGGCAATTAGTACGTCTAATTAATTACAATGGATCACAAATTCCATTTTTTTTCTGCACCAGAGACGCCATTATGAAATTCCTATGTAAAATCACCCCCTGACCCCGAAAATCAATGTTATTTTTTATTCTATGGTAATGTTTTTGAGATATTAACGAATTACCGTTTTTTTTTTCAAAAAAAAAAACATTAAATGGGTCCACTTAATCATATATATCTCAAGAAGGAATTCAGCAACCAAAACGGTTTGAAGCTTTTAAAAGGCAATAAAATTTGCTATAAACTGTGCATAAACACTTTTCAGATTCAAAGATAACGAACAATCATTACGGATTTTTTCAATTTTTTTTTGTAAAAATATAAAAAAATTTGTACTTTGCGAGGAAGGATCTCAAAAACTTTTTATTTTTTTGCAGATTTCATTCAACAAAATCGATGTACTAATACAAAAGTTATATGCATTTAAGTGTATATATATTGATTTAATACTTAAGTACCCTACTGGTACATATTTGTTAGTATTCGTATATCAGTTAGTTAGCAGGTAGATTCGAAGGGTTATTAGATGCAAAAAACTGTTAATGTCGTTTTCTCAAAACCAGATACATTTCAAGCAAGAGCATATTTTTAAGGCAGGTAGTGTTTTCTTAGTAGAACCAGGGAACCTTTTTGTCTAGGTAGGCTTAAATTTTTACTTGATCTAAGTGTAAATAATATTACATGCGCCTTGTCCCTTCATAATATCTGCAAGGCTCGCCGGATACTGTTCTGTTGATAATTGCAGTTCATAACCCGTCATTTACTTAAAAATATAATATGAATAAAATGGCGCGAGAGTTTGAGTGTACAAATTATCCAGATATGTTCTGTTTCATCAATTTATCTGTTTGATTAAACAAAAAAAAAATGTAAGGCGCGATAACCTCCGAAGAGATCTAAGGCCGAGCTTCTCTTCCAATTTGCGTCGTGCTCTTCTTGACTTTCCCTACAAATTGGCCGGACGGGACCTACATGTTTTATGCCGACTCCGAACGGCATCTGCAAGGCAGGTGAGTTTTCACTGAGAGCTTTTCATGGGAGAAATACACTCGGAGCTTGTGGCAGTCACTGCCGAGGGGCGACCCCGCTTAGAAAAATTTTCTTCTAATTGAAAAACCTTATTTCTAAAATTTTAATGTTGCTTTGCCCGGGAGTTGAACCCAGGGCATACGGTGTGATAGGCGGAGCACGCTACCATCACACCACGGTGGCCGCCGTCTGTTTGATTACACAACCAAAATAGCAGGGATGCACCTTAACGTTAAGCTAATCGTTTATCAAAAAATTTCCACCGTTTCCGTTGAAACACTTCGAAATATTATCGATAAAGAAATTATCAAAATAAATTGTATCTCGTTTTTAACTGAAACGAAAAGCTTTCGTTAACGTTAAAAACGTTAACAAAAACGTGATACTTTATGTTTGAATTGTGCTGGCAATGCTATAGCAATGGTGAAGCCGTAAGGTGGCAACAACGAGCGCACATACACACACAAACTCTATGTAATTTGTTTGTGTAATTCGTTGGTGGTAATGTCAAAAATACTTTGAGAAATGTTCGTACTGTCAAAATTCATGAGAAAAGTTGCAATCAGCTTGGCTAATGCTTTCACCTTTAATGACTCCGCCATCAATCAGCTTTGCCAGCATAGTTTGAAATTAATAATCAACATAAACGATTTGATTTCGTTTTGATATGGCAGAAAACGAATCGAAATCATTTCGTTAATTTGACGATCTTAACGTTAATAAACGAAACGAAATGACTTCGTTTCGTTTATTAACGTTGATTATCGTAACGAAATGATATCGTTTCGTTGGTTAAGCATGCCTGCAAAATAGTATGCCGGTTCGACCTCACGGCAACTCAAAAAGTGGAAAGAACGAAGCAAGGAAATGAAAACAACAGGAGTTAATAAAGTATAATATAAAGGTTTATAAGTTTATTGAAGAAGAAAAACCGCATATACGAAGATATATGCGGGTGAAGAACCGAATTTAAAATGAAGAATATAAATCTCAATAGATATAAAAATTTATAAGGTTAAATATTAACGAAAAAGTATGTATTTTACATTAGATTGAAAATCCTGCTGTGTAACGCTGTCTCAACTGCTGTCGTAAGCGGAAGACTATGCCTTTGCAGTTGAGCGCAGCTTTAACGAACCCTAATTTCGAAAGAGAACCACCGGTAGATTTCCAACCACAGTGCAGCTTTGTGGCGAACAGCTGTGAATGAAGAAACACCAGTGGTTCCCAACTATTGAAGGAGTTTGGCTTCAACATTGCCGCCGTCCTTGCAACACGTAGGGGTTGCAACAAGCAACTTAGAAGCTAAGCATTATATAAATTTCCAAACTAAAAATAAAATTCGTTAAATGCGTGTAAAGTTATAAATTGTAGAGTTTTCTTTAATATACCCAGTGCTTTATTATAGTTAAATCTAATTCATTTTCGTATTTTATAAATTCATAATTGCTGCCCCGTAGGGGTTATAATGTAATTGCGACTTACTTATATGATTAATTACCAAGCTGGTATAATTCATATTGTTACGAATATTAGCAACAATAAGGGGTACTGTCATCTCTAAGCCGATGCTAAGAGTGACTTGTATGCACATCATAAATCAATCATTATGTATCTATATAAACGAATCAATCATTATGTCTACACATATGTACGTACACGCAGCGGAGAAGCAACGCACAAGCACATACAGATATAATATCTGAGATAAGCAATAATAATTGTGGAAGTGTCGCTCACAAACACACGCGCATATGAGAGCTATACAAGTACATCTGTAGAACAGAAGCGCCTAGAAGATGCAACGAGGAAATCAAAGAGTACAACAGTAGAGGCGCTACAATCAGTTTGAATTAAGTACGCTATCTGTCGGGCAATAGTAGTGTTATTGTACTTTAATAAAGGCCATTTTGCATTATTGAAAAGTGGAATTATTTATTCAACAGTTTAGTGATTCGAACTTAGCAGAAGGTTGCAAATAAGCGGTATTGCACTAAATTCGTTACAATTGGTGTCAGAAGAGGAATTGTTGAATAAATTCCGAAGATTGGGAATAAAACTTGAGTATGGCAAAGTTGAGTGAATTAAGGATCCAACAACTGAAAAAGGAGTTGGAGAACAGTGGATTGAATACAACCGGGAATAAGATCGAACTTCAAGCACGGCTTCGAGAGGAGTCGCAAGGAATTGATGTGGACGAGTATGTCTTTTATCCTGATGGGGACGAGACGACAACAAAAATTGAAGAGAAAAACGAAACATCGCAGACAGTTACGAGCACAGACTTGAACATGATTTTGGCTGCAATATCTGCACAAACATCGACAGTAACTTCAATGTCATCGCAAATGTCAGAAATGTCGTCAGAAATAACATCGAAGATTGAAGCACAAGAAACGCGTATGTCAGAAATGTCGACACAGATTACATCCAAGATGGAAACTCAACTGGAAGAACAGAAAACGTATATGTCATCACAGATGGAATCACAGGAGACACGTATAGCATCTCAACTGGAATCGCAAGAGAACCTATAACATCGAAGATTGAAGCACAAGAGGCACGAATATCTGAAATTTAGGCACAAATATCAGCGCAGATCTCTGCACAACTTGAAGAGCAAGAAGGACGTATTTCTTCGAAGATGGAGGCGCAAGACACAAAAATTTTGCAACTTGAGAACAAACTTGATGCCGAGATTTAAACATTGCGAGGTCATATACAGGAATTGCAACTAAATCGCCCAGTTATTTCAACAAGCAATACGAAGCTAAAAACTCCATCTTTTGACGGCTCTGTTCCTTTCCAGGTGTTTAAGATTAAGTTTGAGAAGACCGCAGCAGTGAACAACTGGAGTGCTGAAGATAAAGTTGCTGCACTATTGTGGCATTGAAAGGATCTGCTGCTGAAATCCTACAGACTAGTCCGGAGGGGGAGCGGAACAACTACGAAACATTGATGAGCGCTCTAGAGAGGTGATACGGAAGCGAACGCAGGAAGCAGATATACCAAATAGGGTTGCAAAACCGTTACCAAAAAGCTAATGAGACTTTGCTGGAGTTTGCTTCGGATGTTGAAAGGTTGGCTCATCTTGCAAATGCGGACGCACCCGTAGAATACACTGAAAGGGTAAAAATTCAGAGCTTTATAAACGGCATACGGGGCGGGGAAACGAAGCGAGCGACATGTGCAAACCCAAAACCCACAATCGCAGAAACGGTATTCCATGCACTGACTCAAGAAACAGCGTCACTTTTGAGTAAGCCCGCATACAAAGCTCATCGCGTGGAAGTAGAAAGGCCAGAGTGGGTAGACGCAATATTGGAGGTGCTGAAAGATCGCAAATGCGGAGTGAAAGAGTTATCAAATGCTTCAAATGCGGGAAGCCCGGTCACATTGCATGTCATTGCGATCTTGGTTCTAATAGTTCCAACAATGTGGGTGGCCGTAAACGCGAATTTGGAGGAGATGAGCAAGAGCATGTCAGATGTAAAGAACGAAAACTTGCTCCAGCTATTGAATGTCCTGTGATATCTGTATCGCAAATTGGAAGAAAATCGAACAATCTTGCCGTCGAAGGAAAGCTAGATGGCAAGGAGCGTGTACTGACTGTAGATACGGGTGCATCTCATTCCTTAATCCGATCTGACTTGGCCAACAGGAGAGTAAAACCGTTACCTGGAGCAAGGTTGCGTACGGTCACTGGCGAGTATAATCAAGTCCAAGGAGACGTAGTATGTGAGGTATTAATTGGAAAGGTCATGGTTCTACACAAATTCATTGTGGCGGAGATTGTTGATGAAGTCATATTGCGAGTGGACTTCTTAGTTGACCACGACATCAAGATCGATATACAGAGAAGGGTTATGCGTTATAAGAACCAGGATGTGCCACTTAACTTCAGTTTGGAGAAAGGGTTCAGCAGTAATCGAGTACTGGTGGAGAAGACTCGACAAAGACCACGAAGGTCAAAGGTAAAGGTTGATGGATCGAATGGGCCAAATAAAGCGAAATCAAAAGTACCTGCGAGTGAAACACTGGCATTGACAAAACCAAATGGATGCACAAAAACGAAGGAAAGAATTTCCCAGAATGAATGCGAGGGTAGTTTGAAGCCAGGGTGCACTATTGTTGTGAAACGTGGGAACTATACTGATTATGCGAAGTCAATCCGTCAAGCGCAAGCTCGGCGAAGTAGTTCATTGCCAAAGAACATAGTGTGGGGGAACGGCCCAGGGTAATGAGTAGTAAGATGAAACACATTGTAGTGTTGCGTGAAATTCACGTCACTTCGAATGCGCTTAACGTTATAAATATACATACACACCAACGTTCATACTTAACTGTCCCAGATAACCAATATGAGTTCATACGCATTTGCCAAACCGCCCAATATATCGATTCGACACACCAACCAGCTACGCCCGGATCATATTGACAATATGTAGGTCAATACAAGAATATGCTGACAAACAATTATTCATTATGAAATCATGCACTTTCGTACAGCAGTAGAGCTAGAATACTGCATTCCTCCCACCGATCCAGTAATTTCAAAAAGGATATAAATCAGGATACAGACGATGAATTCAATTGCGCAGAAAAATCAAATGCTATTGCATTATCTAACAATATAGGACAACCAAATGCAAATCAATTGAGCGGCCTTAGGGACGCTATACCATGAGCAAAAACTTTGTTTTTGCTTAGGAATTTTTTTTTTTTGTAAACTAGAACTTATGTTTAGCTAAAGAAAAAATAATTTTTTAATTAATAAAATGTTTAAACTTAACATTTTCTTTGAAAAATGGCACATATTCAGCCTAAAAATAGAAAACTTTTAAAGCGCAGAGTGTCATAGAAAAGAAAATGGCATATAAATAGCATAGCAATTAATCGTATCTAAAATTATTTTATCCAATTTGAGGAAGAGCAGTAGACAATTAAAAATAAACCTTCATCACATAGTAGACCCCAAAAAGAACCTTCAAAATGTCTCAATTGACAGTAAAGTCAGCTTCATTTAGGCGGGGCTAAAATTAAATGGCAAATCAGGAATTTGCATAATTTTACAATTCACAATAATAGTTTCTAGGGAAGTATGCAAAATACTAAAATACTAAAAAACCAGCAAATAAGAACAAAAAAATGAAGAAAAAGCCACAAAGAGAACATATAAAAATATACAAAGCGCTATATAAATTTGCAAAAATGAGACATGTCGCGCTTCTTTTAATAGAAAAAGGTAGCGTAAGAAAAAAAGGAACCTGATTGTTAATGATAAAATTGACTTAGGACTGATAAGTATCATGCTGTGCCTGCAATCTAGGACTTGTAAAGAAAAAAACACAGTTGTCCTGAGGGACAAATGGGTGAATAATAATAATAAATACTGCGGTAGGCAAATTTAAAATAAAAATTGGTACCCAAGTTTTCAAAGTTCAAACAATTGCACAAACCCAAGAGGTTGTGAATGTCACAAATCCCGGTTATAAAAATTAAATAATTCTTCATTAATATCATGCTGATCCTGTCTTGGTGGGCGCAGCATAAATCGCATGACATATAAGATCAGATGAAAAAAAATAATGCTGGAAAATATCGAAGATATAAAAAGAACATTTAACGATACGAAAAATGTTTGCATGCACTGTACCTTCCTTCTACTCACTAGCCGAACTACTACCAATACATAGTTACCCCGCTCTTCCGTCAACAACCCCTCAATTGTCTAAGCAATTAATTACAGATTTAACTAAATAAAATGAAAAAAAGTAAAGTGAAAAAAAATTTTTCTTGAATAATATGCGGAATTAGTTTAAGAAAATGAAATAAATACAAACATTTATTGCCCGGGTCTCATCTAGGAAAACCTCGCTATTACAGAGGCCATAATTTTACATATTAGGAAAAATACTTTTACATTATACCCAATAGATTAGAAAATAGTAATAGGAAATATTTTTACTTTAACCTGTCTACAAATAAGGAAATAATAATCCACAAGAATAGGCTTAAAACAATATAAAACATCTGCTAGTAACCAAAAAAAAAAAAACAAATCAAAAGAAAAAGCCTCAACATAAGCATTCCAAGTTACTTACAATTATCAATAAACAAACAAAAAAAACAACAATAAAGAAATGTTCACTCAATATGTACACATACCAAAAAAAAAAAAAACATGATATGTACCAATGTAAGAAGAGAAACAAACCAGAGTCAGCATATTATGAAAAAAAAAACCAAACTCAGCATAACGGGCACTGTATGTAAAGCAAATGCAAATGAATAAAAGCAAAAAGAAAACACATAAACAAATAAATTCATTACTTATAGTATCCAGTTACCACTATGACATAAATTACAACTGAATGCAAAAGATTGAAATTTGGTAACACCAAGCAAGTTGACTGGGTCATTAAAGGTAAAATGAAACAACAAGGCACATTTATAACAGTGACATTAGAGTGACCGTCTATAATTAAGCGCAAAATTATATACGTTCACTCTAGAAAGGCCGATGGTGTAGTGTTGCGGGGAATTCACCTCACTTCGAATGAGCTTAACGTTACAAATATACATACACACCAACGTTCATACTTAACTGACCCAGATAACCAATATGAGTTCACTCGCATTTGCCAAACCGCCCAATATATCGATTCGTCATGCCAAACAGCTACGCTCGGATCATATTGACAATATGTAAGTCAATACAATAATATGCTGACAAACAATTATTCATTATGAAATCATGCACTTTTAGTATGTAAGCATTAATGTAAGTATGTGTGTGTAGGTTAAGAACTTTTGTATAAATAGAAATGGAGTTCGTTAATAAACAAGAATCACTGTTTAACGCTACACATCGGCGTTCGTCTATTATTTATTTCAATGTTTTTACAACAGGTACGACAAGAACAAGAATTCGGAAGGTTCTTTGGAGGGAAGGTGTTCCACTCAAAGTTTTGTGCAGTTGGGAAGGCCCGTACAAAGTTGTGAAGAAGATCAGTGATACCATCTACCGCATACAAACCATTGGGAAACCGCGAAATAGAAGGGTGGTTCAATTGGAGATGCTAGCGGCGTTTAGATCGAGAGCTTTGTCTGATCGGGAGGATCAGACTTAGGTGGAGGGCAGTATGACGAATATTAGTGACACTAAGTGATACTCACATCACTAGTCTGATGCTAAGTAAATGAAGCCACAACAACAAAAAAGCAGGCATTCACGTGTATTTACATAAACGAATCAATCATTATGTCTACACATATGTACGTACACGCAGCGGAGAGAGATGCACAAGCACATGCATATATCTTATCTGAGATGCTCCCAAAAGTAGGCAGTTATCTGTAGAAGTATCACTCACATATACACGCGCATATGAGAAGCTATAACGTGCATCTGTAGTTATGTTATAGCTGGTAATTTTATAGCTGGTAGCAAATTCTAGAAATAGAAACGCCTAGAAATATGTCAACGAGGAAATCAAAAAGTATAAAAGCAGCAGCAGCTGTAGCACGACGAATCAGTTTGATTTAAGCACGCTATCTGTCGAGAAGTAGAAGTGTTATTGTGAAAGTAGTCTAATAAAACCATTTTGCATTATTGAATATTGGAGTTATTTATTCAACAGTTTAGTAATTCGAACGTTAGCAGAAGGTTGCAAATAAGAGGAATTGCACTAAATTTGTTACAATATTATTAAATCAGTTGCCGGGATGGACAGTGATGCCGAGTAACCGAGTTGATTATTAGCGCTCCGGCAGTTTGTAAACAGAGTAAAGAGAAGAACTTCACTGAGTTGGGAGACACAGTTGGAGGAAGCTTTGACTTTATGGTTCTCCCAATTGGCGACTGTTATCGCAAAACAGGGTTAGCTGACCTCTCTGACTCAACCTACTTTATTTTTTTATATAAAACTTCAAGAAGTTCGGTTTGTTGAATTTTGGCAGACTTTATAGATCGCGTCGGGACCAGGACCGTACCCAGGGTCGTGGGGGCCCTTGTGCAAAATTCACAGGAGGCCCTTTTTTTACAAAAAAGGTTATACGACACAAGAGTTATTGCTTGTAGGTTATTTTTATATTATGTTGCATATTATCTTTACATACTTTTTTACAGCCAAATTGTCGTACTACTTGCTTATCACAAGCGGTTAGCTTGTTACTACCGCTTATCACAAGCGGTTAGCGGTATAAAAAAATAAATATTCTTATATCGCTACATTTGACTAGCAAATTAATGCCTAATACTCAATGTAAAATCTCAGAAACAGTGAGTTTCTTGTTTTCCTCATTCTAGAAAAATTGTTTTTGCTACTTTTCATACTAGCAAAATCATCGATTGTTTTTGAAAAATCAATTTTCCGAGCTCTTTAATTTTCAATAGATAGAACTGCCAGTACTTAATCGTTCATTACCCATCGAATTCCGCAAATAATTTTTGATCAAGTTTAATTTTGAAACCGATCGTTCAGCGGTGGCAGTTGTTGCTGGGATGATCAAGAACATTATGCAAGCAGTATAAACATCTGAAAAATTTTATATCAATGAATTTTTTCAATTACAAGAAAATCTGCCAGGGGGTCAATTCACGTTCTATGAAGCGGTGAAGTGAAAGCATTTTTCACCACTTCAACTGATATGCGTCAGTTTGAAAAATCAAATTTTTTTCATTTATCGAATATTTTTTCACCGTTGAATTTGCCCGTGAAAAATTTATATATATAAAAGAAAGTGGTGTTAGTTACACTATTTATAACTCAAGAACGGATTAACCGATTTGGCTGAAAATTGGAGCGAGAGGTAGCTTAGAACCAGGAGACGGACAAAGGATACTTTTTATCCCGTCTGGATGGTTTGCGGGATCCGTTCGGGATCCCGTCGGGGACATCTTTTATTTATTTATTTATTTATCAGTCTACAAATTAAACAATTATACAGACCAAATATACCGACACTTAATTCTCAGATGTAATACACGATATAAACAACATAAGCAGTCATCAATTTTAAAGTAATATGTAAACAGTATTTAATTAAACGCTTGAAGATTTCAATTAAAAACTTAGAAGTAAACAAAAGTTAAAATGTTGTAAATGTGTTAAAATGTACTCATGAAGGAGCTATTAAATAATAATTTATGAAATTGACAAAGCAAATTAATAAAAAAAAAAAAAAAAAAAAAATAAATGTAAGGCGCGATAACCTCCGAAGAGATCTAAGGCCGAGCTTCTCTTCCAATTTGCGTCGTGCTCCTCTTGATTTTTCCCTACAAATTGGCCGGACGGGACCTACATGTTTTATGCCGACTCCGAACGGCATCTGCAAGGCAGATGAGTTTTCACTGAGAGCTTTTCATGGCAGAAATACAATCGGAGCGCTTGCCAGACACTGCCGAGGGGCGACCCCGCTTAGAAAAATTTTCTTCTAATTGAAAAATCTTATTTCTAAAATTTTGATGTTGCTTTGCCCGGGAGTTGAACCCACGGCATACGGTGTGATAGGCGGAGCACGCTACCATCACACCACGGTGGCCGCAAATTAATAGTCAATAAAATATATACATAATACAATTTATACAGTGTAAATTTGATTGCATACATATAAAAATAATGATCAACGCAATTTTGCAAACAAGTTTCAAGTAACTGGTACTTCATATTTGAAACAGAGGGTTGAACAGTATATCACGGTTTATCGTTCTTTGCTTCATTTCAAATTTAATGTAGTTAAAAGGTATTTTTTAATACCAAGAAACGAGTCGTATTGGGAGTGGACTTCTTAGTTGACCATGACACCATGACATCAAGATCGATATGTGGAGAAAGAGTAGCGCTATAAGAACCAGGATATACCACTTAACTTTAGTTGGGAGAAAGGTTTCAGCAGTAATCGGGTACTGGTGGAGAAGGCTCGACAAAGACCCCGAAAGTCAAAGGTAAAGGTGGATGGATCGAATGGGCCAAATAAAGCGAAATCAAAAGTACTTGCGAGAGAAACACTGGCATTGACAAACCCTAATGGACGCACAAAAACGAAGGAACGAATTTCCCAGAAAGAATGCGAGGGTAGTTTCAAGCCGGGGCGCACTACTGTTTTTAAGAACGGTGGAAGCGCCTACAAAGTTAGTTCCATTATCCGAAAAGATATTTTTTGGACAGCTTCTTCTAGCAATGAACCTTGAAAATGCGCCTAGAAAGGTTTCTGTTGAAAGATCGCTGGCAGCTTCTAAGTGAATCGCTTTCGTAGAAAAGCATACGAAAACACAAGCGGAACCTATAGTCATCTTGTAAGATCTTCCCGAAAAGCTTTTAATGTCGAATGGACCCGCGAAATCTACACCTGTATTTTCAAAGGGTCTGGAAAGTACCGCCCGTTCTTCCGGGAGAGCTGCCAAAATTTGACATTGATTTTGTTTTCTGTGTATAACACATGGTTTATAATTACGAATGACGGTCTTTATGAAATTTTTGGCTTTCGGAATCCAATATTGTTGGCGCAGTAACCGAAATACCAATTTATTTCCGCCATGAAGAGAGCCCTTGTGAATAAGTTCTACTAGCAACTTTGCGAAATAACAACTATAGGACAAAATAATCGGACGCTTTTCGTCTTCAGACAACATCTGCGAATTTGTCAGTCGACCGTTGTTACTGCCTCGCATGTTAATAGATTCTGCTGCTGAAACGTCGTTTATTTCTGACCGACTGCGAAAACTTCCTAAGCTTCCTTTCTCGAAAACAAACGTGGTTATTTCCGGGCTACAAAAGGTTTGCAACAATTCCGCGGAAAGTTGCTCGTTTATTTTGGGCTCACCACGTAACCCAAACCTCTTCATAGAAGCCTCGGCATTCGTATTACCTCAAATTACAGGTAATTTGCCATCGGCTTCAATCGATGAAACACTTCTCGACCAACTACCAAAAGTACCTTTAGCAGATCCAAAGTTTTTACAAAGCGGCCCCATAGATGTTCTGATCGGGGGAGATTTATACCCTAAAGTTATGTTAGATGGCGTGAAACGTAGTCTTCATAAAAATTTTTTATCTCAAGAGACCGTGTTCGGGTGGATTGTCACTGGGGCATCGGACACCGCACACGTCTTTTGCTTTGCTACCAAAGTCTCGATAGAAGCAGATATTAATTTAGATAGTCAGCTTCGTAAATTCTGGGAGTTAGAAGAAATACCCAAAAAGAATCATCAGTCATCGGAAGACTTGTTTTGTGAAGAACTGTACTCGAAGACGACAATACGAAACACGGATGGTAGATATATCGTGTCGTTGCTGTTTAAAAGTTTTTATCCCACGGATTTAAAATTAGGTGCATCTCGGCCAATCGCGTTGCAGCAATTTTATCGCAACGAAACGAGATTGTTAAAAAGCCCTTCGTTAAAAGAAGAATGCGACAATGTCGTTAAGGAATACCTTGAATTAAGACATATGGAGTGAATAGAAGCTTCAAATTTCGAACATTCACCTAGCCACTTTTACCTCCCACATCATGCGGTTCTGAAACCTGAAAGTACTTCGACGAAGTTGAAGGTAGTTTTTAACGCGTCATGTAACTCTTCGAATGGCGTCTCGTTGAATAATATTCTCCATGTAGGCCGGCTCTGCAATCGGATTTAACTCTTCTTATAATTCGGTGGCGGCTGTACAAGTTCGTTCTAAGTAGCAACATACAGAAAATGTATCGTCAAATTCTGGTCAAACCTGAACATAGACCTTATCAGAGGACTAATTTTAGGGATGACCCGCAAGGTAGCATACAACTCTGTCAACTTAAAACAGTCACTTTCGGGATAAATTGCGCGCCATACTTGGCAATTGGAAAACTTATTCAATTGGCTCAAGACTGTCAGGATTCACATCCATTAGCAGCTCAAATTCTCCGGAACTCCATGTACGGAGATGATGTCTTAACAGGATTCCGCGATATAGCCACAGCTTTACAAGCACGAGATGAACTTATCGAATCATTATACAGCGCTGGTGGTCTCAACTATATTCTCAAACTATAAAAATATTTTAAAAAATCTCCCACAAGATCACCTCCTAGACAATGATTTCAAGGAATTAGACGAAACCAGCACGACAAAAGCATTAGGAATTCGATGGAATGCTAAATCAGATCGATTTTTCTTTAAATGTCAGGTTCTCTCGTTGCAGGACACGTATACGAAACGCGAAGCATTGTCCCTTATAGCGAAGTTTTTTGACCCAGCAGGGTGGCTAGCACCAATCGTGGTGCTAGCAAAAATAGTTATGCAGCAAATATGCTCTGACGGTACTCCCTGGGATAAGCCCTTACTTATCTCCTCAAACTCTTTCCAAATGGAAAGCGTTTTTAGAAAATTACCAATTTGTAGAAGAAATCGAAATTCCGCGATAGGTATATTATTCTGCGGAATCACATTTCCAAGTTCATGCCTTTTGCGACGCCTCGGAAAAGGCATACGTAGGGACGATATATTTAAGAGTAGAAGATTAGGGAATCATTTCTTCCAATCCTTTACTGGCCAAAAGAAAGGTCGCACCAATCAAAACCATTTCACTTCCCGTTTAGAGCTGTGTTGAGCTGTTCTGGTGGTCGATATGCTTCAATCACTTCTAAAGGAACTTCCATTCAAAGTCGAAAATATATACTGCTAGATAGATTCTACCATCGTTCTCGTATGGTTAAGAAAAATGCCATGCTCTTGGACCACCTTTGTCGCTAATCGAGTGGCAAATATCCAAGATGCTCTCAGCGTTAGGCATTGGAGTCACGTTGATTCCAAGGATAATCCCGCAGATATTGGTAGCAGAGGAACTTACCCACAGGACTTATGCTCGAATAAGTTGTGTTGGCACGCCCCTCTTGGTTAGCCAAATGCGTAGAACAATGGCCTTCCCTGGATGTAGATGTAGACGACATTACGCTTGAAACGAGGGGATTAAAGGCACATACTTCACAAGTGTCGAAGCAGGATTAACCCCTAGAAAGGTTTTCGTCGCTTCCGTGTGCACTGCGGGTCTTATCATATGTGTTTAGGTTCTACAATCGAACTAACCGATATACCCGACGGTTTCATTTTTACCGCTCTCTAATTATTTCTGGAGAAGAAATTTTTGAAATTCGAGTTTGGCTCATAATACTTGCCCAGATGAATCACTTTCCAGAAGAACACAAGAATCTTACCGCTAAAATTGCAATATCGTCAAAGAGTAAAATTCTCTCCTTAAACCCATTCCTCGATATTCGTGGTGTAATTCGAGCCAACGGTCGACTGACAAATTCGCAGATGTTGTCTGAAGACGAAAAGCGTCCGATTATTTTGTCCTATAGTTGTTATTTCGCAAAGTTGCTAGTAGAACTTATTCACAAGGGCTCTCTTCATGGCGGAAATAAATTGGTATTTCGGTTACTGCGCCAACAATATTGGATTCCGAAAGCCAAAAATTTCATAAAGACCGTCATTCGTAATTATAAACCATGTGTTATACACAGAAAACAAAATCAATGTCAAATTTTGGCAGCTCTCCCGGAAGAACGGGCGGTACTTTCCAGACCCTTTGAAAATACAGGTGTAGATTTCGCGGGTCCATTCGACATTAAAAGCTTTTCGGGAAGATCTTACAAGATGACTATAGGTTCCGCTTGTGTTTTCGTATGCTTTTCTACGAAAGCGATTCACTTAGAAGCTGCCAGCGATCTTTCAACAGAAACCTTTCTAGGCGCATTTTCAAGGTTCATTGCTAGAAGAAGCTGTCCAAAAAATATCTTTTCGGATAATGGAACTAACTTTGTAGGCGCTTCCACCGTTCTTAAAAACAGTAGTGCGCCCCGGCTTGAAACTACCCTCGCATTCTTTCTGGGAAATTCGTTCCTTCGTTTTTGTGCGTCCATTAGGGTTTGTCAATGCCAGTGTTTCTCTCGCAAGTACTTTTGATTTCGCTTTATTTGGCCCATTCGATCCATCCACCTTTACCTTTGACTTTCGGGGTCTTTGTCGAGCCTTCTCCACCAGTACCCGATTACTGCTGAAACCTTTCTCCCAACTAAAGTTAAGTGGTATATCCTGGTTCTTATAGCGCTACTCTTTCTCCACATATCGATCTTGATGTCATGGTGTCATGGTCAACTAAGAAGTCCACTCCCAATACGACTCGTTTCTTGGTATTAAAAAATACCTTTTAACTACATTAAATTTGAAATGAAGCAAAGAACGATAAACCGTGATATACTGTTCAACCCTCTGTTTCAAATATGAAGTACCAGTTACTTGAAACTTGTTTGCAAAATTGCGTTGATCATTATTTTTATATGTATGCAATCAAATTTACACTGTATAAATTGTATTATGTATATATTTTATTGACTATTAATTTGCGGCCACCGTGGTGTGATGGTAGCGTGCTCCGCCTATCACACCGTATGCCGTGGGTTCAACTCCCGGGCAAAGCAACATCAAAATTTTAGAAATAAGATTTTTCAATTAGAAGAAAATTTTTCTAAGCGGGGTCGCCCCTCGGCAGTGTCTGGCAAGCGCTCCGATTGTATTTCTGCCATGAAAAGCTCTCAGTGAAAACTCATCTGCCTTGCAGATGCCGTTCGGAGTCGGCATAAAACATGTAGGTCCCGTCCGGCCAATTTGTAGGGAAAAATCAAGAGGAGCACGACGCAAATTGGAAGAGAAGCTCGGCCTTAGATCTCTTCGGAGGTTATCGCGCCTTACATTTATTTTTTTTTTTTTTTTTTTTTTTATTAATTTGCTTTGTCAATTTCATAAATTATTATTTAATAGCTCCTTCATGAGTACATTTTAACACATTTACAACATTTTAACTTTTGTTTACTTCTAAGTTTTTAATTGAAATCTTCAAGCGTTTAATTAAATACTGTTTACATATTACTTTAAAATTGATGACTGCTTATGTTGTTTATATCGTGTATTACATCTGAGAATTAAGTGTCGGTATATTTGGTCTGTATAATTGTTTAATTTGTAGACTGATAAATAAATAAATAAATAAAAGATGTCCCCGACGGGATCCCGAACGGATCCCGCAAACCATCCAGACGGGATAAAAAGTATCCTTTGTCCGTCTCCTGGTTCTAAGCTACCTCTCGCTCCAATATTCAGCCAAATCGGTTAATCCGTTCTTGAGTTATAAAGAGTGTAACTAACACCACTTTCTTTTATATATATATATTTTTCACGGGCAAATTCAACGGTGAAAAAATATTCGATAAATGAAAAAAATTTGATTTTTCAAACTGACGCATAACAGTTGAAGTGGTGAAAAATGCTTTCACTTCACCGCTTCATAGAACGTGAATTGACCCCCTCAGTTCACGCATTTATCTGAACTCACTTTGTATTGGTGTAAAATATGGCCGAAATCCGACTATGTCCACGCCCTCTTTTTCGATATCGAAAATTACGAAAAATGAAAAAAATGCCACAATTCTATACCAAATACGAAAAAAGGGATGAAACATGGTAACTGGATTGGTTTATTGACGCAAAATATAACTTTAGAAAAAAAACTTTGTAAAATGGGTGTGACACCTACCATATTAAGTAGAAGAAAATGAAAAAGTTATGCAGGGCGAAATGAAAAGCCCTTGGAATTTGGCAGGAATACTGTTCGTGGTATTACATATATAAATAAATTAGCGGTACCCAACAGATGATGTTCTGGGTCACCCTGGTCCACATTTTGGTCGATATCTCGAAAGCGCTTTTACATATACAACTAACCTTGTAAATCTCTTCAAAGCCTTTTCTCCAGGGAGTGGGAGTCGAACTCGCACTCCTACGATAGTTGAAATGGTTATAAACGCATTCAGCTACGTCATGCCTTAGTTGTTGTAAAGCTTTTCCCAATTGCCTTCTTTTTGCATATTTTTTAACCTACGGCAAAGTTTGTCAAATAATCGAAATAAATTTAATGTATTTTATGATTTAATCAGGGATTGCCCGTATAGGTTTTTTTTTTTTTTGTTTTAATGTATGAAAATATTTATTTGAAGCAATTTTTAATTTTATAATTTATTTAATAATTTGGGAAAAATTTAAACAACGTGACATCAGGACGGACAAGGCGACAGCTGTTTCGATTATACCTTGTAAATCTCTTCAAAGCCTTTTCTCCCGGGAGTGGGAGTCGAACCCGCACTCCTACGATAGTTGAAATGGTTACAAACGCATTGAGCTACGTCAGCCTTAGTTGTTGTAAAGTTTTTCCCAATTGCCTTCTTTTGCATATTTTAATCTTTTACACATTGCATACTATGCAAATGCAAATGAAGGCAATTGAGAAAAACTTTACAAGAACTAAGGCATGACGTAGCTGAATGCGTTTGTAAACATTTAGACTATCGTAGGAGTTCTCCACTCCCGGGAGAAAAGGCTTTGAAGAGATTTACAAGGTAACAGCTGTCGCCTTGTCCGTCCTGATGTCAAGTTGTTTAAATTTTTCCCAAATTATTAAATTAAAGTATTTTAATTGAAGAGTTTTATTTATTTGCTAAAGCCAGGTTCAAGAAATTTAGTTCGTTTTTTACAAAATTAAAAAAATTTTATCATAATTTGCTGCCGTTTCCTTAAATATATCGCAAATACGGAATCGCAAAATCATATTAATGGACATACCACTGCCAAACTTGCAGCTCCGCAGAATACGTTGCCGAGGCAACTTCAAGCAGAGTTAACGTCGGGTGCAAATACAAGTGCGTCAACATCGTTGGCATTTGCCAATGCCACCAACAACTGGCTTGAACGCAATATATTTTCCGGAGAAAATACCACTGCCAATCTTGCAGCTCCGCAGAATACATTGCCGAGGCTACTTCAAACAGAGTTTACGTCGGGTGCAAACACAAGTGCGCCAACATCGCTGGCATTTGCTATGGCCACCAACAACTGGTTTGGAGAGGCTACCGGAAAGCAACTACGGACATCTACTATCGTATCGAGTAAAGTGACCGCCATCAATTCATGTGCACCACCATTATCCATATATCGTCATGCCAGCCGTAGTGACTCAGTATCTTCCACTAGTTCGCGATCGGTGCAGCTTAAAGCACAAGAATATCGGCGCAGAGCTGAACAACTTCAAGAACAGGGGGAGATACTCAAGCAGAGGGAAGCTCTGGTAGTAAAAGAACGTGAACTCTTGGATCGCATCGAAACAATATGCTTGGATGATCACGCTAAAGACGTATCAGAGCAATCGCGCGAATGTTCGATCTTGATTCCAGGCAAATTTAATGCGAACCAACCCTTTATATAGCATGTATCGAATTCAGCATGTACATCGAACGAAGTCACCTAAATACAGGTAATGGTGTTTTAGCTGAAATTCGGAAAAGCCAACCGGGAGCTATCAACTCACCGGCGACTGACATACAGACATTATTAAATAGAATATCGTGTTTGGAGCAACAGCTCCGAATAACATCTGCAACGAATCAGGTTTGCTTTCCTCTGCAAAACTCATCAGTACCTCCTGCTGATCTACGATTCACTACGGCATGCTCCATGGTTTCTCCTTATCGATCAACCAGAGAGCAAATCGTTGCTCGAAATAGCATCCCTAAAGAAATACCTAAGTTCGATGGCAAGCCATCAGAGTGGCCACTTTTTTACGCCACTTTCAACCAAACAACTGAGCTATGTGAGTTTTCCGATGCGGAGAACCTTTTGAGGCTCCGAAAATCTCTAGAGGGCCCGGCGCGCAATGCGGTAAAGAATCTACATCTTCATTCTTCCTGTGTACCACAAATCATCTCAACTTTAAGAATGCGTTTTGGTCGTCCCGAACTAATAATCAATGAACTCCAAAATCAGATCAAGGAGTTGCCACTTGCTTCAGAAAGTCCGCTTGAAACTATAGTAGATTTAGCCATCGCTGTGCAAAATTATGTGCAACTATGAAAGCACCAGGGCTAGATAATCATTTGACCAATCCGGATCTCGAGCAAAAACTAGTATCGAAGTTATCCGGACTATTACCGGCTTACTGGGGCAGGCACAAACAAGGTCTAACGAATTACAATCTTCAGATTTTCAGTGATTGGCGCTTTCAACTGGCACAAGGAGCCAACTGTGTGCTCTTGCCAACTGAGCAAACAAAGATGCGGAAACGTGGTTCTATTAATCACCACACAAAATCGGTAAGCTGTATCGTGTGTAGAGAGAATTGTAGTTCTTTTTCTAATTGCACCTCTTTCAAGGATATGACGCGACCTCAAAGGTGGGACACTGTACGTCGAAATAAATTGTGCTACAAATGCTTGAGGAAACATACAGTTTATGTCTGTATATCTAATAATACATGTGGGGTAAATGGCTGCACGCGGTACCACCACCCACTATTGCACAGCGAGTCTGCACCTATTAGTGGCAATCATTCGTTTAACGTTACAAAGAAAACACAAACGGCTAATATTAACTTTCATAACTTAAGTGAGGGGAATATGTTTTTCCGTGTATTACCTGTAATTTTGCATGCAGGCGTTAACACAGTGTCGACATATGCGTTTATAGACGATGGATCCTCTGTTACCCTCATCGATGAAGAGCTTTTGAAAAGACTGGACGTAAGAGGTACACCGCAACCTCTTTGCTTACGGTGGACAGGCGACACGCACCGCTATGAGGATGACTCCATTATGGTCGACCTAGCCATATCTTCCAAGAATGGCAATGAAAGGTTTCCATTAAAAGCTGTATGTTCCGTAAAGAAACTAGAATTGCCTACTCAATCTCTCGATGCTTTGAAATTAAAATCTAAGTTTAAGTATTTAAGGGACATTCCATTGCATTCTTATCACAACGCAGTGCCGCCGCTTTTGGTCGGACAAAACAATGCTGCTCTTGGCCTTGCAGTAAAGTCTAAACAAGGGGGTGATAATTTTTCTATTTCCGAAAAAACTAAGCTAGGGTGGACCATCAAAGGCCAGGGGTCACCGCCACTCCAGGTCACAGGACAACATCTTTATCACATATGTGATTGCTCTGAGAATAAAGAGTTGGTACAAGTCGTTACATCATTTCTATGCCCCGACAATTTAGGCGTGGTAGCTAACGATACAGCTCTGATGTCCAAAGAGGAGCAGCTCGCCGCCCAACAACAACAGCAATTCACGGTTCGAGTAGGTGAACGATTTGAAACCGGACTGCTTTGGAAGCACCCGAATGTGCGGCTACCAGACAGCTTGCCTATGACAAAATACCGAGCTCAATGTTTAATAAATAAAATGAAGCGTGACCCTAAACTTTCAGAGATACTTCAAGCCAAAATGGTTGACTACCTTCGAAAGGGATATGCAAGGCGAATCACACCAGAGGATACTGCCGTCGAAAGTTATTGGTACTTACCAGTATTTCCGTGTGTAATCCCAATAAGCCAGGCAAGGTTCGCCTTGTATGGGACGCTGCAGCTAAAGTGAATAGCGTATCACTCAATTCTCTTTTGTTCGCCGGTCCAGATCTGACAACGCCACTGCTATCAGTTCTATTCAAGTTTCGTCAAAAACGTTTCGCCATTACCGCCGATATTGAAGAAATGTTCCATCAGGTACGGATCCGTTCTGGGGACCAAAATTTTCTCCGATTCCTCTGGCATGAGCCAAGAAAACTCGAGCCAACTCATTTTATTATGTCAGTGATAACATTTGGGTCCAAATGTTCGCCAAGCTGCGCACAATTCGTTAAAAATAAAAATGCAACTGAATTTCAGAATGAGTCCCCTAATTCCGGGAGATGCATACTTGAAAACCATTACGTGGACGATATGTTAGATAGCGTGGACACTGAAGAAGAGGCTGTTCACCTGGCGCTCGATGTTAAACGTGTCCATGAAAAAGGGGGGTTTCATATCCACGGTTTTCTTCCGAACTCGGCCAAAGTACTGGAAGCCCTAGGTGCAAAGACGAATGAATCTCTTTGTCTCAACTTTGAAAACGAACTACCAACTGAAAAGGTCCTAGGAATATGGTGGATCGCCTCAACCGACCATCTCGCCTTTAGAGTATCAGCCAAGTACAGGGAGTCAGATTTGCTGATCAATCAATGTCAACCAACCAAACGTCAGATATTAAGTCTCGTAATGACTATTTATGATCCACTTGGATTCATCGGATTCTACGTGGTTTTTGCTAAGATAATCTTGCAGGAGATATGGAGGAGATCGGGGTGCGACTGGGATGAACGCACTTCTGATGGTCAGTTCTCCAAGTGGCTTCGATGGCTAAGCCTCGTTCTACAAATTGAGAAGGTGCGAATTCCACGCCAATACACCAGGGCCAGTTTCATCAGCTCACCTCAAATAGAGTTACACACATTCGTTGATGCTAGTGAGTCGAGCTATGCAGCTGTTTGTTACTTGCGCTTATCAGATGGGAAAGTCGTTGACTGCGCCATGGTTTCTAGTAAAACTAGGGTAGCGCCACTAAAGGTTATATTCATTCTGCGGCTAGAATTGAAAGCTGCGCTACTCGGAGCTCGTCTTGCAAAGCACGTAAAAGAATCACACTCCATCTCAATTACAGCCTCCATATTTTGGTCCGACTCGAAGACAGTGTTGGCGTGGCTACAGGCTGATGCTCGACGATACAAGTAGTTTGTCGCTTTTCGGGTCAGCGAAATCCTAGAGTTGAGCAATTTGAAGGAATGACGTTGCGTCCCGACTGCAGAGAATGTTGCTGATGAAGCAACAAAATGGCGTGGCGATCCTGATTTTTCCAGCGAAAGCCGTTGACTTAAAGGACCCCCCTTTCTGAGACTAAACCCAGACGAGTGGCCTATTCAAAGAAAATCGATTTCGAACCACATTGCCGAAGAGCTTCGCTCACAGTATGTTGGTAATCACAGTGAATTACAGCACTTACGGTCCATAACGGGTGAGCCTGAACGGTTCTCAACGTGGAATCGTCTCCTCCGCGCCACTACAAGGACCATCGATTGCGCACACGCTTGGCTATGTCAAGTACGTGGTGGGTCTGTTCCACGAGACACACTCAGCTCTGAAGACCTAGTTACAGCTCAAAAACAACTCTGGAAAAGAGGGCAAATGGACGTGTTTGCCGATGAGATAGCTTCATTGTTGAAGGGAAAGCCGATTGGAAAGGCTAGCGATATCTATAAATTGTCGCCCTATCTTGACAACGATAAACTGTTGCGGGTAGATGGAAGAGTAAAAATTGATGGTCGACAGGATCCTGTGTTGATGCCGCGTGAATCACATAACGTTCTTAATTCTCACCGATTTGCATACAAAATATCATCATGGCTGTCTAGAAACCGACGTTAATGAAATTCGCCAGTATTACTGGATCCCTAAGCTTAGAGTTGTGGGGAATCAAATTCGACGCAGCTGCCAACATTGTAAAAACCGCAACGCGCAGCCTCAAACTCCAAGAATGGCTCCCTTGCCTACCTGCCGTACAGCCGATCACTGCCGACCCTTTTCTTATACAGGTGTGGATTATTTTGGCCCACTCTTGGTGACTGTGAAAAGAAGCAGTGAAAAAAGATTCGTGGTTCTATTCACCTGCCTTACAATACGGGCTGTTCATATAGAGATTGCGCTTTCGCTATCTACAGACTCTTGTATTCTTGCTATTAGAAACTTCAAGGTCCGCAGGGGCCCCCCGTTAGAAAAATGGAGTGACAATGGAACAAATTTTAAGAGCGCGGAAAAAGAACTTAAATACGCATTTTCGCAAATCGACCAAAATCAGCTGGCCAAAACATTCACTTCGTCAGCAACTAAATGTCACTTCATACCTCATACGGGCGGAGCTTGGGAGTGGCTGGTACGTTCGATCAAAAGCGTACTTTATCGCATTGTGCCCAAATGCAATACAAACGACGAGCTTCTTCGGTCAGCATTAATGGAGGCGGAAATGATATTCAACTCGAAGCTACTTAATTATATACCATTGGAGCAATAAACAGATAAAGCGCTAACACCCAACCATTTCCTGCTTGGAAGTTCGGCTGGTGTTAAACATATTGCCGAACCAGTAAATGAGGTAATGCTTTACGACGTGGATAACGAATATCTCAACAACTTGCTGACGCCTTCTGGCGGCGTTGGATCATGGAATACCTTCCCATAATAACACGAAGAAGCAAATGGTTCAATGATGTGAAGCCAATCGATATTGGCGACATTGGCTATATAGTCGACCAGAATAGTCCGCGAAACTGCTGGCCAAAAGGGAGAGTGATTGATATACGGAAAAGTCTAGATGGCAGAGTAAGAAGTGTAACAATTAAAACTGTGAGTGGCGTATATGAACGACCTGCTGCTAAAGTTGCTGTTCTAGATCTAAAAGTGGTACACCCTGCTGACCAGGATATACCAGGGGGGAGTGTTACTAACAGCCTGGCAGAATCACCATCAAGAGCTTTTCATTGCGACAAATAAAGCACGTCATATGTCGATCGCCGATTGGGTGTTAAATAAGGCAAGGTACAAAGGGGAAAAGTTCGTAATTATTCATGCGGAGTAGCTAGCAACTGGCAAACGGGAGTATGAAAAACCATTCTGAAAACATCGCTTGAAACGGACAGCAGCAAAACTAAAAATTGTTTAACCTACGGCAAAGTTTGTCAAATAATCGAAATAAATTTAAAGTATTTTAATTGAAGAGTATTATTTATTTGCTAAAGCCGCGTTCAAGAAATTTAGATCATTTTTTACACTCATTAACACGTTTCGTTTGATACCCATATCGTACAAACAAATTACAGAGTCACCCGTGGTCCACCTGTATGGCGATATCTCGAAAAGGCGTCCATCTATAGAACTAAGGTACACTCCCTTTTAAAATAGTCATTAACACTTTTCATTTGATACCCATACAAATTCTAGAGTCACCCCTGGTCCACCTTTATTGCGATATCTCGAAAAGGCGTCCACCTATAGAACTAAGGCCCACTCCCTTTTAAAATACTCATTGACACCTTTCATTTGATACCCATATCGTACAAACAAATTCTAGAGTCACCCCTGTTCCACCTGTATGGCGATATATCGAAAAGGCGTCCACCTATAGAACTAAGGCCCACCCCTTTTAAAAAACTCATTAACACCTTTCAGTTGATACCAATATCGTACAAACAAATTCTAGATTCACCCCTGGTCCACCTTTATGGCGATATATCGAAAAGGCGTCCACCTATAGAACTAAGTCCACGCCCTTTTAAAATACTCTTTAAACCCTTTCGCTTGATACCCATATCGTACAAACAAATTCTATAGTCAGCCCAGGTCCATCTTTATGGCGATATCCCTAAATGGCGTCTACCTATAGAACTATGGCCCACTCCCTCTTAAATTACTCTTTAATACCTTCCATTTGATACACATGTCATACAAACACATTCCAGGGTTACTCTAGGTTCATTTTCCTACACGGTGATTTTCCCTTATTTTGTATCCATAGCTCTCAGCTGAGTATGTAATGTTCGGTTACACCCGAACTTAGCCTTCCTTACTTATTTTTCTTCAAATTTTTTACTGATACTTAATTTCGCACACAATTCAGAAGCTTCTAAAACCAATTCGTTAAAAGAATTTTAGTGGATGTTCTAAATCGATGTTTAGTATGTGTAGAATACGGTATTTTACTGAATTTCTTTCCTAGACGTCCATCCCGGTATCTGCTTTTGGATTAGAAGTTGAATAAAACAAATAAAAAATTAAATGTTTCACATAATTTAGTGTATACATTTTTCGGTGAAACTTTTGCGGCTCGGCGGTTTGCGGGCCCCTTGGAGCTGGGGACCCTGGTACGCCGCACCGCTTGCACCAGTCTCGGTACGGCCCTGGTCGGGACACATATTTTGCTTACACTCCTTCTGTTCTCATTCCGTACGAAAAAAGTACAACAGCTGTGAGTAAAATGTGAACAAATATGTCTTAAGACACGAACAATGAATTCGCGTCATTTCATCCAATCGTCACTTGTAAACAATCAGCTTTTTATACGTATGCTATGAATACTTCAACCAAAAAATATTAGGTAGTAATACTATTTACTAGTAGGAGGCAAGAGCGGAGCAAAATACTCCGATTGGAATAAAGTCTGAACACTGCGTCAGTAATGAAACATGTTGTCAAAAGCGCGACGTCACACCGACAAAATTTATTTCCCAAACAACTATGATTTTTTTGCTCTCTCAATTTTTAATGCGGGATCTGTTTATTGGTTCATGATTGTTAAGTGTGGAAAAAAAATTTGCAATGGTAAATTTTGATGATATCATTGATATTGTAACGAATTTAGTGAAACTCCCATATTTTACACCTTCCACTAACGTTCGTATCGCTAAATTGTTGAATAAATAACTCTAATATTCAATAATGCAAAATGGCCTTGAGTAAAGTACTTCACAATAACACTGATACTTCAACTTGCTTAAATCAAACTGATTGCCCATGCCGCAGCTGGTGCTGCTTTCATACGCTTCGGTTTCCTCGTTTGCATATTTCTAGGCGTTTTTCCTTCTAGAATTTACTATTAGTTTACCAGCTATAAACTACAGATACGTTTATAGCTTCTCGCATAGCAATATGAGCGATGATTGCATACTTTTGTGAGTATCTCAGATATATGCATGTGTATGTGTGAGAACTACTTTACTGATGATTGCGTACTTTTGTGAGTAACACTCCGCTGCTGTATGCACATATGTGTAGGCATAATGATTGATTTGTTTATGTAGATACAAGTTACTGCTTAGTATCGGCTTAGAGATGATAGTATGCCTTAGTGTTGCTAATATTCATCACAATATATATGCTTCCTCAAAGGCAAACAAAATTTGCACATAGATATTAGTTCTATTAATGTGTTATAATCATATAATTGTTACGAATGTTAGCAACACTAAGGGGTACTGCCATCTATATGCCGATGCTAAGCAGTGACGTGAATGCACATCAATAATTTAATCATTTTGTCTACATCTATGTACGTACACGCAGCGGAGAAGATATGCACAAATACATGCAGATATCTTATCTGAAATGCTCCTAAAAGTATGCAATTGTGATTGTGGAAGTTTCGCTCTCATATAAAAGCGCATGGGGTATGAGAGAAGTTATAAAAATTATACATCTTTAGTTTTAGCTGAGAAATTTATAACTAAGTAGTAAGTTCTGGAATTAGAAAAGCCTAGAAATATGCAACGTGGAGGTCGGACAGTATAAAAGGGTGACAACAGTGGAGGCGAGAGATCAGTTTCATTTAAGCTATCAGTCAGTTTGGTTATTAAGTAAGCTAGTTGCAAAGTATAAGTGTTATTGTGAAGTACTTTAATAAAGGCGATTTTTCCATTATTCAATATTGGACTTATTTATTCAACAGTTTAAACGAAACTAGATATAGGTATAATCCATGCTATTTCGATTTCGAAACTTTTTGAACATGTGGTCAAGGCAAAGTTAAGCTTTTCTGTTAAGTCTCTCATTTCTCCCTATCAGCATGGATTCATCGCTGATAGGCTAACAGTTTCTAATCTAGCTGTATTTAGTAAATACCTCATTGACTCCTTTTCAGCTGGTTCCCAGGTGGATTGTATTTACACAGATTTTTCAAAAGCTTTCGATAGAGTGTCTCATAGTATTTTAATTAACAAATTGCGCTATATCGGCTTTCATTCTATATTTCTGCTATGGATAAGGTCCCACATATGCAACAGGCATTGTGTTGTTACAATTGACGGCGTATCCTCCAGTCCCTTCAAAGCGGCTTCTGGTGTTTCCCAGAGAAATATTTTAGGTCCCCTACTATTCATTTTATTTATTAATGATATTGTTAGTTGTTTTTCATTTACTAAGTGTTTACTGTATGCTGATGATTTTAAATTATTTGCAATAATAGAGAGCCGAGGGCTTTGTACCCTCACAACATGTATATATATATTTTCTTAACATGCATATACCTAATATTTGAATTTATAACTTTGAATCTATTGTTTATACATTTTAATTAAGCACCCGAAATGTACACATTTATTAATGAATTATACTCTAAAATATACATATCCTGTTTTGTATTGAATTAATGATTACCAAATGGAAGTACAAATTAGACTTGCGCACTTTTGCACGCAAGCAAAATATTTACATTTCCGCCCACATAAATTTTAAATATGGGATCACCCCAACATGCATTGAATATTTGGATGGGAGGTAGCTACGCACAAAACATAAAAATGCAGCGGTCAATCAACCCTTTGCACACTCAAAATCTAATGCACCGAGCTGCAAATACAACATACAT
The DNA here is from genome assembly GCF_040869045.1 of Eurosta solidaginis. Lineage (NCBI taxonomy): Eukaryota > Metazoa > Arthropoda > Insecta > Diptera > Tephritidae > Eurosta > Eurosta solidaginis. The sequence continues at coordinate 114,195,381 of NC_090320.1, read as the reverse complement.
AATAACTTAAGTGAACGAAGATCAGCAGAAATCGTCAAAAATAAGCGCCGCTACTAATTGGAATTTTGCTATACATACTTACGCACTAGCATACAACACACCAACGCATGCCCTACAACAGAAGGCAGAATCATTGGGCAAAGCAAAACACAACGTTAGAATCATGTGACAGCAAACAAATGTACAAACACACAATAGTTAAAGCGAAGGCTGGAAAGCACGGTATGCGGGCAAATACAAAGGCATTGCATTCAATAAGGAGCATTATGGTGCGTGGTAACTATAACCGTTTGCCTGCGTGCAAAAATTAGTATACATATAAGCGCGACGCATTTGCATTAAAAGACAGAGATTAGGAGACAGGCATACAAGTCGGTAGGTTTTATGACTACCGACCAAGAGTATACCTGAAGGTTTTGACTTCATTTGTACTAAAGTATATTCGTCTGGAGGCTTTATTACTCCATTCGACCGCAGAGGTTGGCCGAGGGTTTTATTACCTCAGTCACCTCTTACAAAGCAAGGGAATAAGCTAGGAGTAGAAGTAGATTTGATGAAATAAATATTTATAACGTTTTTACATGAAATCAACAGGGTTATTCATTTAGAAGGACCGGTAGGAATTTCTACTTTCAGAAACCCCTGAAGTGTTAGAAATTAAAAGACGTTGCACGTTTGATGGTGCGACATTAAATCTTCTCTTTATTAAATAAATTCTTGTCTTTTATAGTAATTGACTTAACCTATACATTCATAAATATCTTAATACTAATAACTAAAAATAAGTACATAGGAAATGGAGTATGCATACATGTACGTTTGTATACAGTCTTTCAGCCCTATTCTGTGCACTTGACAAATTCACCATCTTGCTTATTTGTCAAGTTTGATAATTTATCAAGTAATTGCTATTCTATGTAAAAAATAAAAAGCCTTTTCGATGACAAATTGTCAATAAGTCAAACGCTCTTGATAATTTAATTTATACGGATAAACTTAAATTAGAATTCTGTTATTGTGCGATCGAGAGAAAATGGAAGATTTATTACTTTTGCTATTATTGTGGGAAGATCCTCTGGGGATTTTGGGGGTAATTTCAGGACGGCTTTGGGGGCTCCCTCGGGGTCATTTGGGGGACATTCCGGGATGGTTTTGGGGTTTTCATTGGGTGCTCCCGGGGTCATTTGGGGATCGTTCCTGTACAGTTTTGGGGACTCCCTCGGGGTATTTGGGGGTCGCTCCGGGATGTTTATGGGGACTCTCTCGGGGTCGTTTAGGGTTAATTTGGGCATGGCTTTGGGGACTCCCGCGAGATCATTTGGGGATCATTCCGGGACGGTTTTGGGGACTCCCTCGGGGTCATTTGGGGATCATTCCGGTACAGTTTTGGGGACTCCCGCGGGGTAATTTGGGGGTCGTTCCGGGGTGTTTATGGGGACTCTCTCGGGGTCATTTAGGGGTAATTTTGGCATGGTTTTGGGGACTCCCTCGGGGTCGTTTGGGTATCATTCCGGTACAGTTTTGGGGACTCCCTCGGGGTAATTTGGGGGTCGTTCCGGGATATTTATGGGGACTCTCTCGGGGTCGTTTAGGGGTTATTTTGGCATGGATTTGGGGACTCCCGCGGGGTCATTTGGGGATCATTCCGGGACGGTTTTGGGGACTCCCTCGGGGCATTTGGGGGACATTCCGGGATGTTTTGGGGACTCCATCTGGTCCTCCTGGCCTCATTTAGGGGTCGTTCCGGTATCTTTTTGGGAGGTCATTCCGGAATGGTTTTGGGGACTCCCTCGAGGTTATTTGGGGGTTATGTCCCCCAAATGACCCCCAGAGAGTCTCCAAAAAGATCTCGGAACGACCCCTAAATGACCCCGGGAGGACCCGATGGAGTCCCCAAAACCATCCCGCAATGGCCCCCAAATGACCCCGAGGGAGTCCCCAAATGGATCCCGGAATGACCCCCAAGTGACCCCGAGAGGACCCCGAGGGAGTCCCCAAAACCATCCCAGAATTCTCCCAAATGACTCCGCGGGAGTCCCTAAAAACATCCCGGCACGACCCCAATTCCCCCTGGGAAGACCCCGAGGGAGTCGCCAAAACCACCCCGGAAAGACGCCGAGGGAGTCCCCAAAATCATCCCGGAAGACACTCAAATTATCCCGAGAGTCCCCAAAAAGATCCCGGAACGACCCCCAAATGCACCCGATGGGGACCCCAAAACCATCCCGCAATGTCCCCAAAATGACCCCGAGGGAGTCCCCAAAACCGTCCCGGAATGATCCCCAAATGACCCCAAGGGAAACTCAAATGCCCCGAGGGAGTTCCCAAAGCCATGCCGAAATGACTTCCAAAAAACCCAGCGGATTATTTTTTCCTATTCCAATTTCGGGGTTAGAAGCATAAAATGAGACATATCGCTCCAATTGCTCATGCGTAGCACGTTCCACTTTTGATTTCTTTGAAAAAACTATGATTTTAAAATATTTGTTACAAAAAACTAAGAACAATATTTAACTCCTACGTTTTTTCCATTTCGCGATTGTTGCACTAAACCGTTGATTTAAATGAAAATAAAATACAGTCCATTAAAATAATAATTTATAAAATAAAAAAAATAATAAATTTAAAAAATGCTTGCTTGTAGTGGGCTTTGAACCCGCAACCCCAAACGTGTGAGTCGGGTACGTAATCCACTGCGCCACGACTCATACAACCACAAGTACATCAAATTACTCCCTTATAACTCACATTAAACTGCCCGCCCTCAACTGCCCCACGCTTAGCTAATTTAGTTCACCCCAATATGGTGAAAAGCACAGGTCGTAGAGCTTTTTAGAGTTGTCAAGCTATGCACAGAATAGAAATATTTGTCAACTTGATAAAAATCTTGATTACTTGTCAACTTATTGACAATTTGTCAAGTACACAGAATAACCCCGTTTGTATACATGTAGTTTTGTATGCATGGCTCCATACATGTAGGTTTGTACATATTGTTTAGCAACGTCAGCAGATCAATTTGAGTGTTTTGGTATTTTCCCACAATGGGTTGTATGTTTGTATGTATATTCAAAATTTATTAGCTGTGAATGGAAATGGGTCTCATATTCGGCATTCCATTGATGTTGGTTAACCGTCTGGGTTAGTTCAATAATTTATGTTGGACAATATTGTAATATGATTATTACTAAAATATATTTGGAGTCTATGATGAGTATTATTGCAAGTGTGTTACAGTGGGTATGAAGCATAATGCTACATTACAGTGGGTATGACTTATAATGCTACATCATCCGCCTTAGAAAAAAGAGTGTTATATAATTGTTTTGTGAACAATTGTATAAGACTCTTTGTCATATTTTCAATGATTTTGATATTTTATTGTTACTTGATATTGTAGTGATAGAGTTTGTTTGATTTGTTTTCGATTTGCTATTTTTATTGTTATATTTTAGTGAATATCCTCTTTTTTTCAAAAATGTTTACATTTTACATATATATATATTTTTTTGTATAGTTCTTTTTAAAAAAAAAAAATTTTGAGTTTTTACATATAGAGAATTTTTTAATTTTTTTTTGCATAGCCGGTCTTTAAGAGCGTCGACTCACTTAAAAATCGGCATGTTTTTACAAATTGAGTAAATTGGAATGATTATTTACTTTAAGTTATGAATGTATGGACTACTATATCCTTATCTTTATTGTTCCTATCATTATTTTCTAAATTATTTTTATAGTTCCTACTATTATTTATGAATTTATGTAAAATATTTTCCTATATATTTTTTTCTATGTAAATAAGTTATTGAATAATTTGTATTATTTATCTACCTAGGGTTAGAGAAAAAGAAATTTTGCTATTAATAATTTCTAATATATTGGGGTTAAAGTAAACTATTTTCCTAATATGTAAAAATATGGCCTTATTAGACCTAGGCAATAAATGAATGTATTTATTTTATTTTATCAAACTAATTCCGCATATTATTCAAGGAAAAGATTTTTTTTTGATTGACATTTTTCATTCATAATAAGGTAAATCTGTAGTAATTGCGTACAAAATAGAGGGGTTGCTGATGGAAAAGCGGGCAGTTATGTATTGGTAGTGGCTCCATTAATGGATAAGTGGAAGGTACAGTGGGTGAAAAAAAAAATTTCGTATATTTAAATGTTCTTTTTTTTTCTCCATAATTTCATATTTTCCAGCCATTTCTTTGATCTTATTTGTCATACGATTTCTGCGGCGGCCACCAAGACAGAATCGTCATGACTTTTGTGGAGAATTTATTTTTATACCGGGATTTGCCACTTTCACAACCTTTTTGTGTTTGTGCAATTGTTTGATCTTAGAGAATTTGGGTACCTATTTTTATTATTTTAAATTTGCCTACTCGAGTAAATAATCATTTTCCACCAATTTGTCCCTTAGGACAATTGTGATTTTCTTATAAATACCAAGTCCTATATTGGCGGCATTTGTACAACGTGTGTACAGCCTGATAAGTAATTGTCCTAAGTCAATTTTATCATCCACAATCAGGTTTCTTGTATTTCCTACGCTACCATTTTTCTATCCTAAGATGAAAACGAGCGCGACATGTCTTATTGCAAATTTGTATAGCGCTTCACTTATATTTTTATAGGTTCCCTTTGTGACTATTCTTCATCATTTTTTTTTTTGTTGTTATGGGCTGGTTTTAAAAGTTTCTTAATTTTTGCCTATTTCCACTGTCCTAAAATGTCCTATTGCTTCATGACAATTTTTGTCAGGAGCCATAAAAGGAGCTATGCGAAATTCTTTTTTTGATTTGCTGTTCACTTTAGGCAGTGTTGCTTTTTCTGTCGATTGTGACATTTTTAGGTTTACTATTTGAGATTTATTTGAATTTATCGCTCTTCCTCAGCTTTGGTTTGGTACTCGTGATGGGTTAGATACGAGTTGTGGCGGGTTTTACCTGCCTAAATTTGTGCTTCATATAGTTTTTGAGCATCATAGCTATTGTGATGATCAATAGCATGAATACACAACCTATAATTGCTAACCAAACATCAGGGATGTTCGGAGTACTTTCTGTATCTACCTTAGTTAATGGCTCATACTTGATTATTTTGTTATCTCTTGTTTCAGAGCTTTCTTTTCCTATTTCGTAGCCAGCTATGGCTACCATAATGCCTTGGGCTATCTTTGTCCACCAAGACATCTTGAAGGTTTTAATAGGAAGTTAGATATTTTTGTTTTATAAAATTTTTTTTTTGGTGCTACCTAACATTTGGAATTGTTGGGGAACACTTTCCTCATCATACGCATTATTTCTTCCACCCTGGTAGTGGGGTTTATAATGTCCTCAATTGTGGGTTCCCTTTCCATACCTATTATCTTCCACAATTTCTTTAAACCTTCTAGTTCTTTGGGTAGGTCCCTAGTGTGTCGGGTATTTTCGTCCCACCAATAGAGAGGAAGATCTGAGGAGTTTCTTTGCATTTTAGTAGTTATGGTGATTTTTAAAAATGTTCTATGGGCTTTCTTTAGAGGATAGGTGGACTGTCTGAAGTTGATTTACTATTTTACAGAGGTCTCCTAAACATTCCAATTTACTTGAATTTTTTTTTTTTTTTTTTATAAAAGTTTAATTTAGGATTTTTAGCATTTTAGCTTTTTTTTTTTAATAAGAAATTTTTACTTTTTTTTCAATAAGTAGTTTTAATTTTCCTCCTAATTTAAATTTTAACAATTTAGTTTTTTATACTATCAAATTTTTTTTCGAGGTCCAAAGAAGTTATTCGTACATACTTTTTGTTTTAGTTTAAATTTTCCCTTTTTTTTCAAAAAAAAAATCCTAAGCAAAAATTCTCGTTTTTGCTAATGGTTTAGCGTCCCTGAGGCCGCTCAATTGATTCTAAATTTTATATACATACTTATTCTAAGACATTTTTATTTTATTGTCCAGCTTGTTATTCACGTCAAATGCCGGGATCCTGTGGTATATTTTTCACTTCACGTCTAATGCTTTTATTCTGGGTGTATATCCCACTTCACCTGCGCGCTCCTTTCACTTCACGCTTAATGCTTTTATTCTGGGTGTATATTCCACTTCACCTGCGCGCTCTTTTCACTTCACGCCTAATGCTTTTATTCTGGGTGTATATTCCACTTCACCTGCGCGCTCCTTTCACTTCACGCCCTTCGCTCGATTTTTGAACGTGGCAATCAAAATTTCTTAAAAAGGAAATTTGTTCCTTTTGCCTTATTGGCAGAATTTAATGAATTTACTTTTTGTTTAAATCTTACACGGTCTCCTTCAGCTAGATTCTTAGCAGTTTTGCCAATTTTAAATCTAGTCTGGCAGGATCTTCCCTTCAGCGAGATCTAGCGAATTTTGCTTAAGAGCAAATTTTCAGCTAATTAAAGATCAGGCTGGCAGGATCGCCATGAAGTGTTAGAAATTAAAAGACGTTGCACGTTTGATGGTGCGACATTAAATCTTCTCTTTATTAAATAAATTCTTGTCTTTTATAGTAATTGACTTAACCTATACCTGTACGTTTGTATACAGTCTTTGTATACATGTAGTTTTGTATGCATGGCTCCATACATGTAGGTTTGTACATGTTGTTTAGCAACGTCAGCAGATCAATTTGAGTGTTTTGGTATTTTCCCACAATGGGTTGTATGTCTGTATGTTTATTCAAAATTTATTAGCTGTGAATGGAAATGGGTCTCATATTCGGCATTCCATTGATGTTGGTTAACCGTCTGGGTTAGTTCAATAATTTATGTTGGACAATATTGTAATATGATTATTACTAAAATATATTTGGAGTTTATGATGAGTATTATTGTAAGTGTGTTACAGTGGGTATGAAGCATAATGCTATATTACAGTGGGTATGACGTATAATGCTACACCCTGGACGGACTGAGGCCAACCCCGGCAAAACCAAAGAGTAAGTCCGTCACATTTTGGCACCCAAGCAGGTTAAATAAAGCAAATTTTAAGATATACGTTCAGACCATCAGAAACGAAGAGGGAAACAAATTCACACACTTCTGGGTTAATACTACGAGGATATAAAGCATAACAATGGTAAAGGTATCGTGGCTATACTATCTCACTCGAGAGGATCTGGTAGGCTACAGCACGGAATTTGGGCTAGAGGATGGCGGAACGGTTGACGAGCTAAGAAAACGATTGGCGGCATTCATCCAAGAGGAGAAGGATAACGAGAACTTACGGGATCGATTCACAGAGTTGGCGATTCGGCGTGCGCGGTTAACAAACCCGCAAACAACAAAGACAAGCATCGAACTAAATTCATCCAATCAACTGGAGGTCGGACAACCACCGGTACATTATATTCAGCAGCCTGGTACGTACGCAACGACAAATTATATTCAACAGCCTGGCACATATGCAACGACCATGGACAGAGTAAGGAAGTGGAGATTAAAGTACGACGGAGGCAAAGATCCCCTAGGATTCATCGAAAGAGTGGAGGAGCTAGCAGATGGTTATGAAATCAACCGCAGCACAATTCCGAAAGCGCTGCCGGAGTTGTTGAAGGACAAAGCGTTGGTATGGTATAGGAATAACAACCGGCATTGGCAGGAGTGGGACGCCTTCGAGAAGGACTTCCTGAAGTTCTTCCTAAGCTCCCGATACTTAGAGCAATTGGAAGATGAAATTCGAATGCACGTACAACGACAAGGTAAGCTATTTAAAGATTATGTCTTAGTACTACAAGGACTCATGCGTCGTGCGGGCTACACCGATGAGCAGAAACTAACCCGCATCTACAGAAACTCGCGCAGAGAGTACCAACTATATATAAAGCGAAGTGAGGTCAGCAATCTTGAGGAGCTGGTAAGTTTGGCCCAAAACTATGAAAATATTACTCCTGACAGGGAACCAATGCGACCTACCACAAGGCCATTCATACCACGGCGTCAAGAAGGTCAGTACCAGTGTATCCAGGCAGAATATGTAGATACAAGAACGGCCTGCAGACGATGCGGAAGAGGTGGCCACTTTTCATACGGGTGCCGAGGCATAAAGAGAGAATTTGCTGGACATGTGGTAAGATAGGCGTGCTCACTCGTGATTGTTGTAGGAAGCCACAGGGAAACGACCAGAGAACACATTGGAACCGAGGGATGGGGTCTTCGGAAGTGCAACCTCGGAGAGATTAGACAAGTTCAAATACACAAAGGGCCGCGTATTGGTAACAACGTATGTGAACGGAGAAGAAGCGGTAGCAGCGATTGACATGGGAGCGACGAGGAGCTTTATAAGTGATGCAACGGCGAAGAGATTAAAAACTGGCAAATTCAAGGAAGTAAAGACAAGAGTAAGAATGGGCGACAACAGAGCAATAATAATCAAAGAAGCGGTAGATGCAGAACTAAGAATGGGTGATAAAGTACAGAGGAACGAGATGCTATTCCTACCGGGTCTGGGCGATGAGGTGGTAATTGGCACGGACTATCTGGCGAAGGTAAACTTGGAGATGAGATGTGGTGTTTAAGAAATAACTTTGAGAGTAGACTAACTGAAGCTAGAGGTAGTGACATGAACAACTATGCTCGAAACGAATAGCGAAGATTAAAGGGAGCACAACCCAATGGCGTCGTTAGTTACTAGCAAGATAGAGGATTCGGTGAGTAAATTTCTGAGCCAAGAATTACAGGTGTTCGCAAAGATGTCAGGAGTATCCAACGTGGCCACACACAAAATAGTTATGAGGGACGACCGTCCAATTAAGCAAAGGTACTATCCGAAGAATCCGAAAATGTAAGAAATTATCAACAAGGAAGTCGACGAGCTGATCAAAAAAGGTTGCTTCGAACCATCGAACAGCCCGCACAGCGCATCCATAGTTCTGGCAAAGAAGAAGAATGGCAAATGGAGACTCTGCGTAGACTACCGTCAACTAAACGCAAGATCAGTACCAGACGCATACCCTTTACCACGTATACAACATATCTTGGACAAATTAAGAAGCGCGATATTTATCAGTAGCCTCGACTTAAAAAATTGATATTGGCAAATCCCTATGGAAGCAAGCAGCAAGCAATACACCGCATTCACACTACCTGGGAGCGGACTATACCAATGGAAGATGATACCATTTGGCTTGCACTCAGCCCCAGCGACTTTCCAGAGAGCACTTGATCGTGGCATAGGACCAGAACTGGAACCATACGCGTTTGCATACCTTGACGATATTATCTGTTCGGCGTGGTACATTAAGCGAAAGCATGTATTTAATAATAATGGTCAATAATTGTAACCACAATCATACTTTTGCATACTAGTTATACCTATGTACATTTACCTTTTCATACATCTCAAGTAAGAGAGTACAATTTTCATACAGTTAGAGAGCAACCTAGCGGTATCGTGTCATGAAATGTTAAATTGTAATAATCAATATAGTTGTACTTGAACAAGCAAATAAAGAAGTCACAAAATTTAATATCGTCGTTTTTACTTCTGCTTGCTTCACTCGCGTCATTGGCGACCGTGGCATAATGGTTATACCTATGTACACATCATATTTTTGCATACTAGCTATACCTATGTACATTTACCTTTTCATACATCTCAAGTAAGAGAGTACAATTTTCATACAGTTAGAGAGCAACCTAGCGGTATCGTGTCATGAAATGTTAAATTGTAATAATCAATATAGTTGTACTTGAACAAGCAAATAAAGAAGTCACAAAATTTAATATCGTCGTTTTTACTTCTGCTTGCTTCACTCGCGTCATTGGCGACCGTGACAGGACGTTTAAAGTTAAAAAAATTTTTAATAAAAAGTCTTGATTACTTCGCGAATTTTCTTTTCATAAAAGTATCAATTGCCATCGAATTTGTGGATCTATTGCAAATAGTGCAAATCGAAGCATTTCACCTGTGTGACAAATCTTTCTTTTTTACTCCAATCAACATATTTGGGCGAGCAACTACAACAACAAGCCATTTACATCAGCAAGTCTGGCGTTAAGTAAAGCAATAGCCGTAAGAATTAAGTACACGTAAATTATAAGATAGCTTATGAATATATATAAATAGGTTTTTTAATTGCATCTTACAATTATTTGTTTGCTTATTACTGATTAAAGAAAAAAAAATACGATATAGTTAAATTGTTAGTGCCCGTCCAACATATGTACATATATGATCTCGTAATAATTCTTTGCAAAAACTTCCTTTGGTAACGTTTTCTGCATCAGCGTGGAAAGTCAATCGAAGGTCAACCGCAGCTACAGTGTTTTCGTAGCCATATTTAGCATTCGCTTACAAGGTAAAAATCTGGCAGTGAATCTCAATCGCCGTTAGTTTCTTATACTGTAGTTGGTTTTCGCTGGTCAATTCAATTATAAAGCCTTTGCGCGTCCACTTTAACTTGTAATACGATGGCGGGAGAAGACGAAGAATAATTATCGTCGCTCAAACAGCAACGATCCACTATGAAACGGAATATTAGCAATATGAAGGCCAAAGTAGACAAGTTAGGGGAAACAACGGACCCCACAATTTTACAATGTCACCTTCAAATCCTTGAGTCCTATTTTAAGCAACAATGCCATATTCAGGGACAAATTGAAAAACTTAATCCAACAGACAGTGCCAGGAGTGATATCGAGGAGAGCTATATTACCGCAAAGGCAAAGATTATGCAATTGCTAAATAGCATTCGTCGTGCGAGTGCAGCAGAAACAAGTTTTTTAAATACATCGACTACACTCAGTACATTACATCATACCCGTCTCCCTGCTCAAAAATTGCCTAAATTTGACGGCAAATATGCCGAGTATAAAAGATTTTCGCTTACGTTTTCTAACCTCGTCGAAAAAGACCCTACAATTGACAAATTCAATTATTTGTTGGGTTGCCTCTCAGGTCAGGCATTGTCAGTTGTGGAGCAGTTTCAAATCACTGAAGACAACTACACTAAGGCCCTAAAACGTTTGAAGGATCGCTTTAATAATAACACTTTAATTTTTCGCGATTATATTTCAACTTTGTTTAATATTTCACCCATGCAGAATGCAGATTCTAACTCGTTACGTCTCATCATTGATAAGGTTTCAGCTATACGTGCATCACTATTATCGTTGGGTTCAGAAACTGAAATTCTGAGTTCTTTCAAAAGTAGACAAAGGTTCTCAAGCATCCTATGAGGAAATACAAGACTATGACTCGCTTCCAACTTGGGAAGCATGTTATAAAATTTTAAATAGGCGATGCCAATTTTAAGAGAGTCATGCCAAACCCACGGAGTCTACGGAGCATACTCGTGACTCGAAACAAAGGTTGCATTCAAAAAAGGCTTCACACACATTTGTGAATTCTCATTCAACATGTGCTTATTGTCAAACAGCAGAACACACATTGGGAAATTGTACCTCGTTTTCAGCTCTTCCTGTGTCAAGTAGATTTGAATTTGTGAAGCGTTCAGGTCTTTGCATAAATTGTTTGCGAAAAGGCCACTCTGTAGCAAAATGCCCTTCCAAATTTAAATGTCGAGTTTGTAAAGGCATGCATCATACACACTTACAAATATTTTCACCGAGCTCCGATGCAAAGCCTAGCACTGCTCAGCAGTCTTCTGAGTCAAATCCACCGGTCGATATGGTGATACGATCACAAAAAGGGCTATTATCCCAACAGCCATAATTGTAATGAAAGACAGTTTTGGGATTTTCCAACCCGTTCGGGCTCTGTTAGACTCTTGTTCCGAAGTAAACTTTATTACTGAAGAAACCGCTAAACGCTTGCAGCTGAAGCGACAAACATCTAATCAGGAAATCTCCGGAATCCGTGACGTTCAAACAACGTTAAAGCATGCAGTATATGCTACATTTCGCTCTCGTTTTTCAACTTTTGAACGTTCTACATAGTTTGCGGTAACTAAGAAAATATCGTCAATGCAGCCTAGCGAATATATTTTTTCAAAAAATTGGACTATTCCCGAAGGAATTTATCTTGCTGATCCATTGTTTTACAAACCTCAAAAAATCGATGTACTGATTAGTAGTGAGGTCTTCTTTGATATTTTGCGCGGAGGAAAGGTAACTCTAGGCAACGGTTTGCCTTTTTTAGTCAACACTTCTCTAGGCTGGGTTGTAGGCGGACAATGTGAACAACCAATAACTCAGCCATTAACGTGCAATATGGTGAGAGAAGTGGAATCTGTCGAGTCATTACTGCGCAAATTCTGGGAAGTAGAAGAGATTACTTTGCTGCCACCGCAAGCATGTGAAGAACATTTTCAATCTAATATTTTCGTACACTCCGACGGCCGATTGCAAGTGCGCCTACCATTTAAGGAATCTCCAGCAGCCCTTGGAAATTCCATTGACGGTGCGCGTAAAAGATTTTTTGCACTTGAACGCCGCCTCTATCTCAATCCTAGGCTACATCAGTCGTAATGCGAATTCATGGCAGAGTATAAAACTTTAGGTCACATGACAGCGGTTTCAGATACTCAGCTTGATAGTCTACACTACGTTATACCTCACCATTGCGTGCTACGCCCCGAAAGTATCACAACAAAGCCAAGGGTGGTATTCGACGCTTCAATGCGTACTTCGTCGAATAATGCATTAAATGAAATTTTAATGGTTGGACCAACCATTCAGCAAGAACTGATTTTAACCTTATTAACATTTCGTCTACATCGGTACGCACTCACAGCCGATATAGTAAAAATGTATCGACAGTTTCTTGTTGAAGAAAATGATCGAAACTTCCAACTAATCTTATGGAGAGAAACTGCAAGTGCTCCCTTGCAATTATTTCAACTAAACACAGTGACCTACGGTATATCATCTGCACCATTTTTAGCCATACGCTGTTTAGCCCACCTTGCTGACATGTATGGGAATCGCTATCCAGTCGGAGCAAGAGTGTTGAGAGAGGATCTTTACGTTGACGACCTGTTGACTGGAGCCAACAGTGTAAAGGAGTTATTAGAGATACAAGACGAAATTACTGCTTTACTGGCACATGCTGGTCTACAGCTTGTGAAATGGAATTCAAATTTCCCACAACTAATCGAAAAAGTCAGCAGAAGAAATTCATATAAAAGTAAGTCATGACAATGTTACCAAAGCATTGGGTATGGTATGGAAACATATGAGGGACGAAATCTGCTTTAATTTTGAATCCAATGAATGCTCTATTGCGACAAAACGAACAATCTTGTCAACTGTAGCAAAAATTTACGATGTTTTGGGTTTGCTAAGTCCTATTACAATTCGTTGCAAGATTTTACTTCAGGAGCTATGGATAAAACACATGGATTGGGATGAACCACTCACACAGGATCTGCACTCAATGTGGTTGCAAATAAAAAATGTCTAAATTACATAAATGGTATACGAGTTCCGCGCTATGTATTCACGTGTCTTCAGGACTGGTCTACAGCTTGCGAAAAGGAATTCAAATTTCCCACAACTAATCGAAAAATCAGCAGAAGAAATTCAGATAAAAGTAAGTGATGACAATGTTACCAAAGCATTGGGTATGGTATGGAAACCTATGAGGGACGAAATCTGCTTTAACTTTGAATCCAATGAATGCTCTATTGCAACCAAACGAACAATATTGTCAACTGTAGCAAAAATTTACGATGTTTTGGGTTTGCTAAGTCCTATTACAATTCGTTGCAAGATTTTACTTCAGGAGCTATGAATACAACACATCGATTGGGATGAACCACTCACACAGGATCTGCACTCAATGTGGTTGCAAATAAAAAATGATCTAAATTACATAAATGGTATACGAGTTCCGCGCTATGTATTCACGTGTCTTCAGGACAGGGGTCAAATACATGGGTTCGCAGATGCCTCATCTCACGCATATGGGTGCGCCATTTACATTCGCCAATCATTCGCCGGAACTTTTAAAACCACTCTTCTCATCGCCAAGTCAAAGGTGGCACCAATTAAGGCTATATCCATACCTCGATTGGAGTTATGTGCAGCTGCGCTCCTCAGTAGGACATGGACAAAAATAAAATGTAAGGTTTTGAAATACGTAAAAAACATTTATTTTTGGACAGATTCCAAGATCGTTTTACAGTGGTTGAAATGCATTCTTCAACTTTGACTTGCTTTGTAGCCAATCGTATTTCTGAGTTGCAAGACAATACCGCAGGAGTTGAATGGAGACATGTCCCTACAAAAGACAACCCAGCAGACATTGTTTCTCGCGGCCACAGCGCATCAGAACTTGCCAGTACTATATGGTTTACAGGTCCAAGTTTTTTGCAAAAGGAAGCGGAGAACTGGCCTCCAGTCGAAAATCAAACTGAAACACAAACAGATCTCGAGCGGAGGCGAAAAATCGCATTCACATGCAATGCAAGTAGTAGTACTGTGGACATTATTCAAACCATAATTGAAAAAACTTCTTCGTTCTTCAAAATTTTAAGAATTGTTTCTTTTGTATATCGCACCTTCAACAAATTTCCTCCAAATCGTCAAATTAACCCGAAAACCGTGATACACATTCCAGCCACCGTATTGGATGATATCTTTTGGATAATAGTATCGTTGTATACGAATTCATTTTAGCACTGAGATAAATTGCCTTAAATCTGGCGGTATTCTCAAATCTGATCTCCAACGTCTTTCACCGTTTCTACAACTAATAAGCACAAACGGCAACGTCAGATTTATTCGAAGAGTCGGCGGACGACTGAAAAATGCTGAGGTTCCCTATGATTGTAAGCATCCCGCACTTTTACCCAAATCACATAGATTTACTCATCTTTATATTGAATATTTGCACCGTAGCAATATTCATGCCGGACCGAAAGTATTGCTTTCGTTACTGCGTCAACGAATTTGTATCGTGAATGGACGCGAAATCGTTCGCAAGGTTGTGCGCAAGTGTACGCACTTCTTTCATTACAAGCCCAAGGTTATCGGTCAAATAATGGGTGACCTTCCTGCAGATCGTGTTAAGGCGCAACGACCATTTTTTGTATCAGGAGTGGATTTTTGCGGCCCATTTCTCACATCTTATCGCTTACGAGGCAAGCCACCCTACAAAACTTACGCTGCCATATTTGTGTGTTTTTCATCGAAAGCTGTTCACATCGAATTGGTTTCAGATTTGTCAACCAATTCTTTCTTGCTTTGTCTTAAGCGCTTCATTGGTCAACGCGGCATCCCTTCACGTTTGTTTTGTGACAATGCAACTAATTTCGTTGGCGCTAGCTCGCGACTTAAGGAGTTTACTGAAAAATACTTAAATGACACGGCCTTGAACGAAGTGATCAGCTACAGTAACGAAATTGGGATTGACTTTCGATTCATATCCCCACGGGCACCCCACTTTGGAGGACTTTGGGAAGCCGCTGTGAAGTCAGCTAAAACATTGTTGCTTAAGAATTTCGCTCAAGCTAATCTTCCGTACCAAGAACTTCAAACTCTTTTCATCGAAATCGAAGCTGTGCTGAATTCTCGCCCGCTTACTCCGGTCTCAAATGATCCAAACGATACTGAGGCAATTACGCCTGCTCATTTCCTGATTGGAACGTCACTAAAGGCCTTGCCTGATATGCAGTTCGATGTTGATAAAAATATTTCATACTTAACATATTTTCAACAAATTACTTATATAAAAAATCAATTTTGGAAGCAGTGGGCCCGTGATTATTTGCATAAACTACAACAAAAAGGGAAATGGACCAAAGCTGAGTCAAATATAAAGATCGGGCAATTGGTGCTCGTGCAGGAAGATAACCTTCCACCACAGCAATGGCTATTAGCTCGAGTTATCAGCGTAATTCCAGGGAAAGACGGCAAGGTGCGGGTAGCTGACGTACGCACGACTAAAGGTACAATTCGACGCGCTATGCATCGACTAGCCCCGCTAATGGAAACCGAAGACGCTTGAAAGGGAGCCCTTTCAACGCATGTATTTAATAATAATGGTCAATAATTGTAACCACAATCATACTTTTGCATACTAGTTATACCTATGTACACAGCATACTGGTTGTACCTATGTACACATCATATTTTTGCATACTAGCTATACCTATGTACATTTACCTTTTCATACATCTCAAGTAAGAGAGTACAATTTTCATACAGTTAGAGAGCAACCTAGCGGTATCATGTCATGAAATGTTAAATTGTAATAATCAATATAGTTGTACTTGAACAAGCAAATAAAGAAGTCACAAAATTTAATATCGTCGTTTTTACTTCTGCTTGCTTCACTCGCGTCATTATCATTACAAGCAAAACATTGGAAGAGCACAATGCACATTTAACAGAAGTATTTCGAAGACTGCGTAGAGCGAACCTGAGGATAAACCCGGAAAAATGTGAGTTTTTTAAGAAAAGATTGAAATATCTAGGTCATGTCATTAGCGAGGAAGGTATCCATATGGACCCAGACAAGATAGCAGCCATCAAAGAACTGGAACCACCGGAGAACATGCGAGAATTACGAAGTTTTCTAGGAGTCATGTCGTAGTATAGAAGATTCGTTCCGGATTTCTCACAAGTCGCGCACCCGTTAACATCGATGCTTAAGAAAGGTAGTAAGTGGAGGTGGTCTGAAGAGCAGCAATCAGCATTCGAAGCACTTAAGGCAGCACTGACACAGGCACCGGTACTCGCTTGTCCAGATTTCTCAAGGAAGTTTAGTTTACAGACGGATGCAAGTGATTTTGGTCTTGGTGCAGTACTTACGAAAGGTTGAGGCGACGAAGAGCGAGTAACAGCATACGCAAGCCGCAGGTTAAACAAGGCAGAGATGAACTACTCACCGACAGAAAAGGAGTGTTTGGCAATAGTTTGGGCAATACGAAAAATGAGGCCGTACGTAGAAGGATAGACGTTTACAGTAATAACAGATCACCTAGCGTTGAAATGGTTGAATGCAATAGAGAGTGCGACTGGTCGGATAGCGAGATGGGCGCTGGAACTACAGCAATACTCATTTGACGTACAGTACCGAAAAATAAAGTTGAACGTTGTGGCAGATGCATTATCAAGGCAACCGATAGACGAGCAGTTGGGTACGTTGACGATGGATGACGGAAAAGCCGAGTGTAAGTGGATTAACGCTAAGATGGCAGATGTAAGAAAGGAGAAATTCCCAGAGTACGTTATCGAGGATGGAAAGTTGTACAGACGCAAAGTCAAGTGGATGGCGACGACGCAGCGCCATGGAAGCTATGTGTGCCGACTCCACAGAGACGCATAGTGCTAGAGGAGATTCACGACACAACGATCGCAGGGCATATGGGCATCCGAAAGTCGATAGCAAGAGCATCAACACGTTATTACTGGCCAGGAATGCTCAGGGATATAAGAAAGTACGTACAGCATTGTCACGCATGTCAGATATACAAACCGAGTCAACAGCCAGCGGCGGGTAAGATGCTAACGAAGATTTCAGAGGAGCCTTGGGCAACAGACTGTGCAGACTTTGTTGGTCCAATGCCACGATCGAAGCATGGCAACACGATGGCATTAGTATTCCCAGACGAATTTTCAAAATGGGTACAGGTATTACCAATCCGAAAGGCATAGACAGAATGTTTAATAAGGGGATTTCGAGAGAGGATTTTGGCACGGTTCGGCACCCCAAAAGTATTTATTACGGACAACGGAGCGCAGTTTATCAGCATACGTTTTAAGAGATTTTTAGAGGAACTTGGCGTGAAACACCAATTAACGGCACCGTACACACCGCAGGAGAACCCGACAGAGAGGGCAAACAGGAACATCAAGAGGATGATAGCACAATTTACGGGAAAAGAGCAGAAGACATGGGATGAGTTGTTACCAGAGAAAACGCTGGCACTGAATACAAGTGCATGTGAATCGACCGGTTACAGTCCGGCATACACAGTACAAGGGAGGGAACCGAGAATTCCCAACAGCCTTTACGATGAGCAGACATTTGGTACAGGTGAAAATTAGCGAACCCAGGAGAGAAGTCAACGCGGATGAAGGAAATATTCGAGATGGTACGGCGGAAGCAAGAGAGCATCTATAGAGCAAGCGAAGTATTACAACTTAAGTCGAAGGCAATAGCGACTGGCGATAGGCGACCTAGTGCTGGTAAAGGAACATTAGCTGTCAAAAGCGGCGGATAACTTTGCAGCCAAACTAGCGCCCAGGTACAGTGGACCTCACCGGGTAACGAACTTTGTGTCACCAGTGATCGTAGAGCTAGACAAAGTCTTCAGAGGAAAGAGGAGGACAGCCCACCTAAGTGAGCTGAAAGCATACCACGCAACCGACGCCGTCGACAACAACGAATCAAGGAAGCAAATTCATAAACAGAACAACAAGAATAACGCTAGCAAAAAGCAATTCCCGACAACATCGCCCAATCCAACAGCAAGCAATATTTCCGAGGTACAACAACAGAGAGAGAACAGCGAGATAGCCATTTGCGGCACGCTCACACGAGTCAGGGAAGAGACCGAGAGACAACACGGAGGGAACCGAGGCACAAGTCAGCAGCTGATAGCACACAGAGACGGCCAAGTGCAAAACATTGCGGGGAATCAGGTACAAACATTTCCAGAAAATTAGGTACGGATCGCCAGAGGACCGAGGCATGGATCAAGATTACACCTAGGAAGGCAGTTCGCTATGGCAGCTCTAAACGAACACACACCCCGAGACAACTGCATAATAACAGACTATTTTGTATGATTCTATTTCAATCTGGATCAAATCGGTAGTAACGGACACGCCCAACCGAAACAGTGTCAAATCATACACGAAGAAATTTCATTTCAAGAAGTACCCGGAAGTCGGATCAATCACTAGAAGCCCGTCCACTACATACGAAGGGAACATACTAAGGATAATCCACCAGATTTTCGATTAAAGTATAGACTGGCATCACACACACCACCGACCCGAAGGGCAACAACGAACAACGACGACAGCGAAACATTAAGCCGTATGGCCAGCGAGGTCAACGGCAGCCTCAACTACAGCAACTACGACAACAAAATATTAAGCCGTTTGGCCAGCGAGGTCAACGGCAACCTCAACGACAGCAGTGCTTTAAGCGCTTTGTTGAGACCACCTCTACGGTATGCGCATCACACGCACTGGGCTGGTGACGGTGGATCTCATTGCAGCAGGTGAGGGGGGAGTGTGAGGATCCCAAAGCCGAGGGCTTTGTACCCTCACAACATATACATATACTTTCTTAACATACATATACCTAATATTTGAATTTATAACTTTGAATCTATTGTTTATACATTTTCATGAAGTACCCGAAATGTACACATATATTAATGAATTATACTCTAAAATATACATGTCCTGTTTTATACTGAATTAATGATTACCAAATTGAAGTACAAATTAGACTTGCGCACTTTTGCACGCAAGCAAAATATTTGCATTTCCGCCCAAATCAATTTTAAATATGGGATCACCCCAACATGCATTGAATATTTGGATGGGAGGTAGCTACGCACAAAACATAAAAATGCAGCGGTCAATCAACCCTTTGCACACTCAAAATCTAATGCACCGAGCTGCAAATACAACATACATAATAACTTAAGTGAACGAAGATCAGCAGAAATCGTCAAAAATAAGCGCCGCTACTAATTGGAATTTTGCTATACATACTTACGCACTAGCATACAACACACCAACGCATGCCCTACAACAGAAGGCAGAATCATTGGGCAAAGCAAAACACAACGTTAGAATCAGGTGACAGCAAACAAATGTACAAACACACAATA
This sequence comes from Eurosta solidaginis, assembly GCF_040869045.1. NCBI lineage: Eukaryota > Metazoa > Arthropoda > Insecta > Diptera > Tephritidae > Eurosta > Eurosta solidaginis. The sequence continues at coordinate 114,175,614 of NC_090320.1, read as the reverse complement.
GTTAAAGCGAAGGCTGGAAAGCACGGTATGCGGGCAAATACAAAGGCATTGCATTCAATAAGGAGCATTATGGTGCGTGGTAACTATAACCGTTTGCCTGCGTGCAAAAATTAGTATACATATAAGCGCGACGCATTTGCATTAAAAGACAGAGATTAGGAGACAGGCATACAAGTCGGTAGGTTTTATGACTACCGACCAAGAGTATACCTGAAGGTTTTGACTTCATTTGTACTAAAGTATGTTCGCCTGGAGGCTTTATTACTTCATTCGACCGCAGAGGTTGGCCGAGGGTTTTATTACCTCAGTCACCTCTTACAAAGCAAGGGAATAAGCTAGGAGTAGAAGTAGATTTGATGAAATAAATATTTATAACGTTTTTACATGAAATCAACAGGGTTATTCATTTAGAAGGACCGGTAGGAATTTCTACTTTCAGGAACCCTGGACGGACTGAGGCCAACCCGGCAAAACCAAAGGATAAGTCCGTCACATTTTGTTAAGCTCCGCTACTTTCCACTGAAGTTCGCGCATGCAACATCTTTATCTTCAAAAATTTGTGTCTGCTACATGGCGGAACCATACATACAAGGTGGCTGCATAGTGACATACGTACAAACATATATAAAAGTTCCATGTACTTTGTTTTCGTAAATTCTTTGGACTTATGTCAAAATAGTACTGTGCCGGAAGTTGATGTATCAAATCAAATAGAACAAGTAAGAAAGCGTAGTTCTCGTGTACCCGAATATTACATACTCAGCTGAGAGCTTTGGAGACAAAATAAGGGAAAATCACCATTTAGGAAAATGAACCTGGGGTAACCCTGGAATGTGTTTATATGACATGGGCATGAAATGGAAGGTATTAAAGAGTATTTTAAAAGGGACTGGGTCATAGTTCTACAGGGGGACGCCTTTTCGAGATATCGCTATAAAGGTGGACCAGGGGTGACTCTAGAATGTGTTTGTACGATATAGGTATCAAATGAAAGGTGGTAATGAGTATTTTAAAATGGATTGGACCTTAGCTCTGTAGGTGGACGCCTTTTCGAGATATCACCATAAAGGTGGACCAGGGGTGACTCTAGAATGTGTTTGTACGATATCTGTATCAAATGAAAGGTGTTAATGAGTATTTTAAAAGGGAGTGGGCCTTTGTTCTACAGGTGGACCTTTTAGAGATATCGCCATAAAGGTGGACCAGGGGTGGCTCTATAATGTGTTTGTACGATATGGGTATCAAATAAAAGGTATTAATGAGGGGTTTAAAAGGAGTGGCCCTCGGTTGTATATGTGAACGAGTTTTCGAGATATCGACAAAATTGTGAACCAGGGTGAACCAGAACATCATTTGCCGGGTATCGCTAACTTATTTATATATGTAATACCGCGAACAGTATTCCAGCCATGATTCGTAGGGCTTTTGATTTCGCCCTGCAGAACTTTTTCACATTCTTCTACTTAATATGGTAGGTGTCACACCCATTTTACAAAGTTTTCTTCAAAGTTATATTTTGCGTCAAAAAACTAATCCAATCACCATGCTTCATCCCTTTTTTCGTATTTGGTATAAAATTATGGCATCTTTTCATTTTTCGAAATTTTCGATATCGAAAAAGTGGGCGTGGTCATAGTCGGATTTCGCCGATTTTTAATACCAAAATAAAGTAAGTTCAGATAAGTACGTGAACTAAGTTTAGTAAAGATATATTGACTTTTGATCAAGTTATCGTGTTAACGGCCGAGCGGAAGGACAGTCGGTCGACTGTGTATAAAAACTGGGAGTGGCTTCAACCGATTTCGTCCATTTTCAGAGAAAACAGTTATCGTCATAGAAGCTATGCCTAACCAAATTTCACAAGGATTGGTAAATATTTGTTCGACTTATGGCATTAAAAGCATTCTAGACAAATTAAATGAAAACGGGCGGAGCCACGCTCATTTTGAAAATTTCTTTTATTTTTGTATTTTGTTGCACCATATCATTACTGGCGTTGAATGTTGGCATAATTTACTTATATGCTGTAAAGATATTAAATTTTTGTTAAAATTTTACTTAAAAAAATATTTTTTTAAAGAGTGGGCGTTTCCGTTGTTATTGTTGTTGTAGCGATAAGGTTGCTCCCCCAAGGTTTTGGGGAGTGTTGTCGATGTGATGGTCCTATGTCGAATACAGATCCGGTAGGCTACGGTAACACAGCTCTATTAAGGTGCTAGCTCGACCATCTCGGGAACGATTTATATGGCCACATTAAACCTTCAGGCCATCCCTCCCTCCCCACCCCAAGTTCCATGAGGAGCTTGGGGACGCCAGAGCCTCGTCTGTTGGTGAAGCGGGATGCGCCGCTCGATGGTGAGGTTGGCAATTAGGTTTGGAGAAGCTATATATTGCGCTGGCAACCTGAAAAGGTTGCGCTACACAACCCCTTGAATCTGGTATTTTAGTCGCCTCTTACGACAGGCATACCTACCGCGGGTATATTCTAACCCCCTAACCCGCGGGGGGTGGGCGTGTTCGTCATCCGATTTTGCTAATTCTCATAACACATATAGTAATAGGAGTAACGTTCCTGCCGAATTTAATCATGATATCTTCAACGACTGCCAAGTTACAGCTTCCAAAACTTTTAAATTACCTTCTTTTAAAAGTGGGCGTTGCCACGCCCATTGTCCAAAATTTTGCAAATTTTCTATTCTGCGTCATAAGGTCAACCCACCTACCAAGTTTCATCACTTTATCCGTATTCGGTAATGAATTATCGCACTTTTTCGGGTTTTCGAAATTTTCGATATCGAAAAAGTGGCCGTGTCTATAGTCCGATTTCGTCCATTTTAAATAGCGATCTGAGATGAGTACCCAGGAGCTTACATCCAAATTTCATTAACATACCTCAAAATTTACCCAAGTTATCATGTTTACGGACGGACGGACGGACATGGCTAAATGAATTTCTTTTTTCGCCTCATTTTGATATATAGAAGTCTATATCTATCTCGATTTGTTTATGCCGTTACAGGGTACCGTTATGCGAACAAAATTAATATACTCTGTGCGCTCTGCTCAGCTGAGTATAAAAAGCAAAAATCAGCTGTCCCATGCTGCCACCTTGTATAGTTCCGCCATAATCTGCTAGTTCAGGCTCAACGAATAGTAAAGTTTCTGCTGATGCTAGACTAATAACCAACCTACGTATGCCACTGTTGCTGCTGATAAGGGTGCTAACATAGAGAATGTAATGAATACCGAAAACAAATGAGTAAAGGTACATATTGTTGTTGGTAGTATTCGAACGCTGATATAAATTTAGCTGTTCGACTGAAATGGCTACACCTATCATGTTTTAAGTCAATGGTTAGTGCCAGGGATATTGTATTATTATTATTATATATTAAAAATGCACATATATCTCCAACTCTAATTAGTTGTCATAAATTTATTAAGAAGGACAGTCTTCGGCTAACACAGTTGTCTGTATAGCGCGACTATTGTACCAACATATTTCCTTATAAAAGTGAATAACGCGTGCTCTCGTTGTATTTATTTCCGCCAAAGTTATTGAAACAATGTGTAATTAATACTAAGCTGTCATATTGCCCTCTGGGGCTCCTAACCTCGGAGACAACATGTTTGCTCTGCTGTCCTCGAGCTCAAAACCTAAACGTAAAAAACCTGAACCTTCAATACCACAAACTCATTTACCTACAGTGTTAACTGACGGTTCAAATATGTCGTATTATATGCTAAGGTCGAAATTAAATAATTACAATTTTTTTTAAATTAAACGGTTTTATTGAAAATAATACTTTCATTAGGTAATAATAATACTAAAAGCTAGAAAATAAAAGGGGAGTGATCCCCCTTTATAAAAACACCACCCCCACCCACAGGAAGCTTATAGTTTGATAACAATTTAATATGAAAGTTATGCCAGAAGACGCAGGGAATTGACCAAATATGGTGATACCAAACATTCAAATATGTATAAATAAAGAACGATTTAATTTGTTTTAAGGCTTATATGTGCGATATCGCGGTTTTTTTTTATTAAAAATATAAAATTTTTATGAAATAAACGTAAACTATTAAAAAAAACAGCGCCGCAGGCGAAAATTTAGAATAAAAAATCGCGCGGCCTTTACAAATACCGGCGTTGATTTTGCAGGTCCTTGCGAGATAAAAAACTATAGAGGTAGAGCTTGTGTTATTACAAAGGGGTATGTATGCTTTATCGTCTGTTTCGCAACGAAGGCCATTCATCTAGAACCCACAAAGGACCTTAGCACTGCTACTTTTCTAGCAAACTTTTCTAGATTTATTTCGCGTAGGGGATCTCCTAACAACATATATTCAGACAACGGAACTAATTTCCTTGCAGCCTCCAGATCTTTTAAGGCTGAATTTAAGGCCTTTCTATCTGATTCTAGTATTGCACTTCTTTCGAAGTACTTCTGGCGTGAAGAGCTTTTAAACACATTTTCGAAAAGTAGCATCTGCACTCAAATATACCTTTGAGGAGTTTTCGACACTTTTATGTAGAATTGAGGCTTGTCTTAACTCAAGACCCCTTAGTCCCGCTTCAAATGACCCATCGAGATTAGAACCATTGTGTCCAGGAGACTTTTTTATAGGCGCTCCTCTGTTATCTCAGTGATCAACCGATGGCAAAATATGAAAGCATTGTATCATTCATTCTTTAAACGATGGAAGAACGAATACCTTACGGAGCTGCAGAAGAGGACTAAGTGGAAGATACAGCAGCCGAACAAGTGTGGTGCAAGTTCGGATCGAGAAAGGACTAGTCACTAGACCAATCGTGAAACTGGTCCGACTACCATCGAACGAATCCGGAAATAAGTTTACAAAATACTTCGCCTCCATGCTCATCTCACCCGTCGCCTCTACTTTCAAATTCATTTTGTACTCGATTAAAACGAATTATTTTCATTACAGAATGTCTCGCTTAGACGCAGCACGCAATAGGTCCTAAAATGATTCGGACGCTTTTCCAATACCATCGGCATCAAATACTTTCCGACCGTCCAAACGTCGCAATGATCACAGAGTCCCTAACACGAGCAAAAATTATACGCGGAAAGAGCCTAAGCAAGCTGAGGAGAGCAATTCCTTCGTCCTCCAACGCGCCGCACCGAACGGCTTTCGAAGCGGGAGAATATCTTCAATTTCCTCAGCACTAATTTTGACCACCCTCGACCTGATAGCACCTACCGCCATAGTCAAAATTGAGTCCGGTGGCCGACTTCACCTTGTGCGGGCACTGGTTGACCCGTGTTTGCCGAATACTACCATCGACAGAGAGCTAGCACGAGAAATTCAGCTGGATCGTGCAGGGGGTGGCCACAGTAAGAGTCGGAAAACATAGCGTAACTGAGCGGATCTCGACACTGGCGACGGAAGTTGAGGGGTACGCGAAAATAAGTCCAAGAACAAATCTGGACACAAATATTGCTACGCCACTGCAATCAGCTGTGCGCTAAAATCATGGTGAGCGGTACACCGACTTCATTAACAGGAAACCTGCTTTTGCAATCGACCATATTCGGTTTGGTCATTTCCGGTTCCACGACAGGCTAGCAGCAGCAACATCTTTCATTTTTAACGAATTGTCATTTAAATTTGTTATTTAAATTTCAAATACTTAAATATGTACAACTTTTAGTCGACTAGCTTCGTAAGTCAAGTTTGCTGTTTTCAAATTTTCAAATTGTTAAATTTTAATTTATGTAAATGTTCATTTCATAACTTCTTATGGTAGATTTTCATTTTTTTTCAATTTTACGTCCATTTCATGATTTCAAGTTAAAGGTTGGTCCGGGTGGTGTTGCCATTTCGAATATTGCCCATGGTAAGGGGTTAGGCCAGTGCACTATGGAAAATCGTAGAATAACTGCTGATTAAAAATGGTGTTTTTCAGTGTCGCTACTGGCATGCTTTTTTTATTTTAATCAATAGTTTAAGGACCAACCTAGACTATAATATCAAAAAATTACACATATTATATGAAATTATTTTTTTACAAGATCACAAACTTTATAGTTTTGACGGACGTCCATGATAAGCCCGTTCCCTTCATCACTTTCAAATTGATTTTAATGTTATACGTTACAGGAAGGGGTATGATGTATTATATATTCCTGGAAACCTCGTTCTTTGAAGAATATGAAACAACTAATATATTTTTAATATTATGTTAATCTTTAAATAAAATAAATAATAATAATAAAAATAAATAAATAATAATAAATAATAATAATAAAATAAAATATGGTGAAAAAAAGTTTTTTTTTTAAGTTCATCGATACTTTTGACAGTTGCCCACGTTTACCCACGCATTACCCCCCATAAACATAACCAAATAGAAAAAAGCTGCGGAAATTTGCGATTTTCGGAGTAACTAGTAAAAATGTAATAAAAGTCAGAAAACGGAAAACCGCTCGCTATCTATTGGGTTTTTAAATGTTGCTGTTTACATCAATAGTTTGCGGTAAGTTTTGTAATTTTGCATTAATATTATGACGTTTATCTTTTTTGCACTCATGTTGCGTGTGAAAATATTAATAAACAAGTTGCACACCAGAGAACAGCGCTGAATGATTCTTCTTTCTTCTCCATAAAAATCCCAGTTTTCTGGAGTGACCGTGAGGGTTGAATACAGCTTTAAACAATAAAAAAAAAGTAAGGCATTATCTTTTCAAACATCATAACAAAAACACTAAATGCAGTTTGCCTAAATTTTTCAATTTCAGTAGGCGGAAATATCATGTGCATGGGGATATTTGGTTTTTACCTACTTGCGCAAGGAACTTAGGCATATGTTTAGGAGTACTTATGAATGTACACCTTAGGTAGGAAACTAACTCGGTTAAAAGCAATTATAACGGAATTACCAAAATACCCTTCATATTTCATATTAGTATATAAACAGAACAAAATATTGGTGAATTAACAGAAGTGTAATTGTTACGAACACAAATAACTACGTGTTTTGTTGTCCCTTCAAATTGTCTACTTTCAAGTGTTTTAAACGTGAAATAAACTTTCATATATCGAAGGAGGAAAATCATTGGAGGCATTATCAACTGTTTTAAAGGAAAATTATCATGTATCTGAAGACAACTTATGTTTCATCCTCAGTGATTTTCAAAGACATATTATTCCTACTTTTAATAAACGATGGACAGAAGCTTCACGGAAAAAGGATAAATTTTTAATGAAAAACAGTAATTGGTTAGAATCAGAATATTCAGTAAGTTTACCGAACTCTGAAGACGTTATAACTGACTCCACACCATCTACTTCTTCTGGAAAACGTGGGAGACCGTGCGTATCTTATCCAGATTTGTCAGAATCCAGTAAAAGAAGAAAAAATACAATTCTACTTAATGAATATGGATTTGAACACATCTATAGCGCATATCTTCAAGGATTACGTTCGATAGGGAAGGAAAAGAATCTAAACTTGTGGAAACTTTAAGGTTTGTTGACAGTGAAAATAAGACCTTATTCTCGACTCTCATAGAAGACCCAAGTCAGACAAAAATGTTAACGGATGAAGAAGCATTGAGAGTATTTATTGACTTGTATTTAACGAAAGCACAATATCTGCACTTGAGAAATTTAACGAACGACCGAAAATGCTTTGTGTTTCCACCATATTACAAAGCGCAAGAAGTTATAAATACTTGCTATCCACCATCTTTAGCTATAGAAATTACAGTAAATGGGGCTCATCCGGTCAAAGCTAGCACAAACAAGAAGAGTCTGAACTAATTTCTTTATCACTTCTTTTGTGCCTATTAAGTTAATTAACGAGTTAATAGGTGATGTTGTTTGGCAATGTGCGGTACCTTCATCTGTTCGTTTTTGTCGGCCTATATTAATAGAATTCAGCAAAGAAACTCCCGAGGAAACTTAAGCTGTTGTGGATGAAATAAAAGGTCAAATAATTTCTTTGGGGCCATCATTAGTTAACAAAGAAGGTGAGGGAGTGCAAGTGAAGCACGATCTCTTTCTTACAATGATAGATAGCAAAGTAGCTCAGGTATTAACAGATACGCTTTCGGGTTCCACATGTACAATTTGTGGAGCTACTCCACGAAAAATGAGCGATTTGACTAAAGTGACTGCTAGACCTGAAAATGAAATTCTTATTAATATGGCTGTCTACTTTGCACGCCTGGATTAATTGTATGGAAATGATTTTACATATTTCCTAAAACCTGTCTTTCCAAAAGAAACGGCTATAGCAAGAGAAGAAAACCCTGGTACAAAGGAGTTTCCGTGAAGAGCTAGGACTGATCATCGACAAACCAAGACAAGTAAGTGGTAATACTAATGACGGTAATACTGCCAGAAGATTTTTTCACAATGCAAGCTTGCTCTGCTGAAATTACGGGAGTGCATATACATTTGATAAAACGACTTTACATAACTCTGCAAACTCTTTTATCGGATGTAATGATAAATGCTGAAAAATTTGGCAGTTATTCTATGGAGACTGCCAGGATCTATGTGAGCAGTTATGAATGGTAATACATGCCATAGATGCCATTTTCAGTTCACAAAATTTTGATTCTTGGAGAAAGTGTCATAAAGCATTTTGCAGTACTTCCTATTGGTCAACTTTCGGAAGATGCACAAGAATCCCGTAATAAGGATTATAAAAAATTTCGTCTACATCATGTTAGAAAATGCTCAAGATCCGCTACAAACGAGTACGTATTTCATAGTCTTCTTTAGACTTCAAATCCTTACATAAACAGTATTAGAAAACTGTATACTAAAAACGTAAAGGAACTTGATGAAGACACCTTAGATCTTTTGAAAGTGAACAAATTCATTTCATATCCCGAAGTTCATCAAGTATAAATAACATAATAAACATATATGTACAATATCAATAGTAAACATTACAATTAATCAATAAATCTGTGTTCAATTTCAATCACCATTCTTTTTTTAATGCTTTTATTTTTTAAATTGATTTGTATTTTGATGTACTATTTGATATTTGGTTTTTGTAGGCATTAAAATAATAGTATTCATTGTTAAAAAATAAGTATTGGATATTTTTGAATTTCTTTTATTTTTTAAGGTATGGTTTTAAATTAAATCATAATAAATTACATTTCATTTGAAGCCATATACCCTATTCTATATTTGTGCAAAATTTTATAACATAATATTCAGAAATAAAAAAAGTTATTGATTTTTAATCAGAAACAGGCCTTTATTTTCCATAGTCCAGTGGCCTAATTAATTTCCTACCGGGTAGCCGCCCTCGACATAACTATTTTTTCGTTTGTCAGCACGCAACAGCTAGCTTCCAATCGTCCTCTTGATCCAGCATTTTATTTCGTTAAGAGAGAAAATTTGGGGTTCGGTGGCGATTTGGAAGTTGCCGTCGTCTCTGATTTCATTTTGGCCTGCCAACAAGTCACCAGCTGTTCCTGCGTTTTTCATCTTTGGATTTAAAATACAAACAAAACGTAAGTTCCTAAATGGCTGGCAAAAATCCTTGTGCTGAACCCTCCCAGAGGGTGCCGGCTGGTAATAAAAAAACAGTTTCCCCTTACAGGGGAGTGCTAGCTAAATTTGGGAATCATTTCCATTTGTGCCCCATCTCCTTAATAGGTCAGGCATATGGAAATGGTTATTAAACGTGGCCTCAAGGTGGGAACCGGACCACGCCCAGTTGAAAAGGTGGTCCACTCCTAGTCCAAGGTGTTATGCGTTACCGTGCCCATTGTTTGGTTTGCAGTCAGGGGTATCCGACTGTATTCCTACGGAGCCTCCCGGTCCACCTCCGGGAGTAACGGCGACTTGCTGCGGTATGGGGCTCTACCGCAATCGACCGCATTGTTTCGCCTTTCCCTTTTTTTCAGGCTGCCGAACGGTCTCACCTTAGTAGGCAGCCGACGAACCAGTAATATGTATAAACACAAAACCAAGCCTCGGATCCCCGCACGGGTTAAGATGCCGCCCTTGGACTAGGCGTTAAAAAAGTACCCAATCCTTATATGTATATGTATGTAAGTCCATTTTCGTTTATTTTTTTTTTTGTTTGGTTTTAATTTTTGGACATTTTTGAAATTTTAAACAACTATTTTTATAATTTCATGTCAAAATACGTTGGTAAATTGAAAAAATATTTAAATAAATGCAGTTTCGCCCCCGAGGAAGCTAAGGTGCTTAGCGAAACGTTGGGACGTAATAGTGGAGTTTTACCTGCACTAAAAGCAACATTATGGTCAAGAAAAGCCTATCATAACACAAAAATATTTACAAAACAATTTCGTTCGTTCGTTAAATTTCTCAAGTGCAAATATTGTGCTTTCGTTAAATCCAAGTCAATAAATACCCTCAATGCTTCTTCATCCGTTAACATTTTTGTCTGCCTTGCGTCTTCTATGAGACTCGAGAATAAGGTCTTATTTGCACTGTCAGCAAACCTTAAAGTTTCCACAAGTTTAGATTCTGTTCCTTCTCCTATCGAACGTAACCCTTGAAGATATGCGCTATAGATGTGTTCAAATCGATATTCATTAAGTAGCATTGTATTTTTTCTTCTTTTACTGGATTCTGACAAATCTGGATAAGATACGCACGGTCTCCCACGTTTTCCAGAAGAAGTAGATGGTGTGGAGTCAGTTATAACGTCTTCAGAGTTCGGTAAAGTTATTGAATATTCTGATTCTAACCAGTTACTGTTTTTCATTAAAAATGTATCCTTTTTCCGTGAAGCTTCTGTCCATCGTTTATTAAAAGTAGGAATAATATATCTTTGAAAATCACTGAGGATGAAACATAAGTTGTCTTCAGATACATGATAATTTTCTTTTAAAACAGTTAATAATGCCTCCAATGATTTTCCTCCTTCGATATATGAAAGTTTATTTCACGTTTAAAACACTTGAAAGTAGACATTTTGAAGGGACAATAAAACACGTAGTTATTTGTGTTCGTAACAATTACACTTCTGTTAATTCGCCAATATTTTGTTCTGTTTATATACTAATATGAAATATGAGGGTACTGTGCTGAAACAAAAGGTATTTTGGTAATTCCGTTATAATCGCTTTTAACCGAGTTAGTTTCCTACCTAAGGTGTACATTCATAAGTACTCCTAAACATATGCCTAAGTTCCTTGCGCAAGTAGGTAAAAACCAAATATCCCCATGCACATGCTTCAACTCATTCAGTCTACCTAATAAAATTTAAAAAACTAAAAATTCTTAGTTTAATGTATTATCCGATCAAAAAGTTTCGAATTGTAGGTATATTATGCAAAACTGCACTTAATGCTTTACTTTTTTATTGTTTAAAACAAGATTCAACGCTCAATGTCACACGGGAGAACTGGAATTTTTACTGATACAAAATAGGAATAAGACATAGTAATAATATATTTCCGCCCACTGAAATTGAAAAATTTAGGCAAAACTGCATTTAGTGTTTTTGTTATGTTGTTTGAAAAGATGTTTTACTTTTTTCTTGTTTAAAACTGTATTCAACCCTCATGGCACTCGAGAAAACAGGGATTTGTATTGAGAAGAAAGAAGAATTATTGAGCGCTGTTCTCTGGTGTGCAACTTGTTTATTAATAATTTTACTCGCAACATGAGTGCAAAAAAGATAAACGTCATAATATAAGTGCAAATCACAAAACTTACCGCAAACTATTGATGTAAACAGCAACATTTAAAACCCCAATAGATAGCGAGCGGTTTTCCGTTTTCTGACTTTTATTACATTTTTACTAGCATTTGATTATGTTTATGGATAGCTAGGCTACAAATCAACATAAAATGTAAAGCGTGGGTAAACGTGGGCAACTGTCAAAAGCCTCGATGAACTTATAAAAACCTTTTTTCACCATATTTTATTTTGCAATTATTTCAAGGTAAAGATTAACATAATATTAAAAATATATTAGTTGTTTCATATTCTTCAGAGAACGAGGTTTCCAGGAATATATAATACATCATACCCCTTCCTGTAACGTATAACATTAAAATCAATTTGAAAGTGATGAAGGGAACGGGCTTATCATGGACGTCCGTCAAAACTATAAAGTTTGTGATCTTGTAAAAAAATAATTTCATATAATATGTGTAATTTTTTGATATTATAGTCTAGGTTGGTCCTTAAACTATTGATTAAAATAAAAAAAGCATGCCAGTAGCGACACTGAAAAACACCATTTTTAATCAGCAGTTATTCTACGATTTTCCATAGTGCACTGGCCTAACCCCTTACCATGGGCAATATTCGAAATGGCAACACCACCCGGACCAACCTTTGACTTGAAATCATGAAATGGACGTAAAATTGAAAAAAAAAAATGAAAATCTACCATAAGAAGTTATGAAATGAACATTTACATAAATTAAAATTTAACAATTTGAAAACAGCAAACTTGACTTACGAAGCTAGTCGACTAAAATTTGTACATATTTAAGTATTTGAAATTTAAATAACAAATTTAAATGACAATTCGTTAAAAATGAAAGATGTTGCTGCCGCTAGCCTGTCGTGGAACCGGAAATGACCAAACCGAATATGGTCGGTTGCAAAAGCAGGTTTCCTGTTAATGAAGTCGGTGTACCGCTCACCATGATTTTAGCGCACAGCTGATTGCAGTGGCGTAGCAATATTTGTGTCCAAATTTGTTCTTGGACTTATTTTCGCGTACCCCTCAACTACCGTCGCCAGTGTCGAGATTTGCTCAGTTACGCAATGTTTTCCGACTCTTACTGTGGCCACCCCCTGCACGATCCAGCTGAATTTCTCGTGCTAGCTCTCTGTCGATGGTAGTATTCGGCAAACACGGGTCAACCAGTGCCCGCACAAGGTGAAGTCGGGCAACGGACTCAATTTTGACTATGGCGGTAGGTTCTATCGGGTCGAGGGTGGTGAAACTTAGTGCTGAGGAAATTGAAGATATTCTCCCGCTTCGAAAGCCTTTCGGTGCGGCGCGTTGGAGGACGAAGGAATTGCTCTTCTCATCTTGCTTAGGCTCTTTCCGCGTATACCTTTTGCTGGTGTTAAGGGCTCTGTGATCATTGCACGTTTGGACGGTCGGAAAGTATTTGATGCCGATGGTATTGGAAAAGCGTCCGAATCATTTTAGGACCTATTGCGTGCTGCGGCGAAGCGAGACATTCTGTAATGAAAATAATTCGTTTTAATCGAGTACAAAATGAATTTGAAAGTAGAGGCGACGGGTGGGGATGAGTATGGAGGCGAAGTATTTTGTAAACTAATTTCCGGATTCGTTCGATGGTAGTCGGACAGTTTCACGATTGGTCTAGTGACTAGTCCTTTCTCGGTTCGAACTTTCACTACTCGGACGCGGTTGTCCAAACCGCAATGTATATCGGCGACTCGGCCAAGTCACCGTTCGTTTGGAGGCACATTATCTTCACAGATCACGACGAGATTTTGGGCTTTAATGCCCGGCTGCTGTCGCTTCCACTTAGTCTTCTTCTGCTGCTCCGTAAGGTATTCGTTCTTCCATCGTTGACAGAATGAATGATGCAATGCTTTCATCTTTTGCCATCGGTTGATCACTGATGCTGGATTCGCGCTAAGCTCAATCTCCGGGGGAGATAACAGAGGAGCGCCTATAAGAAAGTGCCCAGGAGTCAATGGGTCTAAGCTCGATGGGTAATTTGAAGCGCGACTAAGGGGCTTGAGTTAAGACAAGCCTCAATTCTACATAAAAGTGTCGAAAACTCCTCAAAGGTATATTCTAGTCTAGATGCTACTTTTCGAAAATGGGTTTTAAAGCTCTTCACGCCAGCCTCCCTAAGCCCCCCATGTGAAGAGCTGACGCGGGTATGTAATGCCAAGAAAGTTCTTGATAGAAGTACTTCGAAATAAGTGCAGTACGATAATCAGATAGAAAAGCCTTAAATTCAGCCTTAAAATATGTGAAGGCTCCAACGAAATTAGTTCCTTTGTCTGAATATTTGTTTTTAGGACATCCCCTACGCGAAATAAATCTAGAAAAGGCTGCTAGAAAGGTGGTAGTTCTAAGGTCATTTGTTGGTCTTAGATGGATGGCCTTCGTTGCGAAACAGAAGAAAAGGCATACGTACCCCTTTGCAATAACACAAGCTCTACCTCTATAGTTTTTTATCTGGAAAAGACCTGCAAAATCAACGCCGGTATTTGTAAAGGCCTTAGAGAAAGTTGTGAGTTCTGAAGGCAGGGAAGCCATGATTTGAGATTGCGTTTGATTTTTGTATATAGTGCATACCTTGCAATTATAAGTCGCATCATTAACTGATGTTCTCTATGAAGTGATATTTCATGGATTAACGTCACTAACAAGCGTGAATAATGGCAGTTATACGGCAGAAGGATTGGGTGCCTTTCCTTGTAACTGAGGTCTCACGATGCTCCGCGGCGACCTCCTATTCTTAAAACTGCGCTTGAGTCGATAAATAGGTTTAAGGTTAGAATTTCGCTTTCAGCGCTTATCGCAAATCCAGATTTTAAATTCGAAACCTCCGCTGAAAAATGTTGTTGCTTACAGAGGGCAATTATTCGCTGGGTTGTACCTTTTATTTCCTCCGGAGAGATTGATACAGAAGCTGCTTGAAACATTGATTTCTGAGTGGGGCGGGTCCTTTGGATGAAAGGAAAGACGTCCGATAGAACTCGTAAAGCCCTTTGAAGCGAAGAGAAGCGTTGGAGTATATCCGACACTTCAACGACTTTTGTTGCGGGGGAGAGCACGCGCGGGACACGAAGATTGACCAGGAGCATGGTGGTTTTCTCAGCCAAGCGAGCACGATAGCGGAGTCAGTCCAGAGATAAACCTGCAGGGTTCGAAGATCGAGGTTAGTGACTACTGATTTCATCATTTCGGCCAAGAGTACTGCTTCACACAATTCCAAGCGCGGAAGAGATATCGTTTTCAATAGAGGTACTGGAGTCTTGGCTAATAGCAGATTTATGTGACCTCCTCGCCTTCTTCTGCGCGCATATAAATGGCTGCCGCATAGGTCTTTTCAGAGGCGTCACAAAACCCGTGGAGTTCCATTTTGTAGGATGGAGAAAACTTAACCCATCGTGGGATACGGATGTTGTCAATTGCAGAATACTCCGTGGAGAATTTATGCCAACACTCTAATGTGGTCGAAGACACTTATTCGCCCCAACCGGTTACCTCTAACCAGACATTTTGCATCAACATTTTCGCTACTATAATTACGGGAGCCAGCCATCAGAGAGGATCGAATAGTTTCGCGATGACCGACAGAATCTTACGTTTTTTCACTTCTTGGCATTGATCGATGTCTGTAGCGGTAAAATAGAACTGATCTGAACAGGCATTTCAGCGGTTGCCAAGGGCTTTAACACTGCTTGCATTTACGAAATCCAAAGTCTTGGTTAGGTTAGGTTAGGTTAGAGTGGCTGCCTCCGCTGTCCGAGCGGAGACTCACGTAGGCCGTTGTGGCCCGTTGTGCTACCACGCGGGGCCCCTATTTCCTATTACCCTACTTTCGAAGAAGAGGAGAGTTTAGACCCCAGTGAGGCTAAACCAGCTCGTTTGCCTAATGAAACGCAAGATATCGTTTGGGTTTATAGATTCAAGCTCCGCAAGGCACCCAAAAGAGTGTCTGTGGAGGCATTGGTACCTGGTTTTTGACAGTGCGGGACAGTGGCACAGAAAGTGCTCAACGCTTTCTATCTCCTCCTCGTCCCTACAGCTGCGGCAGAAGTCATTTGTCTGCAGGCCCATATAGGCACCGTGAGTGCCCATGAGACAGTGACCTGTAAGAAGGCCCACTAGTGGGCTTATAGAGATACGGTTTAACAATATCACCGATCGCGATCTATTTTCATCCAGCTTAGGCCAGATTTGCTTGGATATACTACATGTAGGTTCCCTCGCCCATCTGGCGTTTGCCTGATCCGTGAAAAGAGATTGCAGGTGGTATTTGCAAGTGTTTAGAGGAGGGCTGGCCCAATCAGCGGAGGTTGTTGTTTGCAAGTTAGTGCCTTCCCTAGCTAGTTCATCCGCAGCGCAGTTTCCTGAGATGTCACAGTGGCCAGGAACCCATATTATGCTTAGGTTGCAATTTTCAGCTAGTTTGTTGAAGGTTTCTCTGCACTTAAATGCCACTAGTGATGAGGTGTTACTGCATTGCAGGGATTTTATGGCAGCTTGGCTGTCAGAGAAAATTGAAATTGAATTCGTTACCTGCAGGTTAGCAAGATAGCGGGCTGCTTTCCAGATAGCTATGAGTTCAGCCTGAAAAACACTGCAGTGATCAGGTAGGCGAAAGCTCTCGCTTAGATTGAGCTTCTCCGAGAATATCCCGCTGCCGACTCTGTTCTTTAGTAAAAACGGAGATTTCTCGTGCTAGCTCTCTGTCGATGGTAGTATTCGGCAAACACGGGTCAACCAGTGCCCGCACAAGGTGAAGTCGGCCAACGGACTCAATTTTGACTATGGCGGTAGGTTCTATCGGGTCGAGGGTGGTGAAACTTAGTGCTGAGGAAATTGAAGATATTCTCCCGCTTCGAAAGCCTTTCGGTGCGGCGCGTTGGAGGACGAAGGAATTGCTCTTCTCATCTTGCTTAGGCTCTTTCCGCGTATACCTTTTGCTGGTGTTAAGGGCTCTGTGATCATTGCACGTTTGGACGGTCGGAAAGTATTTGATGCCGATGGTATTGGAAAAGCGTCCGAATCATTTTAGGACCTATTGCGTGCTGCGGCGAAGCGAGACATTCTGTAATGAAAATAATTCGTTTTAATCGAGTACAAAATGAATTTGAAAGTAGAGGCGACGGGTGGGGATGAGTATGGAGGCGAAGTATTTTGTAAACTAATTTCCGGATTCGTTCGATGGTAGTCGGACAGTTTCACGATTGGTCTAGTGACTAGTCCTTTCTCGGTTCGAACTTTCACTACTCGGACGCGGTTGTCCAAACCGCAATGTATATCGGCGACTCGGCCAAGTCACCATTCGTTTGGAGGCACATTATCTTCACAGATCACGACGAGATTTTGGGCTTTAATGCCCGGCTGCTGTCGCTTCCACTTAGTCTTCTTCTGCTGCTCCGTAAGGTATTCGTTCTTCCATCGTTGACAGAATGAATGATGCAATGCTTTCATCTTTTGCCATCGGTTGATCACTGATGCTGGATTCGCGCTAAGCTCAATCTCCGGGGGAGATAACAGAGGAGCGCCTATAAGAAAGTGCCCAGGAGTCAATGGGTCTAAGCTCGATGGGTAATTTGAAGCGCGACTAAGGGGCTTGAGTTAAGACAAGCCTCAATTCTACATAAAAGTGTCGAAAACTCCTCAAAGGTATATTCTAGTCTAGATGCTACTTTTCGAAAATGGGTTTTAAAGCTCTTCACGCCAGCCTCCCTAAGCCCCCCATGTGAAGAGCTGACGCGGGTATGTAATGCCAAGAAAGTTCTTGATAGAAGTACTTCGAAATAAGTGCAGTACGATAATCAGATAGAAAAGCCTTAAATTCAGCCTTAAAATATGTGAAGGCTCCAACGAAATTAGTTCCTTTGTCTTAATATTTGTTTTTAGGACATCCCCCACGCGAAATAAATCTAGAAAAGGCTGCTAGAAAGGTGGTAGTTCTAAGGTCATTTGTTGGTCCTAGATGGATGGCCTTCGTTGCGAAACAGAAGAAAAGGCATACGTACCCCTTTGCAATAACACAAGCTCTACCTCTATAGTTTTTTATCTGGAAAAGACCTGCAAAATCAACGCCGGTATTTGTAAAGGCCTTAGAGAAAGTTGTGAGTTCTGAAGGCAGGGAAGCCATGATTTGAGATTGCGTTTGATTTTTGTATATAGTGCATACCTTGCAATTATAAGTCGCATCATTAACTGATGTTCTCTATGAAGTGATATTTCATGGATTAACGTCACTAACAAGCGTGAATAATAGCAGTTATACGGCAGAAGGATTGGGTGCCTTTCCTTGTAACTGAGGTCTCACGATGCTCCGCGGCGACCTCCTATTCTTAAAACTGCGCTTGAGTCGATAAATAGGTTTAAGGTTAGAATTTCGCTTTCAGCGCTTATCGCAAATCCAGATTTTAAATTCGAAACCTCCGCTGAAAAATGTTGTTGCTTACAGAGGGCAATTATTCGCTGGGTTGTACCTTTTATTTCCTCCGGAGAGATTGATACAGAAGCTGTTTGAAACATTGATTTCTGAGTGGGGCGGGTCCTTTGGATGAAATGAAAGACGTCCGATAGAACTCGTAAAGCCCTTTGAAGCGAAGAGAAGCGTTGGAGTATATCCGACACTTCAACGACTTTTGTTGCGGGGGAGAGCACGCGCGGGACACGAAGATTGACCAGGAGCATGGTGGTTTTCTCAGCCAAGCGAGCACGATAGCGGAGTCAGTCCAGAGATAAACCTGCAGGGTTCGAAGATCGAGGTTAGTGACTACTGATTTCATCATTTCGGCCAAGAGTACTGCTTCACACAATTCCAAGCGCGGAAGAGATATCGTTTTCAATAGAGCTACTGGAGTCTTGGCTAATAGCAGATTTATGTGACCTCCTCGCCTTCTTCTGCGCGCATATAAATGGCTGCCGCATAGGTCTTTTCAGAGGCGTCACAAAACCCGTGGAGTTCCATTTTGTAGGATGGAGAAAACTTAACCCATCGTGGGATACGGATGTTGTCAATTGCAGAATACTCCGTGGAGAATTTATGCCAACACTCTAATGTGGTCGAAGACACTTATTCGCCCCAACCGGTTACCTCTAACCAGACATTTTGCATCAACATTTTCGCTACTATAATTACGGGAGCCAGCCATCAGAGAGGATCGAATAGTTTCGCGATGACCGACAGAATCTTACGTTTTTTCACTTCTTGGCATTGATCGATGTCTGTAGCGGTAAAATAGAACTGATCTGAACAGGCATTTCAGCGGTTGCCAAGGGCTTTAACACTGCTTGCATTTACGAAATCCAAAGTCTTGGTTAGGTTAGGTTAGGTTAGAGTGGCTGCCTCCGCTGTCCGAGCGGAGACTCACGTAGGCCGTTGTGGCCCGTTGTGCTACCACGCGGGGGCCCCTATTTCCTATTACCCTACTTTCGAAGAAGAGGAGAGTTTAGACCCCAGTGAGGCTAAACCAGCTCGTTTGCCTAATGAAACGCAAGATATCGTTTGGGTTTATAGATTCAAGCTCCGCAAGGCACCCAAAAGAGTGTCTGTGGAGGCATTGGTACCTGGTTTTTGACAGTGCGGGACAGTGGCACAGAAAGTGCTCAACGCTTTCTATCTCCTCCTCGTCCCTACAGCTGCGGCAGAAGTCATTTGTCTGCAGGCCCATATAGGCACCGTGAGTGCCCATGAGACAGTGACCTGTAAGAAGGCCCACTAGTGGGCTTATAGAGATACGGTTTAACAATATCACCGATCGCGATCTATTTTCATCCAGCTTAGGCCAGATTTGCTTGGATATACTACATGTAGGTTCCCTCGCCCATCTGGCGTTTGCCTGATCCGTGAAAAGAGATTGCAGGTGGTATTTGCAAGTGTTTAGAGGAGGGCTGGCCCAATCAGCGGAGGTTGTTGTTTGCAAGTTAGTGCCTTCCCTAGCTAGTTCATCCGCAGCGCAGTTTCCTGAGATGTCACAGTGGCCAGGAACCCATATTATGCTTAGGTTGCCATTTTCAGTTAGTTTGTTGAAGGTTTCTCTGCACTTAAATGCCACTAGTGATGAGGTGTTACTGCATTGCAGGGATTTTATGGCAGCTTGGCTGTCAGAGAAAATTGAAATAGAATTGGTTACCTGCAGGTTAGCAAGATAGCGGGCTGCTTTCCAGATAGCTATGAGTTCAGCCTGAAAAACACTGCAGTGATCAGGTAGGCGAAAGCTCTCGCTTAGATTGAGCTTCTCCGAGAATATCCCGCTGCCGACTCTGTTGTTTAGTAAAAACGGAGATTTCGTGTGATCCCGGCTCCACGCCGTTTGCCCACTCGTTCTTCTCTGGGATTCTTGTGGAAAATTTGTTGTCCCAGCAAGGGGGCGATGTTGTATTGTCCAATTTCAAGAAGGTTTCAGGGACTTGCTTCAGGATCCGGGTGTGACCAAACCTGCAATCCCTCCATGGTTCGATAGCGTTGAGCCTCGCCGCGTTGCAGGAGGCACAGTATCTACCATATAGATCAGTTGGGAGAAGGAATAATATGGTTTCAAGAGCTTTGGTGGGAGTGGAGGGAAGGGCACCGCTGGTGAGCATTGCCGCCATCCTCTGCACTCTCGTTACTTTACTCCTGTTAGATTCGATATCGAGTGCCGTCCACCATACGGTGACGGCGTAGAAGAGTATGGGCCTCACCACTGCCGTATAGATCCAATGGACTATGCGTGGCTGGAGACCCCACCTTTTTCCGATTGCCGACTTACAAGCGTAGAGAGCCATTGTGGCTTTCCTGGATCGTTCCTCCACATTTCGCTTCCAGTCGAGCTTCCTGTCTAGAATAACTCGGAGATATTTAAACTCGGTAGAGAGTTTTATTTCCTTCCCGTTTAGGGATGGGAGGGTAAATTCCGGTATACTGCCTTTGCGGGTAAAAAGCACCATCTCAGTTTTTTCACTGCTGATGCTGAGTCCGCATTCCATAGACCATGTGCTTGTTAGATTAAGAGCATTTTGCAGGAGTTCGCCAAGCACCGGAAGGTGTTTGCCGGTAACTGTCAAGGCTATGTCGTCGGCATATGCAATGACTTGGCATCCGGTGGGCTGTAGTATAGATAACAGAGCGTTCACCGTCAGATTCCATAGTAGAGGAGAAAGAACGCCCCCCTGGGGGGTTCCTCTGTTGGTATACCTTATTAACGATGAGCTGCCCAGCTCAGAGATAATGATTCTCTTGTTTAGAAGGAGCTCGACGAATTTCACAAGAGGCTCTTCCACCCCTAAAGAACGTAGAGATTTTGTGACCGCTGCTGGGAGAACGTTGTTAAAGGCTCCTTCTATGTCGAGAAAGATACCCAGCGTAAATCCTTTAAAGGCAAGACCCTTCTCTATCTTAGTAGTGATAGCATGTAGAGCTGTCTCTACAGATTTGCCCTTAGAGTAGGCGTGTTGGTTGTTGGAGATGAGTGCCTTATTTGCCGATCGTCTAATGTAGGCGTCCAGCAATCGTTCTAGAACTTTTAGGAGGAAGGAGGTCAGACTTATTGGTCTGAAATCCTTTGGACTGTTGCCCGATATCCTGCCTCCTTTGGGAATGAAGACTACCTTTGCCTTGGTCCATTCCGTGGGGATATAGACCAGGTTGAGGCAAGCCTTGTAGATTTTAGCTAGCAGCGGGCTTATAAGATCGCTTGCAGCTTGCAATTCAGCGGGAAATATTCCATCCGTTCCCGGAGATTTGAAGGGTTTAAAGGACTTGATTGCCCAGATAACTCCTTTTTCACTTACAATGTGGTCCAGGGGTTGAAATGGCCCTGGGTTAGATTGCGTGTTTAAGATGTATGGTTGAGATATGCAGCCCGGAAAGTGAGTGCTGATCAGGGTTTCGAGAATTTCCGTACTAGAAGTGGCCCATTCTCCGCTCGTTGTGCGAATGCAGCTTGGAGGTATGGGGTTTTTGGAGAGGACCTTTCGTAGGCGATTGGCCTCTGAGTTTTCTTCGATGTCATTAGTGAAGTTCTTCTAGGAGATCCTTTTGGCCTTCTGGATTAACTTCTTAAAAGATTTTAAGGCGTCCCTATAATGGGACCAGATTCCCGTGCGCTTAGCCTCGTTAAAGAGTTTTCTGCTGTTTTTCCTCTGCTCGGAGATTTCTTGGTTCCACCAATAGGGTTTCTTTTTACCCCTCAACTTAATCTCCGGGCAGGCTACTGTGAAGGCAGCGTTACAAGATTTGATGATAAGATCTACTGCTTCTTCTATTTTTGACGATGAGTCTAGCTCACCGAGAGAAGCAAATGTTGTATCTAAAGGAGGCGCTTCATCAGTTGTTAGCGGTAGGCTCGGCCTACAGTGAGAAGCGTTCTTTAGGAGAGTAGAGGATAGGACTTTTTTTACAAAGGTTCCAGTCCGTACGTCTCCTATTCCTGTAAGCCACCCTAGGCGGTGTACGCAAGAGCAGAGTGAAAATGATATACATATGATCAGAGTAGTTTTCGTTGGAAACTCTCCAATTTTTGACAAGGTCAGAGAATGCCCCAGAAACTAGAGTAACATCTAGAACCTCCTTCCTATTTGAGATGATGAAAGTTGGTTTATCTCCAGAGTTGCATATACTTAGATTGTTACTTATAATAGAATCAAAAAGAGACTCACCCCTACTGTTAATGTCGGTAGAGCCCCAAGCAGTGTGATGTGCATTGGCATCGGCCCCAATTATTATCGGGAGCCCTTTACTGTGGGCCTCCCGTACCGCTTTCCAGAGCCGGTCCTGCACAGAAGTTGGGCGATCGTGCGATAGATATGTGGACATCAGCCAGATTGTTTGCCCCTGTAGCTCGAGGCTAATACAGGTAAAGTCCTCGTCGCTAAAAAGAGATAGTAAAATAAATACTAGATTTTTCTTTACTAGAATACAAGATCTGATTCTACCTGTCACGGGCGGTGCCACCAGCCGGTAGTCCTTAGAAAAGAGTCCACAGACCTTGCTGCCAACGACCCAAGGCTCCTGGACTAGAACGACGTTGTTGTTGTTGTTGTAGCAATGCTCGCCCCACCTAATAGCCGCGACCGATCACAAATTGTCATCAATATCCTCTAACGGGAGTCCAAGGAAACTTGCCGTTTCAACAGGGGTGGACCATAAGGAAAGGGGTGTTAGAGGCGTTGGTTCCACATTACAATTAAAGAGATGGTTGGTGTCATGTGGGGACACATTATAAGCGGGGCATACATTTTGTATGTCGGGGTTGATTCTGGATAGGTAAGAGTTTAACCTGTTACAGTATCCAGAACGAAGTTGAGCAAGAGTGACACGTGTTTCCCTGGGGAGTATGCGTTCCTCTTCTGCGAGTTCTGGATATTTTTCTTCAAGTACTGGATTCACCGGGCAATTCCCGACATAAAGGTCCGACGCCTGTCTATGGAGTTCACCAACGACCTGCTTGTGTTTTTCCGCTTCATACGGCTGGGTCTCATGTGCCGTATTTCCTCAAAATGCTTACGGAGATGACTCCTTAGGCCCCTAGGCGGTGCTGGTTCGTCAATCAGATGTCTGTTGGGATGCCCAGGTTTCTGGGTATTCAACAGAAACTGTTTGGTCAGCATCTCATTTCTCTCCCTGATGGGGAGTATTCTCGCCTCATTATGCAGATGGTGTTCTGGGGACATAAGAAGACAGCCCGTGGCGATTCTGAGAGCAGTATTTTGGCAGGCCTGTAGTTTCTTCCAGTGGGTGGTTTTTAGGCTTGGCGACCATATGGGTGACGCGTAGCACGTAATCGGCTGGCTAATTGCTTTGTATGTGGTCAAGAGCGTTTCTTTATCTTTTCCCCAGGTACTGCCAGCAAGGGATTTGAGGATTTTATTACGGCTCTGAATTCTTGGAACAATTGCGGTTGCGTGCGCACCAAAATGTAGATCCTGATCAAACGTCACACCCAAGATTTTGGGGTGTAGGACAGTCGGTAGGTAGTGCCACCGACGTGGATGTTCAATATGGTCGACATTTGGGGCGTCCATGTTGTAAATAAGGTCGCGGAAGATTTAGTCGGTGAAAATGCCAGGTTTCGCGAGGCGAAAAAACTGGAGAGATCAGGGAGATAGCCGTTTATTTTATTGCATAGCTCATCGATCTTTGGGCCTGGGCCTGTAGCCATTATTGTGCAGTCATCGGCGTAGGAAACGATTGTGACTCCTTCCAGTGGTGCGGGGATAGGACACCACCATGTGGCACCCCTTGTTTAATTCTCCTTTGTTTTGATGTTTCGTTTCTGAATTGCACCGATGCCTGCCGACCACCCAGATAATTTGCGGTCCACCTTTTAAGACATGGGGGAAGGGCAGACCCTTCCAGGTCTTGCAGTAACGAGCCATGGTTGACCGTATCAAAAGCTTTTGATAGGTCTAACGCTACGAGTACTGTTCTATGGTGGGGATATTGATTCAAACCGCAATTTATCTGGGTGCTAATGACATTTAGCGCGGAGGTAGTGCTATGGAGTTTTCTGAAGCCATGCTGATGAGGGGCTAGCTGCAAGTGTGCTTGGAAATAAGGGAGCAAAATGGCTTCAAGCGTCTTTGCCACTGGCGATAGGAGAGATATCGGACGATATGACTCACCTACGTTAGCTGGTTTCCCAGGCTTTAGTAGCGGGACCACCTTGGCCATTTTCCATTTCTCGGGTATGACAAAGGTGGAAAGAGACAGGTTGAAGACATGCGCTAAATATTTGAAACCCTCTTTCCCTAGGTTTTTAAGCATCGGCATGGCTATGCCGTCTGGGCCCACTGCTTTGGATGGTTTAGCGCGACCAATGGCGTCCTCAACCTCTCTAGCGGTGATGGTAATTGGTGACGCGCTGAGTTTGTGTTTATGTGCGTGTCTATTGGCTCTCCGTCTATCTTTGTCGACCGTAGGATGCATTATATATTGTCGGCAGAAAGCGCTCGCGCATTTTTTCGCATCCGACAGCACCTTATCGCCAAAGGCGATGGAAACTTTGTCTTTGTGCTTAGTCGGATTCGATAGGGACTTTACGGTGGACCAAAGTTTACCTACACCGGTAGAGAGGTGACAACCTCTTAGGTGCTCTTCCCATTTCGCCCGCTTGTGTTCGTCCACAAGCAATCTGATGCGACTAGAACGACGTCCTCATACGTAGTACTGAGGCGTAATATTAGGGCAGCCGAGGCTGCCTTAGAATGGTGCAGGTTTATCTGTAGTACCTGCGCGCCCGTTACGATTCGTTTGTGGCATCGACATCCATCCTCTGCTGATCCGCATCGTCGGATGCCTCCTCTACGATAGTATCGTCGAATTCGCCATCCGACGGGTCGGATTCCAGCAAAAGCTGCTCGTCCATGCCCGTAAAGAACTGGCCCGCAAACTCAGATACCGAGAGTGTATCGCTCTCGGCATCCGGAGTGCTGCGTGCCAGTTCGATATCGGCCCCATGTCCACTCAAGGTGTTGCATGGGTCCGTGAGATTCATTGTGGTGGTTGCGGATTCGCTCGAGGCGGTATCCCCGATCACCAGATCCTCCGGCGCGGTGGCGGTCCCTTCCCCAGTGCCATGGGCAGCAGATCCACTCGGGGTGTTTCTGTCTGACCCCTCGCCCTGCGATACAGGCTCACCCTCGTCCGGTGTTTCCTCCTTCGCATCATCCCGTCGAATTTTCAACGTGATGGAGTAGAAGCCGTAGCTTAACACTCCATCACATTCGTCAAGCCAAGGGAGAGAGGCCTCGTTTATGATGAAACCAACATAACGCTGCTTCGCCCTTGTCTCGCCGAACCGGACTATCCTCCAATCGCTCGAAGGTAGCCCCGGATTCGACTCCGCGATGGTATAAAGGATCTCGCCAGGATCCGCTATGCCGTCTGGGACCCAGGCCCAGGCTCTCGGTCTGTTCGGAATTTCTTCCACACCGACCGCATCCAACCTGGCCCCAGGCCACAGCTGTCCTAGCGAAGCTATGGCGAGTTTGTAGATCTTGCACGAGCGCTCATCGGCGCAGGAATCAAGCTTGACCCTACCCTGGTACCAGCCGGCATCACGGATAGTGGGAGCCGGCCCCGGATGCTTGGTCATGATGTCCTTAAAGATCTTGAGAAGGCCGTTAAGGACATCCTTCCAGTTATCCGGGGTCATGTTCCCGTAAATTTGGCCTTAGCCGCCTCGCTGAAGGTTTTGGTCAGGGCAGGGGGAGTAGAGGCCGAAGGCCGGTGCCTTTTGGGATCGCTCGAGGCATTTCCCATAGACCTTTGACTCTTAAGGGCCGGCATCTTCGGGTCAGAAGTTAGTTTGGTGGCAGAAGAGGAAGGGTGGGGTTGTTGTTGCTGCTCTTCTTGGCAGCAATAATCTTCCTGGCCCAGGCCAGAGAACTTTTTTTGCTCTGCCGTCAACTTGCCGCTGGGAGAGTTGCCAAGTTTCTCAACGATTTTGACGGCATTGCGAATGTTCCGCTGGTTGCGGACCGAAGTCGGGATTCGCTTATTTGCCTTGGAACCCTCAAGGGGTTCAGCCGGCTTGCGAGGTAACTTTGCAGCGGTGGAGGCAGTACTTTTGTCCGTGGAGGATTTAGTGCTGTTACCAGCCACCTGCTGATAAGAGGTGCCCGGTACGGGCGTGGGACGGGCCTCCTGTGCTTGCTCAGTCGGACGTTGGTTTCCCTCTTTGGGGCTAGCTTTGCTGGCTATTGCGGAATTGGACTTGCCCTCAAGGAGTTTAGTTCTTCCGCTAGCTTGCACAGGTGGCCGAAGATTTTAAAGTCTTGGTTAAGCAAGTGGGCAACAGGAATGTCGCGCAGAACTTGCTTGCAATTGGCAGTCCACTTTCTAAGTGCGAAACCTGCCGAACTTAAAGCCCCGGAAATTTCATCCCGCGCTTTAATGGTGGATTCTGAGTCGTACCCACCCACAAGAACGTCGCCGGCGTACATATGTCGCGTTAAAATGGTGGAAGCGACCGGATGTGTGTCTCGAACATCGTTCGCAAATTGAAGCAATGTTCTTATTACTAAGTAGGGAGCACAGTTTATGCCGAAAGTGACCGTATTTAGTTGGGATTGACGGATGGGTTCATCTGTGGACTCAAGAAAAAGAATCCTTTGAAATTGTCTCTGTTGAGAATGTACAAATATTTGACGATACATCTTCTGATGTCGCTACTAAATACGAATTTAAACAGTCTCCATCTGAATATCAGGATCGTAAGATCGCTTTGAAGGATGGGACCGGGAAGTAGAGTGTCGTCCAAGCTCACACCATTGTCCGAAGTACAAGAAGCGCTGCCAGTTGTTGATCCAAAGAGATTTCATTGTAGACAGAGACGCAGGATGTCGCCTCTTTATTTGGGTTGGTCCGCCCCGTAAGTATCCATCCGAATACCGTTTCCTGGGCGGATAAACATCACCTCCAAGCACAAGATCAACTTGTTCGTTCGCAAAGAATCTGCTGTCTGCTAGTTTAGTTCCCGGGAAGTTCTGTTGGATAGCAGGGTTAACATCGACGGTTGGCAGATTTCCTGTCAATTGAGGTAACACTAAATCTGTAGTGCTGATGGTTACCGTTGTGTCAAGGGGTGAGCCTATATGGATAAGGCAAGCTAGAGTGGAATGAGCAGACACCGTATTGTTGATACCTGACACTGTAGTGTTCACTTTTTTGGCTGGAAGCCCGAAACGTCGGCGAAGCCGTTCCTTAATATACGAATACTTGGAGCCGGGGTCAAAAATATTTATTTATTATTTCAAAAATGATCACAAATTATTTGAAAAATAATTGCACACTTTATTTAAAATAAATACCGGTAAAAATGTATATTTAAACTTCCTTTTTGAGGTTTCGGGATTCGCAGCAGAGTTGCCATTGGGGCGACTTTATTCGCAATTTGACCCTTTCTGAACGCCAATACCCCGGACACTGACTTTTTTAAAATATGCAATATTTGAGCCTTTTTGAAAATGTTGGCGACTTTTGACCCGTTTTCTCTTTCAAAACTATGATGCATTATTTTTAAGTTTTTACGAAAATATTATGTAATACTCCTTCTCATTACTTAACTATTGCACCTGCAACACTTAAGGAATCCAAATTATCACTCTCGTCATCACTATAACTGCAACCCTGTAAAATTTGATCACTTTGACATACGGCGTTAGTATAGCAAATATTGATTTACTTTCGCCTTTCGACATCGTTTGTTAAGCATTTCGCATGGATAGGTGAGTATAAGTATACATATAATAAAATAATCAATTTAAGAAACGAATTTGAACTTAACCCTCATTATTACTTTCAGGTACGTTATAAACAGCGTACGGAGGATTTGGATTCCTCTTCGGACATAGCCGCGGGCACTTGTTAAGAAAGCAGTGCAGATTTTGTCTTTGATTCAGATGTGGAACCATGTTCATCTTCAAAGGGACCAAAAGAAAAACAGCGAAAATTTGTAAAGGAGTGTGAATCTACGTTTAGTTGTCTCAAGTTGCATGCAGACACGAGGCGGCCGATTTGTATGGTATGCAAACAGCTCCTCATGAGTCAAAAAAATCATCTAAAATGCCAAGAGAAAACTAAAAGCATGTAAGAAACATAAATGATATATGTGAAGCTCAAAAAATGCAAATGAAGCAATGTTTAGCCAATGAATAAATATACACTGTTAGTTATGTAGATGATAGCATTAGTTTTATCAAAACAATGTTACTAAATGCATTGTTATTGAAACAAACTTTACTTTTTGTATGTATTTCTATTTTATCGAATAACTATCTTCGTACTTTAGTAATTTTCTTCAATTGCCACACATGAGAAATCAAGAGGGGAACAAAAAAAGATAAACTGCTCTTCCTTGATAAAAGATGAGTTAAAGTTATGCGATAACATTGCAAATGAAAAAAGCTAGAATTCCCTCTTTTTTCAGTAGGCCCCTTTTCTATGCGACTTTTTAAAAATTTTCAGCGGCAATACTGATTCGCAGTACTAATTTCTGGATTTGCACTTCTATATCGAAGTTGCTCAGCACCCACCACTATAATGCATGTAGATACGCAAATTCGCCGTGTTTTGTGTTTTCTTTTATTTCGTTTTTTTGCACTTTTTTTTAATAATGTGATCGCAAATCGCTATTATTACAATTTTTATAACTTAAAACGCTTATAATTATCGAAATAAACGCGGTGCGAGCGATTTTGTATTCGAATGATATTGTGGCAATTAATTAATGTTAAATTTCCTTTTTACTTGCAGTGCGTTGCTAGCGTTATTACAAAAAATACACAGTGTCCACTGGTTAATTTGGTTTGATGTGGTTGTATATTTGTGTCACTAATTGATAAAAAAAATCGTCAATATTCTGACGCGGTAAAGAATCGGAATTTGGACACTTGTTCAAGTATTTATTGGACTTTCAAAGGAAAAAAACTAACAAGCACTCAATGCAAGCAATTAATTAACCACTTTTTGTTCTGATTATGTCCGTTCGGACGGACAATACAAAGATGGGGCGAGCCGAAGGGTTTTCCAAGTATTGGAAAAGAAAGAAGAAAAAAATGCAATTACTCGTGCACAAACAAAAAAATTATTATTATAATTAAAAGCTTTATTGCTTTAAAAGTATGAAAACATTTATTTGAAGCAATTTTTAATTTATAATTTATTTAATAATTTGGGAAAAATTTAAACAACGTGACATCAGGAAGGACAAGGCGACAGCTGTTTCTTTTATACCTTGTAAATCTCTTCATAGCCTTTTCTCCCGGGAGTGGGATTTGAATCCGCACTCCTACGATGGTTGAAGTGTTACAAACGCATTCAGCCACGTCATGCCTTAGTTGTTGTAAACCTTATCCCAATTGCCTTCTTTGCATATTTTCTTTACTCATAGTCCATACTTCGTATGGCATCATATGGTAAAGTTGTGCGTTGGTAAGCGGTTTCAGAGAAACTTGGTGTTGTTGCTTTTGTTCTGTTTATAGAACTACAACGAATTAACCAATGTTGTCTATTTGTTTGAATTTTTAAGCGGGGAGTACCCTTATTGCTTTAAATGTATGAAAACATTTATTTGGAGCAATTTTTAATTTATAATTTACTTATTAATTTTTGAAAAATTTAAACAACGTGACATCAGGACGGAAAAGGCGACAGCTGTTTCGATTTTACCTTGTAAATCTCTTCAAAGCCTTTTCTCCCGGGAGTGGGATTTGAACCCGCACTCCTACGATGGCTGAAGTGTTACAAACGCATTCAGCCACGTCATGCCTTAGTTGTTGTAAACCTTATCCCAATTGCCTTCTTTGCATATTTTATTTATTCACAGTCCATACTTCGTATGGCATGATATGGTAAAGTTGTGCGTTAGTAAGGCGGTTTCAGAGAAACTTGATGTTGTTGCTTTTGTTATATTTATAGAACTACAACGAATTAACCAATGTTGTCTATTTGTATGAATATTTAAGCCGTTAAATAAAGTAGCGTTTACATTGCAGCAGCCTTTTTGAAAACAAACAGAGACAAATAAATTTAGGCGATCCAGCAAAGATTTATTTTGGTGAACCAGCGATAAAATTTATAAATTGGTGATCCAGCGGTAATAATATTGGAAGATATCTAGCAACTTTATATATTGTTGCAGCCAGCAACTATAAAAATCATCAGCAACAAATCTGCGAATTTTAAATAAAAGGTACGTGTAGTGAAAAATTTCAGTGCACTTTTTAAATATACTGGTTACATTCTTAAAAAAAATAAAGTTAATCAAATTGAAAACTTATTTAAAAGTGTTTAAAGTGATTTTCAAAATTAAATTAAGTGTTAGGGGTTGTTTTTTTTTTGTTTTTGTTTGTAACCCACGCACATAGATATGTATGTACATTAGGGTGGCCCTTCGTAGTATGGAGGGAAAAAAAGTGTTTGGATTTTTGATCAGATCCCCTAAAAATGAGCGAATAGCTCAAAAACGAATATATACAAAGTTTTAGGCCAATCAAAAAAGATTTAGAGGTGGCGCAAAGGGCTTGAAATCCTGAAAAATTACGAATTTTTACAATTTCGTGGGTCAGGCTTCTATATTTCTAAACCCTTTACTAGTTTACTGCTTTTCCATACCGTAATAAGATCTGTATTTTCTTAGTTTTCTAAAATGGCCACAATCTTCGAAATCGGTCGATTAATAACAGAGTTACAGGGCAAAATATATATTGCTTTCTACAAACAAATATGAAAAGTAAATTAAGTCTGTGCAAATGTGTTTATCAGTGAATCGTGGTATTCGGGTAAAAAACGCTCAAATAAACTTTTTTATACACAAATACAAATATCCCTTGAAGCGAAACTTGGAAGTATACACATATATTTTTTATAAATTTTATTTCGAAATGCGTGATGGCACAACAAATTTAAGCCTGCACTGCAACTTGTTCTTGCAACAAGCATGTCGAAAGAAATTAAAAAAAAAAGTATAAAGAAATGAAAATATATATTTTAAAATTGCAACCAACTACAAAAAATTTATTTGGCGTTTTCTTATTAAAACTATACTGCTGTTGAATGAACAAATTTTGAATAGTAGGTTTTTTAAATAGATAAATTACGGCACTTTGCATTGGGATGGAAAACCAATTCCAGAATAACAGGTCGGGAAAAGGTGGAACGACTTCCAATTGTTGTTACCTACAGGAATGGCGAACAGTTAATAGGAGCTCCAAAATTATATGCTGCAACAGGCTCGGAAATAGCTGATACGTTTTATGAACTGTTATTTGAATGGGATCTGAAGGATGATATTGTGGCCAGTTGTTTTGACACCGGTTAACACAGGCGTTATAAAAGGAGCTGCAACGTTATTAGAAAAAAAACTTGAGCAAAAACTTTTGTATCTACCTTGTCGTCATCATATTTATGAAGTTTTGCTGAGATTTATTTTCCAGTAAATACTAGTAAGGTCGTTCAGTTATTTCGGCGATTTCAAGAAAATTGGAAAAACATCGATAAAAATAGTTTTAGAGATTTGCTAAAAAATAACAAATTGAAATTACTTTTAAGTGATAGCAAAGATACTATTCTAAATTTCTCTAAGGAAAAGTTGAAAAAGAAAATAGTAAGTGATTATTATAGGGAATTATTGGAATTAACGTCTATATGTCTAGGAGCAAGTGATGGCATAAAGTTTCGTGTACCAAGGCCCACTCATCATGTTCGGTCGATGTCTAAGGCATTGTATTGCTTAAAAATATATTTATTTCGTGAACAGTTTAAACTAACGGAGTATGAAGAGAATTCGATAGCAAGTATATGCGCATTTATTATACAATTCTATGTTAAGCTTTGGTTTAACTGTACCAATCCTCATAGAGCACCTCTTCAAGACTTATCTTTTATAAAAGAAATTTATAAATACAGAAATGTTAATAAAAAATATCTGACATTGCAATAAAAAAGTTTTGTAATGGCATTGTTCGATGATGACGTCTCTTGTACCATGAAGAAAAAGATTGTGGAAAAAATCAAAAGCATAGACAACTGCGACAAGGAAACAAAAAAATTAAAGAGGTTACACATAAGGCCCAGTGAAATCAATAAATTCATGGAAAAAGAACCACACGATTTTGTAACAGAAAATACAATTGATTTTGTTGGTCGGTTTGGGATATCATCTCAATTTCTGGAGGTAGATCCACTATACTGGGGGGATACAGAAACCTATAAAAAAGCTAATGATACTGTTATAAATATAAAAGTAGTTAGCGATACGCAGAACTGGGAGTAAAGCTTATGGAAGAATATATAGGATACTTACAAATGAAGAACAAGAAAAACAATATTTATTACAAGTTGTAACTGATTACAAAAAACAATTTGAATCACATACTAATTCATCATTAATTAGAGCTTAGGAAATAATATCATATTATATACCGTGTCAGCTAAAGTTTCACAAGATATATGTATATGTTTTAAAAATGTATTTTCAAAAAAGTTATAATAAAAAAATTTGAAACAAACTCATTTACGTATACTTATTATATACACATTCTTGAAGTAATGACACCGTGTTCAAGACATATTTTATTTTAAAACTTTATTATTATTTGACCAATTTTTGTTGTTTTAGATTTATTTGAAACTAAAATATCTCTAGAACTTACTAATATTACGAAAAATTACGTTTCGCCAATAATAAATGAAGAAGGGTTGACCAAACTTAAGAAATTGTAGAAATTCGTACTTTTTTAGGACTTCAAGCTCTTTGCGCTACCTCTAACCCTTTCTCGATTGACCTAAAACTTTGTATATTCCAGTTTTTAGGCTATTCACATATTTCTAGGGGTTGAGATCGAGAATCGGAACACTTTGGAAAATAACGGCCACCCTAATGTACATACGTACGTTTTTCTTCATTTATTTTCTTACTTACTTACTTAATTGGCGCTTAACCGTCTAAACGGTCATGGCCGTCCAACAAGGCGCGCCAGTCACTCCTTCGCTCCGCCAACCGGCGCCAATTGGTCACACATAGGCGCGTTCCGATAGAAACACTTTCTTGGCCGGAGCATCATCTTTCATTCGCATAACATGGCCTAACCAGCACAACCGCTGCGTTTTAATTCGCTGGATTATGTTGATGTCTGCGTATAGCTCGTACAGCTCATCATTAAATCTTCTTCGGTACTCGCCATCGCCAACGCGTAGAGGTCCATAAATCTTTCGAAGAACTTTTCTCTCGACACTCCCAAAGCCGCTTCATCTGCTGTTGTCATGGTCCATGCTTCTGTCCCATATAGCAGGACGGGTACGATAAGTGACTTGTAGAGTATGATTTTCATTCGCCGAGAGAGGACTTTACTTTTCAATTGCCTACCTTGTCCAAAGTAACATTTATTGGCAAGATTGATTCTTCACCGGATTTTAGTGCTGATGTTGTTGCTAGTGTTGATGCTAGTTCCCAAATAAACGAAGTCTTTTACTATTTCGAAATTATGGCTGCCAACAGTAGCGTGGGTGCCAAGGCGCATATGCGCTGACTCTTTGCTCGATGACAGCAGGTACTTCGTTTTGTCCTCATTCACCATTAAACCCATCTTTATCGCTTCTTTTTCCAATTTGGAGTAAGCAGAGCTAACATCGCGGGTGTTTAGGCCGATGATATCAATGTCATCAGCATATGCCAGTAATTGCACGCTTTTATAGTATATTGTTCCAGTGCGGTTAAGTTCTGCAGCTAGTATAATTTTCTCCAGCATCAAATCAAAGAAATCGCACGATAGGGGGTCACCCTGTCTGAAACCTCGTTTAGTTTCGAACGGCTCGGAGAGGTCCTTCCCAATTCTGACTGAGCTGATGGTGTTGCTCAACGTCATTTTGCACAGCCGTATAAATTTTGCGGGGAAACCAAATTCAGACATAGCGGCATATAGGCAGCTCCTTTCGTGCTGTCGAAGGCGGCTTTAAAGTCGACGAAGAGGTGATGTGTGTCGATTCTTTTTTCACGGGTTTTTTCCAAGATTTGGCACATTGTGAAAATCTGGTCGATGGTAGCTTTACCAGGTCTGAACCCGCACTGATAAGGTCCAATCAGCCGGTTCACGGTGGGCTTCAATCTAATTTATAAATACAGAAATGTTAATAAAAAATATCTGACATTGCAATAAAAAAGTTTTGTGACCACCTATGGCACCTGTCTGAAGAATGTATTGCATTGGCATTGTTCGATGATGACGTATCTTGTACCATGAAGAAAAAGATTGTAGAAAAAATCAAAAGCATAGGCAACTGCGACAAGGAAACAAAAAAATTAAAAAGGTTACACTTAAGACCCAGTGAAATCAATAAATTCATAGAAAAAGAACTACACGATTTTGTAACAGGAAATACAATTGATTTTGTTGGTCGGTTTGGGATATCATCTCAATTTCTGGAGGTAGATCCACTATACTGGGGGGATACAGAAACCTATAAAAAGCTAAGGATACTGTTATAAATATAAAAGTAGTTAACGACACGCAGAACTGGGATTAAAGCTTGTGGAAGAATATATAGGATACTTACAAATGACGAACAAGAAAAACAATATTTATTACAAGTTGTAACTGATTTCAAAAAACAATTTGATTCACATACTTAATCATCATTAATTAGATACTTGGAAATAATATCATATTATATACCGTGTCAGCTAAAGTTTCACAAGATACATGTATATGTTTTAAAAATGTATTTTCAAGAACTTTCACTGCTCGGACGCGGTTGTCCGAACCGCAATGTATATCGGCGACTCGACCAAGTCACCATTCGTTTGGAGGCACATTATCTTCACAGATCACGAAGAGATCATGGGCTTTAATGCCCGGCTGTTGTCGCTTCCATTTAGTCTTCTTCTGCTGCTCCGTAAGGTATTCGTTCTTCCAACGTTGACAGAATGAATGAAGCAATGCTTTCATCTTTTGCCATCGGTTGATCACTGATGCTGGATTCGCGCTAAGCTCAATCTCCGTGGGAAATAACAGAGGAGCGCCTATAAGAAAGTGTCCAGGAGTCAATGGGTCTAAGCTCGATGGGTAATTTGAAGCGCGACTAAGGGGCTTGAGTTAAGACAAGCCTCAATTCTACATAAAAGTGTCGAAAACTCCTCAAAGGTATATTCTAGTCTAGATGCTACTTTTCGAAAATGGGTTTTAAAGCTCTTCACGCCAGCCTCCCTAAGCCCCCCTTGTGAAGAGCTGACGCGGGTATGTAATGCCAAGAAAGTTCTTGATAGAAGTACTTCGAAATAAGTGTAGTACGATAATTAGATAGAAAAACCTTAAGTTCAGCCTTAAAAGATGCGCAGGCTCCAACGAAATTAGTTCCTTTGTCTGAATATATGTTTTTAGGACATCCCCTACACGAAATAAATCTAGAAAAGGCTGCTAGAAAGGTGGTAGTTCTAAGGTCATTTGTGGGTCCTAGATGGATGGCCTTCGGTGCGAAACAGAAGAAAAGGCATACGTACCCCTTTGCAATAATACAAGCTCTACCTCTATAGTTTTTTATCTCGAAAGGACCTGCAAAATCAACGCCGGTATTTGTAAAGGCCTTAGAGAAAGTTGGGAGTTCTGAAGGCAGTGAAGCCATGATTTGAGATTGCGTTTGATTTTTGTATATAGTGCATACCTTGCAATTGTGGATGACTGACTTGATCATAACTTTGATCCGAGGGATCCAATATTGTACTCGAATAAGTCGCAGCATTAACTGATGTTCTCTATGAAGTGATATTTCATGGATTTTCGTCACTAACAAGCGTGAATAATGGCAGCTATACGGCAGAAGGATTGGGTGCCTTTCCTTGTAGCTGAGGTCTCACGATGCTCCGATGGTTTAAGGTTAGAATTTCGCTTTCAGCGCTTATCGCAAATCCAGATCTTAAATTCGAAACCTCCGCTGAAAAATGTTGTTGCTTGCAGAGGGCAATTATTCGCTGGGTTGTACCTTTTATTTCCTCCGGAGAGATTGATACAGAAGCTGCTTGAAACATAGATTTCTGAGTGGGGCGGGTCCTTTGGATGAAAGGAAAGACGTCCGATAGAACTCGTAAAGCCCTTTGAAGCGGAGAGAAGCGTTGGAGTATATCCGACACTTCAACGACTTTTGTTGCGGGGGAGAGCACGCGCTTTCCCTCTTCGTCGGTATGAAAGACCGACTCTTGTTTTGGCCATTCTGACTTGCCTTCTTGCAGCCAAGAAAGGCCCTGCCACCACAAAGAATTATCAATTAAATCCGGAGCTGTTAATTCACGGGTGGCTAAATCGGCTGGATTCGAGGATGAGTCCACGTAATACCAGTGATGCTGCCCCATCTTGTCGATGATTTTGGTAACCCTGTGGGACACGAAGATTGACCAGGAGCATGGTGGTTTTCTCAGCCAAGCGAGCACGATAGTGGAGTCAGTCCAGAGATAAACCTGCAGGGTTCGAAGATCGAGGTTAGTGACGACTAATTTCATCATTTCGGCCAAGAGTACTGCTTCACACAATTCCAAGCGCGGAAGAGATATTGTTTTCAATAGAGCTACTGGAGTCTTGGCTAGCAGAAGATTTATGTGACCTCCTCGCCTTCTTCTACGCGCATATAAATGGCTGCCGCATAGGTCTTTTCAGAGGCGTCACAAAACCCGTGGAGTTCCATTTTGTAGGATAAAGAAAACTTAACCCATCGTGGGATACGGATGTTGTCAATTGCAGAATACTCCGTGGAGAACTTATGAAAACACTCTAATGTGGTCGAAGACACTTATTCCCCCAACCGGTTCCCTCTAACCAGACATTTTGCATCAACATTTTCGCTACTATAATTACGGGAGCCAGCCATCCGAGAGGATCGAATAGTTTCGCGATGACCGACAGAATCTTACGTTTTGTCACTTCTTGGCATTGATCGACGTCTGTAGCGGTGAAATAGACTTGATCTGAACAGGCATTCCACCGGATTCCAAGGGCTTTAACGCTGCTTGCATTTACGAAATCCAAAGTCTTGGTTAAGCAAGTGGGCAATAGGAATGTCGCGCAGAACTTGCTTGCAATTGGCAGTCCACTTTCTAAGTGCGAAACCTGCCGAACTTAAAGCCCCGGAAATTTCATCCTGCGCTTTAATGGTGGATTCTGAGTCGTACCCACCTGCAAGAACGTCGTCGGCGTACATATGTCGCGTTAAAATGGTGGAGGCGACCGGATGTGTGTCTCGAACATCGTCCGCAAATTGAAGCAATGTTCTTATTACTAAGTAGGGAGCGCAGTTTACGCCGAAAGTGACCGTATTTAATTGGGATTGACGGATGGGTTCATCTGTGGACTCAAGAAAAAGAATCCTTTGAAATTGCCTCTGTTGAGAATGTACAGATATTTGACGATACGTCTTCTGATGTCGCTACTAAAGACGAATTTAAACAGTCTCCATCTGAGAATCAAGATCATAAGATCGCTTTGAAGGATGGGACCGGGAAGTAGAGTGTCGTCCAAGCTCACACCATTGTCCGAGGTACAAGAAGCGCTACCAGTTGTTGATCCAAAGAGATTTCATTGTAGACAGAGACACAGGATGTCGCCTCTTTATTTGGGTTGGTCCGCCCCGTAAGTATCCATCCGAATACCGTTTCCTGGGCGGATAGACATCACCTCCAAGCACAAGATCAAATTGTTCGTTCGCAAAGAATCTGCTGTCTGCTAGTTTAATTCCCGGGAAATTCTATTGGATATTAACATCGACGGTTGGCAGATTTCCTGTCAATTGAGGTAACACTAAATCTGTAGTGCTGATGGATACCGTTGTGTCAAGGGGTGAGCCTATATGGATAGGACAAGCTAGGGTGGAATGAGCAGACACTGCATTGTTGATACCTGACACTGTAGCGTTCACTTTTTTGGCTGGAAACCCGAAACGTCGGCGAAGCCGTTCCTTAATATACGAACACTCGGAGCCGGGGTCAAAAATATTTATTTATTATTTCAAAAATGATCACAAATTATTTGAAAAGTAATTGCACACTTTATTTAAAACAAATACCGGTAAAAATGTATATTTACACTTCCTTTTTGAGGTTTCGGGATTCGCAGCAGGGTTGCCATTGGGGCGACTTTAGTCGCAATTTGACCGTTTCTGAACGCCAATACCCCGGACACTGACTTTTTTAAAATATGCAATATTTGAGCCTTTTTGAAAATGTTGGCGACTTTTGACCCGTTTTCTCTTTCAAAACTATGATGCATTATTTTTAAGTTTTTACGAAAAGATTTTGTAATACTCCTTCTCATTACTTAACTATTGCACCTGCAACACTTAAGGAATCCAAATTATCACTCTCGTCATCACTATAACTGCAACCCTGTAAAATTTGATCACTTTGACATACGGCGTTAGTATAGAAAATATTGATTTACTTTCGCCTTTCGACATCGTTTGTTAAGCATTTCGCATGGA
This sequence comes from Eurosta solidaginis, assembly GCF_040869045.1. Lineage (NCBI taxonomy): Eukaryota > Metazoa > Arthropoda > Insecta > Diptera > Tephritidae > Eurosta > Eurosta solidaginis. The sequence continues at coordinate 114,136,983 of NC_090320.1, read as the reverse complement.
TAGTTGAGTATAAGTATACATATAATAAAATAATCAATTTAAGAAACGAATTTGAACTTAACCCTCATTATTACTTTCAGGTACGTTATAAACAGCGTACGGAGGATTTGGATTCCTCTTCGGACATAGCCGCGGGCACTTGTTAAGAAACCAGTGCAGATTTTGTCTTTGATTCAGATGTGGAACTATGTTCATCTTCAAAGGAACCAAAAGAAAAACAGCGAAAATTTGTAAAGGAGTGTGAATCTACGTTTAGTTGTCTCAAATTGCATGCAGACACGAGGCGGCCGATTTGTATGGTATGCAAACAGCTCCTCATGAATCAAAAAAATCATCTAAAATGCCAAGAGAAATTTAAAAGCATGTAAGAAACATAAATGATATATGTGAAGCTCAAAAAATGCAAATGAAGCAATGTTTAGCCAATGAATAAATATACACTGCTAGTTATGTAGATGATAGATAGCATTAGTTTTATCAAAACAATGTTACTAAATGCATTGTTATTGAAATAAACTTTACTTTTTGTATGTATTTCTATTTCGTACTTCAGTAATTTTCTTCAATTGCCACACTTGAGAAATCCAGAGGGGAACAAAAAAGATAAACTGCTCTTCCTTGATAAAAGATGAGTTAAAGTTATGCGATAACATTGCGAATGAAAAAAGCTAGAGCTCCCTCTTTTTTCAGTAGACCCCTTTTCTATGCGACTTTTTAAAAATTTTTCAGCGGCAATACTGATTCCCAGTACTAATTTCTGGATTTGCACTTCTATATCGAAGTTGCTCAGCACCCACCACTATAATGCATGTAGATACGCAAATTCGCCGTGTTCTGTGTTTTCTTTTATTTCGTTTTTTGCACTTTTTCTTAATAATGTGATCGCAAATCGCTATTATTATAATTTTTATAACTTAAAACGCTTATAATTATCGAAATAAACGCGGTGCGAGCGATTTTGTATTCGAATGATATTGTGGCAATTAATTAATGTTAAATTTCCTTTTTACTTGCAGTGCGTTGCTAGCGTTATTACAAAAAATACACAGTGTCCACTGGTTAATTTGGTTTGATGTGGTTGTATATTTGTGTCACTAATTGATAAAAAAAAATCGTTAATATTCTGACGCGGTAAAGAATCGGAATTTGGACACTTGTTCAAGTATTTATTGGACTTTCAAAGGAAAAAAACTAACAAGCACTCAATGCAAGCAATTAATTAACCACTTTTTGTTCTGATTATGACCGTTCGGACCGACAATACAAAGATGGGGCGAGCCGAAGGGTTTTCCAAGTATTGGAAAAGAAAGAAGAAAAAAATGCAATTACTCGTGCACAAACAAAAAAATTATTATTATAATTAAAAGCTTTATTGCTTTAAAAGTATGAAAACATTTATTTGAAGCAATTTTTAATTTATAATTTATTTAATAATTTGGGAAAAATTTAAACAACGTGACATCAGGAAGGACAAGGCGACAGCTGTTTCGATTATACCTTGTAAATCTCTTCATAGCCTTTTCTCCCGGGAGTGGGATTTGAATCCGCACTCCTACGATGGTTGAAGTGTTACAAACGCATTCAGCCACGTCATGCCTTAGTTGTTGTAAACCTTATCCCAATTGCCTTCTTTGCATATTTTCTTTACTCATAGTCCATACTTCGTATGGCATCATATGGTAAAGTTGTGCGTTGGTAAGGCGGTTTCAGAGAAACTTGGTGTTGTTGCTTTTGTTCTGTTTATAGAACTACAACGAATTAACCAATGTTGTCTATTTGTTAGAATTTTTAAGCGGGGAGTACCCTTATTGCTTTAAATGTATGAAAACATTTATTTGGAGCAATTTTTAATTTATAATTTACTTATTAATTTTTGAAAAATTTAAACAACGTGACATCAGGACGGAAAAGGCGACAGCTGTTTCGATTTTACCTTGTAAATCTCTTCAAAGCCTTTTCTCCCGGGAGTGGGATTTGAACCCGCACTCCTACGATGGCTGAAGTGTTACAAACGCATTCAGCCACGTCATGCCTTAGTTGTTGTAAACCTTATCCCAATTGCCTTCTTTGCATATTTTATTTATTCACAGTCCATACTTCGTATGGCATGATATGGTAAAGTTGTGCGTTAGTAAGGCGGTTTCAGAGAAACTTGATGTTGTTGCTTTTGTTATATTTATAGAACTACAACGAATTAACCAATGTTGTCTATTTGTATGAATATTTAAGCCGTTAAATAAAGTAGCGTTTACATTGCAGCAGCCTTTTTGAAAACAAACAGAGACAAATAAATTTAGGCGATCCAGCAAAGATTTATTTTGGTGAACCAGCGATAAAATTTATAAATTGGTGATCCAGCGGTAATAATATTGGAAGATATCTAGCAACTTTATATATTGTTGCAGCCAGCAACTATAAAAATCATCAGCAACAAATCTGCGAATTTTAAATAAAAGGTACGTGTAGTGAAAAATTTCAGTGCACTTTTTAAATATACTGGTTACATTCTTAAAAAAAATAAAGTTAATCAAATTGAAAACTTATTTAAAAGTGTTTAAAGTGATTTTCAAAATTAAATTAAGTGTTAGGGGTTGTTTTTTTTTGTTTTTGTTTGTAACCCACGCACATAGATATGTATGTACATTAGGGTGGCCCTTCGTAGTATGGAGGGAAAAAAAGTGTTTGGATTTTTGATCAGATCCCCTAAAAATGTGCGAATAGCTCAAAAACGAATATATACAAAGTTTTAGGCCAATCAAAAAAGATTTAGAGGTGGCGCAAAGGGCTTGAAATCCTGAAAAATTACGAATTTTTACAATTTCGTGGTTCAGGCTTCCATATTTCTAAACCCTTTACTAGTTTACTGCTTTTCCATACCGTAATAAGATCTGTATTTTCTTAGTTTTCTAAAATGGCCACAATCTTCGAAATCGGTCGATTAATAACAGAGTTACAGGGCAAAATATATATTGCTTTTTACAAACAAATATGAAAAGTAAATTAAGTCTGTGCAAATGTGTTTATCAGTGAATCGTGGTATTCGGGTAAAAAACGCTCAAATAAACCTTTTTATGCACAAATACATATATCACTTGAAGCCAAACTTGAAAGTATACACATATATTTTTTTATAAATTTTCTTTCAAAATGCGTGATGGCACAAAAAATTTAAACCTGCACTGCAACGCGTTCTTGCAACAAGCATGTCGAAAGAAATTAAAAAAAAAAGTATAAAGAAATGAAAATATATATTTTAAAATTGCAAACAACTACAAAAAATTTATTTGGCGTTTTCTTATTAAAACTAATCTGCTCTTGAATGAACAAATTTTGAATATTAGGTTTTTTAAATAGATAAATTGCGGCACTTTGCATTGGGATGGAAAACTAATTCCAGAAATAACAGGTCGGGAAAGGTGGAACGACTTCCAGTTATTGTTACTTACAGGAATGGCGAATAGTTAATAGGAGCTCCAAAATTATATGCTGCAACAGGCTCGGAAAAACATCGACAAAAATAGTTTTAGAGATTTGCTAAAAAATAACAAACTGATATTACTTTTAAGCGATAGCAAAGAAACTATTCTAAATTTCTCTAAGGAAGAGTTGAAAAAAAAATAGTAAGAGATTATTATAGGGAATTATTGGAATTAACGGCTATATGCCTAGGAGCAAGTGATGGCATAAAGTTTCGTGTACCAAGGCCCACTCATCATGCTCGGTCGATGTCTAAAGCATTGTATTGCTTAAAAATCGTGAACAGTTTAAACTAACGGAGTATGAAGAGAATTCGATCAAGTATATGCGCATTTATTATACAATTCTATGTTAAGCTTTGGTTTAACTGTACCAATCCTCATAGAGTACCTCTTCAAGACTTATATTTTATTAAAGAAATTAATAAATACAGATATCTGACATTGCAATAAAAACGTTTTGTAATGGCATTGTTCGATGATAACGTCTCTTGTACCATGAAGAAAAAGATTGTGGAAAAAATCAAAAGCATAGACAACTGCGACAAGGAAACAAAAAAATTAAAGAGGTTACACATAAGGCCCGGTGAAATCAATAAATTCATGGGATATCATCTCAATTTCTGGAGGTAAATCCACTATACTGGGGGATACAGAAACCTATAAAAAAGCTAAGGATACTGTTATAAATATAAAAGTAGTTAACGACACGCAGAACTGGGAGTAAAGCTTTTGGAAGAATATATAGGATACTTACAAATGAAGAACAAGAAAAACAATATTTATTACAAGTTGTAACTGATTACAAAAAACAATTTGAATCACATACTAAATCATCATTAATTAGATCCTAGGAAATAATATCATACCATGTCAGCAAAAGTTTCACAATACATGTTTTAAAAATGTATTTTCAAAAAAGTTATAATAAAAAAATTTGAAACAAACTCATTTACGTATACTTATTATATACACATTCTTGAAGTAATGACACCGTGTTTAAAACATATTTTATTTTAAAACTTTATTATTATTTGACCAATTTTTGTTGTTTTAGATTTATTTGAAACTAAAATATCTCTAGAACTCACTAATACCACGAAAAAATACGTTTCGCCCATAATAAATGAAGAAGGGTTGAGCAAATTTAAGAAATTGTAGAAATTCGTACTTTTTTAGGACTTCAAGCTCTTTTCGCCACTTCTAACCCATTCTCGATTGACCTAAAACTTTGTATATTCCAGTTTTTAGGCTATTCGCATATTTCTAGGGGGTGAGATCGAGAATCGGAACACTTTGGAAAATAACGGCCACACTAATGTACATACGTACGTTTTTCTGGATTTATTTTCTTACTTACTTACTTAATTGGCGCTTAACCATCTAAACGTTTATGACCGTCCAACAAGGCGCGCCAGTCGCTCCTTCGCTCCACCAACCGGCGCCATTTGGTCACACCAAGGGAGTTTAAATCGTTTTCCACCTGGTCCTTCCAACGGAGTGGGGACCGCCCTCTACCTCTGCTTCCATAGGCGCGTTCCGATAGAAACACGGAGCATCATCTTTCATTCGCATAACATGGCCTAGCCAGCGCAGCCGCTGCGTTTTAATTCGCTGGACTATGTTGATGTCTGCGTATAGCTCGTACAGCTCATCATTAAATCTTCTGCGGTATTCGCCATCGCCAACGCGTAGAGGTCCATAAATCTTTCGAAGAACTTTTCTCTCGAACACTCCCAAAGCCGCTTCATCTGCTGTTGTCATGGTCCATGCTTCTGCCCCATATAGCAGGACGGGTACGATAAGTGACTTGTAGAGTATGATTTTCGTTCGCCGAGAGAGGACTTTACTTTTCAATTGCCTACCTAGTCCAAAGTAGCATTTATTGGCAAGATTGATTATTCGCCGGATTTCAGTGCTGATGTTGTTGCTAGTGTTGATGCTGGTTCCCAAATAAACGAAGTCTTTTACTATTTCGAAATTATGGCTGCCAACAGTAGCGTGGGTGCCAAGGCGCATATGCGCTGACCCTTTGCTCGATGACAGCAGGTACTTCGTTTTGTCCTCATTCACCATCAAACCCATCTTTACCGCTTCTTTTTCCAGTTTGGAGTAAGAAGAGCTAACAGCGCGGGTGTTTAGGCCTATGATATCAATGTCATCAGCATATGCTAGTAATTGCACGATTTTATAGTACATTGTTCCAGTGCGGTTAAGTTCTGCAGCTAGTATAATTTTCTGCAGCATCAAATTAAAGAAATCACACGATAGGGGGTCACCCTGTCTGAAACCTCGTTTAGTTTCGAACGGCTCGGAGAAGTGCTTCCCAATTCTGACTGAGCTGGTGGTGTTGCTCAACGTAATTTTGCACAGCCGTATAAGTTTTGCGGGGAAACCAAATTCAGACATAGCGGCATATAGCTCCTCTTCGTGCTGTTGAAGGCGGCTTTAAAGTCGACGAAGAGGTGATGTGTGTCGATTCTTTTTTCACGGGTTTTTTCCAAGATTTGGCACAATGTGAAAATCTGGTCGATGGTAGATTTACAAGGTCTGAAGTCGCACTGATAAGGTCCAATCAGCCGGTTCACGGTGGGCTTCAATCTTTCGCACAATACACTTGAAAGGACCTTATATGCGATATTGAGAAGGCTGATTCCACGATAGTTGGTACATTTTACAGTATCCTCGTTCTTGTGGACTGGGCAAAGAACACTTAGATTCCAACCGTCGGGCATGCACTCCGTCCATATTTTGCTATGAAGCTGCTGCATGCGCCTTACCAACTCCTCGCCGCCGTACTTGAATAGCTCCGCAGGCAATCCATCAGCGCCCACGGCCTTGTTGTTTTTCAATCTGGTTATTGCTATTCTAACTTCGTCATAATCGGGCCGGGGGACATATATTCCATCATCATCGATTGCGGGATCGGGTTCTTCATCTCTGCGCGGTGAATTGCTGCCTCCATTTAGGAGAACAGAGAAGTGTTCCCTCCATAATCTAAGCACTTTCTGGACATCAGTTACAAGGTCGCCGTTTTCGTTCCTACAGTAGTTTGCCCCGGTCTTAAAACCTTCCCTCTTTCTCTGTATTTTTTAGTAAAATTTTCGGGCGTTATTCCTGGTGGCTAGCAGCTCAAGCTCCTCGCACTCGCCTTTCTGCTTCTGCTTTTTTCTTCCTGAAAAGGCGCCTCGCTTCCTTTTTCAACTCACGATAGCGTTCACACACTCCTCTTGTCGCGCTCGCTTTTAAAGTAGCCCTGTAGGCAGCGTCTTTTCTTTCAGTTGCAACGCGGCATTCTTCATCGTACCAGTTGCTTTTTCGTGGTCGCCGGTAACCAGTTTTTTCCTCGGCGGCAGTACGAAGTGCTTTGGAAATATGCTCCCACTGCTCCTGTATTCTTTCAGGATGAGTTGTGCTCTCAGAGGGCAGGTGTGAGAGTCGAGTTGCGAAATCATTGGCAGTCTGTTGTGATTGAAGCTTTTCGACGTCTAGCTTTCCTTGTGTTTTTTGTTCCTTGGTTTTAGCCGCGTTGAGGCGGGTGCGTATTTTGGCTGCAACGAGATAATGGTCCGAGTCGATGTTAGGTCCTCGGATCGTGCGCACATCTAAAATACTGGAGGCATGCCGGCCGTGTATCACAACGTGATCGATCTGATTGCGAGTATTTCGATCAGGAGACAGCCATGTAGCTTGATGTATCTTTTTATGCATGAACTTCGTGCTGGATATGACCATGTTTCGAGCACCGGCAAAGTCAATCAGCCTCAGTCCGTTCGGAGAAGTTTAATTGTGTATGATGAACTTTCCGACTGTAGGGCGAAAACACCTTCTTTGTCCACCCTGGCGTTAAAGTCACAAAGCACGACTTTTATATCGTGACGGGGGCAGCGCTCGTATGTGCGTTCTAACTGTTCATAAAAAGTGTCTTTCACCTCATCGTCTTTCTCCTCTGTTGGCGCATGCGCGCAGATGAATGATATATTAAAAAATTTTGCTTTTATTCGGATAGCGGCGAGACGTTCGTCCACAGGTGTGAACGCCAGAACTTGGTGACAAAGTCTCTCTCCCACCACGAATCCGACGCCGAGACTGCGCTTATTCGTATGGCCACTCCAATAGATGTCACAATTTTTGATCTTCTTTCTTCCTTGCTTCGTCCAACGTTTTCTTGGATGGCGGTGATGTCAGATTTTGCTTTGACGAGGGCATCAACCAGCCGGGCATCTGCACCAATCCCATTCTGGTAGCGGAGGTTCCAGGTGCATGCCCTCAATTCATTGTCCTTCAAACGTTTGACATGGTCGTCATCAATAGAGAGTGTATTTATCCGAGGCTTGTTGTTATATTTCATTGGTGTATGGTTTTACGTGGCGGGTTCCAAGCCCAGCGCACAATCCGCTCAGCGGGGGTGAAAATATTACTTGGCACATTTATATAGCGAGCCGCTTGCTCTAAGACAGACGCCCCCTTGCAGCCGCACCTAGAGGTGTACAGACGCTGCCGATGAGATCTCCCCCGGCCCTTAAACCGATTATGTCTGAGTGGCCTAGCCAGGTTGTCGCCTTCTCACATTAGCTCGTTTAGCGGCTACCCAGAGGATACTTGGCCGCAAGCGACCGGCAGTAGTGAGCTGCTTGAACCGCATGCAAAAGAATCGCTCTGGCCATTCCCAGATGAATGGCGGTCAGAAGCTTTCCCCACTTTCGTGGACTTCTACACACGACTCCACCCTCCAATTTGATTTGATTTATTTTAACTTTTAATAAATAGTGCGCACAATAGCCAACAAAAAGAGAGTGTTAAAGAATTTTTTTGTGATTTCGGTTCCAATTTAACCTCACTTTTTGTACACTTGGCCCGCGAATATACATAAAAGCCTTTAATTTTTATAATTGTTCACTTTGTTTTATATTTTTACTTAATTTAAAAGTTGAATTATTTTACAAAATCACTACACTTATGTTAAATTATTTAAATTTTTCTGGCTTTCATAAGAACCATGTTAAAGATACATAGTTTAAGCGAACCGCTTGAAAGGGAAGCCAAAGGAAACGAAAACGACGAAAAGCAATTAAAGCGTCATAACTTCCGTTTGCCACCTTGCGATGCCTTAGTTTTGAAGGGTGATTATATTTCATGGCCAACGTTTCGCCATATGTTCGCGGCTATATATATTAAAAATTATACACTTGAAGGAGACGAAAAGCGTTTCTACTTGAATCAAAAGACACAAGGTGAAGCAAAAGAAATTGTTGAAAAATGTCCGTTGACCAATGAAGGTTTTGACATTGCTTAGAAAAATCTTAGCGATAGGTACGAAAATAAGAAAATTTTAATCAATTCTCAATTAAAAATTCTCTTCAATTTAATTTCAATAGAGTCCGAGTGCGGCACTTCTATTAAAAGGTTGCAGAGGGATATCAACAACTGTATATCCGCGCTGAAATGCCATCAAGTTGACATCACCAACAGGGATGGATTCATTCATTACTTATATTTGTTCGACAAAATTGCCTGAACTAACCCTATCGCTTTGGGAGCAGTCAGTCGAAAACAAGACGGACATATCCAAGTGGGAGGACATGGACAAGTTCCTTACAAATAGATTCCAAACATTGAAAAGTGTTTCAGGGCTCAAGAAGAAGAGCTAACAGCGCGGGTGTTTAGGCCTATGATATCAATGTCATCAGCATATGCTAGTAATTGCACGATTTTATAGTACATTGTTCCAGTGCGGTTAAGTTCTGCAGCTAGTATAATTTTCTGCAGCATCAAATTAAAGAAATCGCACGATAGGGGGTCACCCTGTCTGAAACCTCGTTTAGTTTCGAACGGCTCGGAGAAGTGCTTCCCAATTCTTACTGAGCTGGTGGTGTTGCTCAACGTCATTTTGCACAGCCGTATAAGTTTTGCGGGGAAACCAAATTCAGACATAGCGGCATATAGCTCCTCTTCGTGCTGTTGAAGGCGGCTTTAAAGTCGACGAAGAGGTGATGTGTGTCGATTCTTTTTTCACGGGTTTTTTCCAAGATTTGGCACATTGTGAAAATCTGGTCGATGGTAGATTTACAAGGTCTGAAGTCGCACTGATAAGGTCCAATCAGCCGGTTCACGGTGGGCTTCAATCTTTCGCACAATACACTTGAAAGGACCTTATATGCGATATTGAGAAGGCTGATTCCACGATAGTTGGTACATTTTACAGTATCCTCGTTCTTGTGGACTGGGCAAAGAACACTTAGATTCCAACCGTCGGGCATGCACTCCGTCCATATTTTGCTATGAAGCTGCTGCATGCGCCTTACCAACTCCTCGCCGCCGTACTTGAATAGCTCCGCAGGCAATCCATCAGCGCCCACGGCCTTGTTGTTTTTCAATCTGGTTATTGCTATTCTAACTTCGTCATAATCGGGCCGCGGGACATATATTCCATCATCATCGATTGCGGGATCGGGTTCTTCATCTCTGCGCGGTGAATTGCTGCCTCCATTTAGGAGAACAGAGAAGTGTTCCCTCCATAATCTAAGCACTTTCTGGACATCAGTTACAAGGTCGCCGTTTTCGTTCCTACAGTAGTTTGCCCCGGTCTTAAAACCTTCCCTCTTTCTCTGTATTTTTTAGTAAAATTTTCGGGCGTTATTCCTGGTGGCTAGCAGCTCAAGCTCCTCGCACTCGCCTTTCTGCTTCTGCTTTTTTCTTCCTGAAAAGGCGCCTCGCTTCCTTTTTCAACTCACGATAGCGTTCACACACTCCTCTTGTCGCGCTCGCTTTTAAAGTAGCCCTGTAGGCAGCGTCTTTTCTTTCAGTTGCAACGCGGCATTCTTCATCGTACCAGTTGCTTTTTCGTGGTCGCCGGTAACCAGTTTTTTCCTCGGCGACAGTACGAAGTGCTTTGGAAATATGCTCCCACTGCTCCTGTATTCTTTCAGGATGAGTTGTGCTCTCAGAGGGCAGGTGTGAGAGTCGAGTTGCGAAATCATTGGCAGTCTGTTGTGATTGAAGCTTTTCGACGTCTAGCTTTCCTTGTGTTTTTTGTTCCTTGGTTTTAGCCGCGTTGAGGCGGGTGCGTATTTTGGCTGCAACGAGATAATGGTCCGAGTCGATGTTAGGTCCTCGGATCGTGCGCACATCTAAAATACTGGAGGCATGCCGGTCGTGTATCACAACGTGATCGATCTGATTGCGAGTATTTCGATCAGGAGACAGCCATGTAGCTTGATGTATCTTTTTATGCATGAACTTCGTGCTGGATATGACCATGTTTCGAGCACCGGCAAAGTCAATCAGCCTCAGTCCGTTCGGAGAAGTTTAATTGTGTATGATGAACTTTCCGACTGTAGGGCGAAAACACCTTCTTTGTCCACCCTGGCGTTAAAGTCACAAAGCACGACTTTTATATCGTGACGGGGGCAGCGCTCGTATGTGCGTTCTAACTGTTCATAAAAAGTGTCTTTCACCTCATCGTCTTTCTCCTCTGTTGGCGCATGCGCGCAGATGAATGATATATTAAAAAATTTTGCTTTTATTCGGATAGCGGCGAGACGTTCGTCCACAGGTGTGAACGCCAGAACTTGGCGACAAAGTCTCTCTCCCACCACGAATCCGACGCCGAGACTGCGCTTATTCGTATGGCCACTCCAATAGATGTCACAATTTTTGATCTTCTTTCTTCCTTGCTTCGTCCAACGTTTTCTTGGATGGCGGTGATGTCAGATTTTGCTTTGACGAGGACATCACCCAGCCGGGCATCTGCACCAATCCCATTCTGGTAGCGGAGGTTCCAGGTGCATGCCCTCAATTCATTGTCCTTCAAACGTTTGACATGGTCGTCATCAATAGAGAGTGTATTTATCCGAGGCTTGTTGTTATATTTCATTGGTGTATGGTTTTACGTGGCGGGTTCCAAGCCCAGCGCACAATCCGCTCAGCGGGGGTGAAAATATTACTTGGCACATTTATATAGCGAGCCGCTTGCTCTAAGACAGACGCCCCCTTGCAGCCGCACCTAGAGGTGTACAGACGCTGCCGATGAGATCTCCCCCGGCCCTTAAACCGATTATGTCTGAGTGGCCTAGCCAGGTTGTCGCCTTCTCACATTAGCTCGTTTAGCGGCTACCCAGAGGATACTTGGCCGCAAGCGACCGGCAGTAGTGAGCTGCTTGAACCGCATGCAAAAGAATCGCTCTGGCCATTCCCAGGTGAATGGCGGTCAGAAGCTTTCCCCACTTTCGTGGACTTCTACACACGACTCCACCCTCCAATTTGATTTGATTTATTTTAACTTTTAATAAATAGTGCGCACAATAGCCAACAAAAAGAGAGTGTTAAAGAATTTTTTTGTGATTTCGGTTCCAATTTAACCTCACTTTTTGTACACTTGGCCCGCGAATATACATAAAAGCCTTTAATTTTTATAATTGTTCACTTTGTTTTATATTTTTACTTAATTTAAAAGTTGAATTATTTTACAAAATCACTACACTTATGTTAAATTATTTAAATTTTTCTGGCTTTCATAAGAACCATGTTAAAGATACATAGTTTAAGCGAACCGCTTGAAAGGGAAGCCAAAGGAAACGAAAACGACGAAAAGCAATTAAAGCGTCATAACTTCCGTTTGCCACCTTGCGATGCCTTAGTTTTGAAGGGTGATTATATTTCATGGCCAACGTTTCGCCATATGTTCGCGGCTATATATATTAAAAATTATACACTTGAAGGAGACGAAAAGCTTTTCTACTTGAATCAAAAGACACAAGGTGAAGCAGAAGAAATTGTTGAAAAATGTCCGTTGACCAATGAAGGTTTGGACATTGCTTAGAAAAATCTTAGCGATAGGTACGAAAATAAGAAAATTTTAATCAATTCTCAATTAAAAATTCTCTTCAATTTAATTTCAATAGAGTCCGAGTGCGGCACTTCTATTAAAAGGTTGCAGAGGGATATCAACAACTGTATATCCGCGCTGAAATGCCATCAAGTTGACATCACCAACAGGGATGGATTCAGTCATTACTTATATTTGTTCGACAAAATTGCCTGAACTAACCCTATCGCTTTGGGAGCAGTCAGTCGAAAACAAGACGGACATATCCAAGTGGGAGGACATGGACAAGTTCCTTACAAATAGATTCCAAACATTGAAAAGTGTTTCAGGGCTCAAAGGGGCAAAACAAACAAGTCCTCCCCCGAACCCTCTCAAAAGAAACTTGGCGCATTCCAAACTAGTATCGCCAATAATGCGTGATAAATGTGCAAATAAAAAGAGCACAAAATTCATAGATGTCCAAATTTCAAAAAGTTGGAAGTTAACAAAACGATTAACTTTATTAAATCCAACGGCTGCTGCCACAATTGCCTTTCACCGGGACATTCGGTGTCGAGATGTATAAGCCCATACAATTAGGGCACTTGCTACCCTCAACATCATTCATTTACCGAAGGTACGGTCTGATGCGACCATTAAGTCACACAGACTTTCGGATCACATACAGTACTTCCAAAGCAGCCCAAAAAAGGCGCGACTCTACTAGCAGTAACAAAACGCCTGCTAGCAACGTACAATCCCATCACGCTAATACAAGCAACTAGGTACGGCACGTACAAACAAATGGTACAAAGTATTATGCCAGGGCGCTTATAGATTCAAGCTCCGAGTGTTCCTTCATTACGGAAAGGTTCAAACGTAGAATCAACCTGCCAACGCGTAATATACATGCTCAAGTTTCGGGCACCAATAATACGGTTTCGGCGCGGTCACATATCGACCCATTGATTTCGATCGAAACTATGGCGCTAGTTTTGCCACAGGTGACTGGGAATCTGCCAACATGGCAAATTTCGTCGTTGACACAACAAGCTTTACCAGACCTGATTTTAGCGGATAAGCGGTTCTTCATCAACGAGCAAATTGACCTTTCCTGGGTGGAGACGTTTATCCACAAATAATATTGGAAGATATTAAGACAAATGTGCTTAATCACTTCTAGCCCAAGAAACTGTATTCGGGTGGATTTTGACTGGTCATGCGGGCGCAGTCAAACGATCCAACCATCGGGTTTCATACTATAATAAGAAGAAGAAAGAATTAGGTAACTTTTGAGAACTGGAAGATTTGCCAAAAGCAAACATTCCTACTCATGAGGAGCAACAGTGCGAAGAGCTCTTCAAACGTACAACTTTGCGGAATGATCAGGGAAGATACGTCGTTTCACTACCTTTCTGATCAGATTTCCCAACATATATTAATTTAGGCCATTCTTTAAGAAAAGCTTGTTCACAACTTTACTCAAATGTATCAAGACTAGGAAAAAGGCCCGAGTTGCAAAGGGAATATATGTAATAGGGTAGTGATGGAATATGAATCCATGGGCCACATGTCCAAATTATATGGAATCCAGTAGGAAACGTTATACCCAATTGCATCGAACATTTTTCGAAATTATATGACATTCTTGCTGGAGGTCATACCATCGAATCGACAATAAAATCGCGAGATCAGGTTACCCTTACGAAAATGGACTTCTAATTTTAGTGAAATTTTACTTGGTATTCCAAAGGCTCACCTTTGTTGGGTTCATTGACTGTCCATATTTGTTGGAGAAGATTCATTTCAATGTTCAATTCCTCCGAAATTTTTATTATTTCTATGGTGATAACTTTTAAACCAATATGCAAATGATGCCCCCATTAATCGCGTTATTCGTGAGTGTATCTCGCTGAGTAGTACAGTTGCACTGGACTTGACGTTCCCTAGAGCGCCAAAAAATATTTTCCCCGGGCGCAAGAAAACCTCACTACGCCACTGCGTAAGTTCCACATATATTTCAAATATAAAAACGATTCCATAAATACTTAAAAACAGACGAATTTTCCGAACTAACGCAATGAATAAGTTAACTCGCTCAATGAGTTTTACATTTGGTTATGGAATTTCTAATCTTTTACTAACGGCATTTTACAGGAGTAGTTTTTTAGTCGAGTTTTTGACGTTCAACCATGACATAAATTATGATTTACGTTTCCAATGTTCATAGAAATCAGCTCAACGACTTAATTCAAAAACCATAACAGAAAAAAAAACTTGTGTTATAAAATAACTCCGCAGTTTTGGCAAATATTAGAAGCTTTCTGATACCTATGCTGTTTGCTGCTTCTAGATGGAGCCTTTGCCTTGCGAGCGCAGGGCACGAGAAAAAAACGTGCTCGATCGTTTCCTCCTTCAATGCACACTTCCTACATCTGCAATCACTGACAAGCCTTAATTGAATACCATGTTACGCCAGGGGACAGTGCCCAGTCAGAATACTCATCATAAGACTTTTTAATGTTAAATGTAACTTTGTTGGTCTAAGTTTGTAGGACCTGCACATGGGTTTTGCAGCCCCGCGTTTGCTTCCACACATTTTTTGATTGGGATATCTACGGTACAAGCTTCAAGCGATGAGCCCTGTTAATCTAGCTCATCCGCTTTTTCATTTCCATCTATTCCCATATGTCCACGGACTCAATATAGATGCATACTTCTTCCTTTCCCGATTCTTCCCAGGGATTGCTTACACTCTAATACAACTTTAGATGTTGACACAGCTGCAGGTTAAGCCATTTTTCTCTAGTATTTCTAATGCTTTAGTCACGGCTACTAGTTCTGCCTGAAAAACACTACAGTGATTTGGCAGCTTATAGGACTTTTTTATTTCCGGCTCTGCGCAGTATACCGCAGACCCTACTCCTTTCCTTTCCCTGAGTTTATAATCCTACAAAATGGTTAAAAATAAATGCATATAGAATCATAATTCATTGTGCCGTGTGTATGTGGATAGAAAGTTCTGCAATCAGTGATATAATACATAATGCCATCGCATGTGAGAACAATACCAACATCTAAAAATGTATCACTGCGTGATATTGCTAATGAAATTGCTGCACTATGCTCTGAAAATGCTACAACATTCTTTCTCTGGTGAATGCTCTGAAAGACGATAACTCGCGAAAGTGCCGAAATTCGTTTCCTCCATTCGGTGATCGTTGAAGAAAATTCTTCGAATCCTTCGTTGTCATTGGAGTTAAAAAAGTTTCAGTGTTGTTGCTGCTTATGCAACTGATCTTAAAACATATTGCTCTGGTGCTTTGTACAAGGCTGTTCAAACAGAATTGACCGAAAAAACAAATCAGTGAACTTCGCAAATCAAAGTGGTTCGGCTGCATAAACAAAGCAGTATGTCTCTTCAAAAACAAAAAATAACAATGACTCCAATCATAAACAAAAAATGTCCATTGCAAAACCAAACAGCAAAATTTCCACTGCAACAACTAAACAGCCTACTTTTGTTGATTCTCCTTTGCCTTATTCTGTAAACAATGACAAAAGCACGACTGCATCAACTAAACAGCCTAATTAAGTTGATTTGTCATTGCCCAATACAAGTTAAAATCACTCAAGTCAGACTTTGCCGTCGACTGCGGGAACTGCGTCTGCTATATCTGCTACAATGCGAAACCATACAAGGTGGCTGCATAGTGACATACCTATAAACATATATAAAAGTTCCATGTACTTTGTTTTTGTAAATTCTTTGGACTTATGTCAAAATAGTACTGCGCCGGAAGTTGAGGTATCAAATCAAATAAAACAAGTAAGAAAGCCTAAGTTCGCGTGTGCCCGAAAATTACATACTCAGCTGAGAGCTTTGGAGACAAAATAAGGTAAAATCACCATTTAGGAAAATGAACCTAGGGTAACCCTGGAATGTGTTTCTATGACATGGGCATGAAATGGAAGGTATTAAAGAGTAATTTAAAAGGGACTGGGCCATAGTTCTATAGGTGTATGCCTTTTCGAGATATCGCTATAAAGGTGGACCGGGGGTGACTCTAGAATGTGTTTGTACGTAATGGGTATCAAATGAAAGGTGGTAATGAGTATTTTAAAAGGGAGTGGGCCTTAGCTCCGCAGGTGGACGCCTTTTCGAGATATCGCCATAAAGGTGGACCAGAGGTGACTCTAGAATGTGTTTGTACGATATCTGTATCAAATGAAAGGTGTTAATAAGTATTTTTAAAGGGAGTGGGCCTTAGTTCTATAGGTGGACGCCTTTAGAGATTTAGAGAGGCTTTTGATTTCGCCCTGCAGAACTTTTTCATTTTCTTCTACTTAATATGGTAGGTGTCACACCCATTTTACAAAGTTTTTTTCAAAGTTATATTTTGCGTCAAAAAACCATCCAATCACCATGTTTCATCCCTTTTTTCGTATTTGTGTAAGTATTTGGTTCGAAAAGTGGGCATGGTCATAGTCGGATTTCGCTGATTTTTAATACCAAGATAAAGTGAGTTCAGATCAGTACGTGAACTAAGTTTAATAAAGATATATCGATTTTTGCTTAAGTTATCATGTTAACGGCCGAGCGGAAGGACAGTCGGTCGACTGTGTATAAAAACTGGGCGTGGCTTCAACCGATTTCACCCATTTTCACAGAAAACAGTTCTCGTCATAGAAGCTATGCCCTTACCAAATTTCACAAGGATTGGTAAATATTTGTTCGACTTATGGCATTAAAAGAATTCTAGACAAATTAAATGAAAACGAGCCACACCCATTTTGAAATTTTCTTTTATTTTTGTATTTAGTTGCACCATATCATTACTGGCGTTGAATGTTGGCATAATTTACTTATATACTGTAAAGATATAAAATTTTTGTTAAAATTTGGCTTTAAATTTCGCTGTTCGACTGAAATGGCTACACCTATCATGTTTTAGGTCAATAGTTAGTACCAGGGATATTGTCCATTATTATTATATATTAAAACTGCACATATATCTCCAACTCTAATTAGTTGTCATAAATTTATTAAGAAGGACAGTCTTATAGACTTATTTACCTACAGTGTTAAATGACTGTTCAAATATGTCGTATTATATGCTAAGGTCGAAATTAAATAATTATTTTTTTTTTTTAAATTATACGGTTTTATTGAAAACAATACTTACATTAGGTAATAATAAAACTAAGAGCTAGAAAATGATAGAGGAATGATCCCCCTTTATAAAAACACTTCCCCCACCCACAGGAGGCTTATAGTTTGATCACAATTTATGTTAAAGTTACCTAAAAATGCAAGAAGACGCAGTGGATTGACCAAATATGGTGCTACCAAACATTAAAATATGTATAAATAAAGAAAGATTAAATTTGTTTTATGGCTTATATGCGCGATATCGCCGTTTTTTTATTAAACTATTAAAAAAAAACAGCGCCGCAGGCGAAAATTTAGAATAAAAAATCGCGCGGCCTTTACAAATACCGGCGTTGATTTTGCAGGTCCTTTCGAGATAAAAAACTATAGAGGTAGAGCTTGTGTTATTACAAAGGGGTATGTATGCTTTTTGGTCTGTTTCGCAACGAAGGCCATTCATCTAGAACCCATATATGACCTTAGCACTGCTACCTTTCCAGCAGCCTTTTCTAGATTTATTTCGCGTAGGCGATCTCCTAAAAACATATATTCAGACAACGGGACTAATTAAGATACCGTGTCTCTAAAAATGGCGTCTTGGCCGAGTCGTCGATATACATCGCGGTTCGGACAACCGCGGTCAAGTAGTGAAAGTTCGGATCGAGAAAGGCCTAGTCACTAGACCAATCGTGAAACTGGTCCGACTACCATCGAACGAATCCGGAAATTAGTTTACAAAATACTTCGCCTCCATGCTCATCACCCACCCGTCGCCTCCACTTTCAAATTCATTTTGTACTCGATTAAAACTACTTATTTTCATTACAAAATATCTTGCTTTGTCGCAGCACGCAAGAGGTCCGAAAATGATTCGGACGCTTTTCCAATACCATGCCGCATCTGCAGCAACAATCACGGCATCAGACTTTGCCCCCGATACCGAGCAAATGAGCCAGAAAAGAGATTGCGTGTGGTACTGATCAATAAGTACTGTCCGAATTGTCTATCGCCCTTACTCCGCATGGAGATCTGTCCGAGCTCCGCTCGCTGCCCTTACTGTGGTGAGAAACATCACTCCAACGGAGTAGTCAAACCGCCATGACGACGAGTTCGGAAGAGGAAGAGGAACTGGAGCAAAATGAGGCAGTTGGCGTTCTTCCAATAGAAGGCAGTGGTACGGCATTAAATACTTTCAGCCCACTGCTCCAACATGAAAGGAGGTCGCGCGACTTGACATTAAATACTTGCCAATCGCTGATTCCACGAAGCCTTGCCAGGTAGAGACTTTCGCACAACAGTCCATCAACGTTTGGGAAGTTTACTGCTCCGCAGAAAAACTGGCGACAGGGCGGCTCGGCATAAAATACTTTCCGACCGTCCAAACGTCGCAAAGATCACAGAGCCCCTAACACCAGCAAAACGTATACGCGGAAAGAGCCTAAGTAAGCTGAGGAGAGCAATTCCCTCGTCCTCCAATGCGCCGCACCGAAAGGCTTTCGAAGCGGGAGAATATCTTCAATTTCCTCAGCACCAATTTTGAACACCCTCGACCCGATAGCACTTTCCGCATTAGTCAAAATTGAGTCCGGTGGCCGACTTCACCTTGTGCGGGCACTGGTTCACCCGTGTTTGCCGAATACTACCATCGATAGAGAGCTAGCACGAGAAATTCAGCTGGATCGTGCAGGGGCAGGCCACAGTAAGAGTCGAACAACATAGCGTAACTGAGCGGATCTCGGCACTGGCGAGGGTAGTTGAGGGGTACGCGAAAATAAGTCCAAGAACAAATCTGGACACAAATATTGCTACGCCACTGCAATTCATGCGGTTAGCAGATCCGCAATTTTATGTTTCGTCGCCTATTCTGCTCGTAATCGGTGCAGACGTGTGCGCTAAAATCATGGTGAGCGGTACACCGACTTCATTAACAGGAAACCTGATTTTGCAACCGACCATATTCGGTTTGGTCATTTCCGGTTCCACGACAGGCTAGCAGCAGCAACATCTGTCATTTTTAACGAATTGTCATTTAAATTTGTTATTTAAATTTCAAAAACTTAAATATGTACAAATTTTAGTCGACTAGTTTCGTAAGTAAAGTTTGCTGTTTTCAAATTGTTAAATTTTAATTTATGTAGATGTTCATTTCATAACTTCTTATGGTAGATTTTCATTTTTTTTCAATTTTATGTTCACTTCATAATTTCAAGTCAAACGTTGGTCCGGGTGGTTTTGGCATTTCGAATATTGCCCATCGTAAGGGGGCAGGCCAGTGCACTATGGAAAATCGTAGAACAACTGCTGATTAAAAATGGTGTTTTTCAGTGTCGCTACTGGCATGCTTTTTTTATTTTAATCAATAGCTTAAGGACCAAACTAGACTATAATATCAAAAAATTATACATATTATATGAAATTATTTTTTTACAAGATCACAAACTTTATAATTTTGATGGACGCCCATGTTAAGTCCGTTCCCTTCATCACTTTCAAATTGATTTTAATGTTATACGTTACAGGAAGGGGTATGAGGTGTTATATATTTCTGGAAACCTCGTTCATTGAAGAATATGAAACAACTAATATATTTTTAATATTATGTTAATGTTTACCTTGAAATAATTGCAAAATAAAATATGGTGAAAAAAAGTTTTTTTAGGTCATCCAGACTTTTGACAGTTGCCCACGTTTACCCACGCTTTACATTTTATGTTGATTTGTAGCCTAGCTATCCATAAACATATTCAAATATAAAAAAGCTGTGGAAATTTGCGATTTTCGGAGTAACTAGTAAAAATGTAATAAAAGTCAGAAAACGGAAAACCGCTCGCTATCTATTGGGGTTTTAAATGTTGCTGTTTACATCAATAGTTTGCGGTAAGCTTTGTAATTTTGCATTGATATTATGACGTTTATCTTTTTTGCACTCATGTTGCGTGTGAAAATATTAATAAACAAGTTGCACACCAGAGAACAGCGCTGAATGATTCTTCTTTCTTCTCAATAAAAATCCCAGTTTTCTCGAGTGACCGTGAGGGTTGAATACAGCTTTAAACAATAAAAAAAAGTAAAGCATTATCTTTTCAAACATCATAACAAAAACACTAAATGCAGTTTGCCTAAATTTTTGAATTGCAGTGGGCGGTAATATATTATTACTATGTCTTATTCCTATTTTGTATCAATAAAAATTCCAGTTCTCCCGTGTGACATTGAGCGTTGAATCCTGTTTTAAACAATAAAAAAGTAAAGCATTAAGTGCAGTTTTGCATAATATACCTACAATTCGAAACTTTTTGGTCGGATAATACATTAAACTAATAATTTTTAGTTTTTTAAATTTTATTAGGTAGACTGAATGAGTGTGAAGCATGTGCATGGGGACATTTGGTTTTTACCTACTTGCGCAAGGAACTTGGGCATATGTTTAGGAGTACTTATGAATGTACACCTTAGGTAGGAAACTAACTCGGTTAAAAGCGATTATATCGGAATTACCAAAATACCCTTTGTTTCAACACAGTACCCTCATATTTCATATTAGTATATAAACAGAACAAAATATTGGTGAATTAACAGAAGTGTAATTGTTACGAACACAAATAACTACGTGTTTTGTTGTCCCTTCAAAATGTCTACTTTCAAGTGTTTTAAACGTGAAATAAACTTGCATATATAGAAGGAGGAAAATCATTGGAGGCATTATCAACAGTTTTAAAAGAAAATTATCATGTATCTGAAGACAACTTGTGTTTCATCCTCAGTGATTTTCAAAGACATATTATTCCTACTTTTAATAAACAATGGAGAGAAGCTTCACGGAAAAAGGATACATTTTTAATAAAAAACAGTAATTGGTTAGAATCAGAATATTCAGTAACTTTACCGAACTCTGAAGACGTTATAACTGACTCCACACCATCTACTTCTTCTGGAAAACGTGGGAGACCGTGCGTATCTTATCCCGATTTGTCAAAATCCAGTAAAAGAAAAAAAAATACAATGCTACTTAATGAATATGGATTTGAACACATCTATAGCGCATATCTTCAAGGGTTACGTTCGATAGGAGAAGGAACAGAATCTAAACTTGTGGAAACTTTAAGGTTTGCTGACAGTAAAAAGAAGACCTTATTCTCGAGTGTCATAGAAGACGCAAGGCAGACAAAAATGTTAAAGGATGAAGAAAAATTGAGCGTATTTATTGACTTGGATTTAACGAAAGCACAATATTTGCACTTGAGAAATTTAACGAACGAACGAAAATGCTTTGTGTTTCCACCATATTACAAAGAAGTTATAATTACTTGCTATCCACCATCTTTAGCTATAGAAATTACAGACACAAGTGCAAAAATTGTAAGACTTCAAGATTTATTAGATCACACTGCAGCTAGAATATTGACAATAGATTCAGTGTATATGAATGGATTGAATAACTTACAGTAAATGGGGCTCATCCGGTCAAAGCCAGTACAAACAAGAAGAGTCTGAACTAATTTCTGATGCAAACTTATTTATCACTTCTTTTGTGCCTATTAAGTTAATTAACGAGTTAATAGGTGATGTTGTTTGACAATGTGCGGTACCTTCATCTGTTCGTTTTTGTCGTCCTATATTAATAGAATTCAGCAAAGAAACTCCCGAGAAAACTTAAGCTGTTGTGGATGAAATAAAAGGTCAAATAATTTCTTTGGGCCATCATTAGTTAACAAAGAAGGTGAGGGAGTGCAAGTGAAGCACGATCTCTTTCTTACAATGATAGATAGCAAAGTAGCTCAGGTATTAACAGATACGCTTTCGGGTTCCACATGTACAATTTGTGGAACTACTCCACGACAAATCAACGATTTGACTAAAGTGACTGCTAGACCTGAAAATGAAATTCTTATCAATATGGACTGTCTACTTTGCAGGCCTGGGTTCGTTGTATGGAAATGATTTTACATATTTCCTAAAACCTGTCTTTCCAAAAGAAACGACTAAAGCAAGAGAAGAAAACCCTGGTACAAAGGCGTTTCCGTGAAGAGCTAGGATTAGTCATCGACAAACCAAGACAAATAAGTGATAATACTAATGTCGGTAATACTGCCAGAAGACTTTTTCACAATGCAAGCTGCTCTGCTGAAATTACGGGAGTGCATATACATTTGATAAAACGACTTTACATAATTCTGCAAGCTCTTTCATCGGATGTAATGATAAATGCTGAAAAATTTGGCAGTTATTCTATGGAGACTGCCAGGATCTATGTGAGCAGTTATGAATGGTAATACATGCCATAGATGCCATTTTCAGTTCACAAAATTTTGATTCATGGAGAAAGTGTCATAAAGCATTTTGCAGTACTTCCTATTGGTCAACTTTCGGAAGATGCACAAAAATCCCGTAATAAGGATTATAAAATATTTCGTCTACATCATGTTAGAAAATGCTCAAGATCCGCTACAAACGAGGACGTATTTCATAGTCTTCTTTAGACTTCAAATCGTTACATAAACAGCATTAGAAAACTGTATACTAAAAACGTGAAGGAACTTGATGAAGACACCTTAGATCTTTTGAAAGTGTACGAATTCATTTCATATCCCGAAGTTCATCAAGTATAAATAACATAATAAACATATATGTACAATATCAATAGTAAACATTACAATTAATCAATAAATCTGTGTACAATTTCAATCACCATTCTTTTTTTAATGCTTTTATTTTTTAAATTGATTTGTATTTTGATGTACTATTTGATATTTGGTTTTTGTAGGCATTAAAATAATAGTATTAATTTTTAAAAAATAAGTCTTGGATATTTTTGAATTTCTTTTATTTTTTAAGGTATGTTTTTAAATTAAATCATAATAAATTACATTTCATTTGAAGCCATATACCCTATCCTATATTTGTGCAAAATTTTAGAACATAATATTCAGAAATAACCGTTTAGACGGTTAAGCGCCAATTAAGTAAGTAAGTAATATTCAGAAATAAAAAAAGTTATTGATTTTTAATCAGAAACAGGCCTGTATTTTCCATAGTCCAGTGGCCTAATTAATTTCCTACCTGGTAGCCGCCCTCGACTTAACTATTTTTTCGTTTGTCAGCACGCAACGGCTAGCTTCCAATCGTCCTCTTGATCCAGCATTTTCTTTCGTTAAGAGAGAAAATTTGGGGTTCGGTGGCATACCGGTTCGGTGGAAGTTGCCGTCGTCTCTGATTTTAGTTTGGCCTGCCAACAAGTCACCAGCTGTTCCTGCGTTTTTCATCTTTGGATTTAAAATACAAACAAAACGTAAGTTCCTAAATGGCTGGCAAAAATCCTTGTGCTGAACCCTCCCAGAGGGTGCCGGCTGGTAATAGCAAAACAGTTTCCCCTTCCAGGGGAGTGCTAGCTAAGTTTGGGAATCATTTCCATTTGTGCCCCAGCTCCTTAATAGGTCAGGCATATGGAAATGGGTTTTAAACGTGGCCTCAAGGTGGGAACCGGACCACGCCCAGTTGAAAAAGTGGTCCACTTCTAATTCAAGGTGTTATGCATTTCCGTGCCCATTGTATGGTTTGCAGTCAGGGGTATCCGACTGTATTCCTACGGAGCCTCCCGGTCCACCTCCGGGAGTAACGGCGACTTGCTGCGGTATGGGGCTCTACCGCAATCGACCGCATTGTTTCCCCCTTCCCTTTTTTTCAGGCTGCCGAACGGTCTCACCTTAGTAAGCAGCCGACGAACCAGTAATATGTATAAACAAAAAACCCTCCCTTGGACTAGGCGTTTAAAAAGTACCCAATCCGTCGGGAACCGCACAGACGGCGCCTACCAGGCCTCCACAGTCCTCGGTCACCTCTGCAAACTAGTGGACGGACTAATCCCTTGAGGGCAAGTCCAATCCCGCGGCAGCCGGCAAAGCTAGCCCCAAAGAGGGAAAGCAGCGTCAGACTGAGCAAGCACAGGAGGCCCGTCCCACGCCCGTACCGGGCACCTCTCGCTAGCAAGTTGGAAACAGCACTAAGTCCTACACGGGCAAAAGTACTGCCTCTACCGCTGCAAAGCTATCTCGCAAGTCGGCTGAACCCATTGAGGGTTCCAAGACAAATGAGCGAGTCCCCATTTCGTTCCGCAACCCCGCCAAAATCGTTGAGAGACTTGGCAACTCTCCCAGCGACAAGCTGACGGCAGAGCAAAAAGTTCTCTGGCCTGGGCCAGGAAGATTATTGGTGCCAAGAAGAGCAGCAATAACAACCCCATCCCCCAAGGTACTGCGACTACCTTTTCTGCCCCCCAACAACCTTCTGAACCGAAGATGCCGGCTTTTAAGAGACAAAGGTCTATTGGAAATAAGGTCTATTGCAAATAAACCCAAAAGGCTTTCGGCCTCTACTCCCCCTGCCCTGACCAAAACCCTCAGCGAGGTGGCTAAAGCCAACATTACGCTGGCGGTTCTTATCCGCGGTCACCCGGATGGGAAAATGACCTCGGATCACTGGAAGGATGTCCTTAACGGCATTTTCAGTATCTTTAAGGACATCATGACCAACTATCCGGGGCCGGCTCCCACTATCCGTGATGCCGGCTGGTACCGGGGTAGGGTCAAGCTTGTTTCCTGCGCCGACAAGCGCTCGTTCAAGCTCTACAAACTCGCCATAGCTTCGCTATGACAGCTGTGGCCTGGGGCCAGCTTGGATGCGGTCGATTTGGAAGAATTCCGAACAGACCGAGAGCTTGGGCCTGGGTCCCAGATGTCATAGCGGATCCTGGCGAGATTTTGGATACCATCGCGGAATCGAATATGGGGCTACCTTCGAGTGATTGGAGGTTATTCCAGGTCGGCGAGACAAGGGGGAAGCAGCATTATGTTGGTTTCATCATAAACGAGGCTTCTCTCCCTTGGCTCGACGAATGTGGTGGAGTTTTAAGCTACGGGTTCTACCCCATTACGTTGAAGTTTCGAAGGGATGGTACACAAGTAGAAGCACCGGATGCTGGTGAGTCTGTACTTCAGGCCGAGGAGATAGACAGAAACACCCTGAGTGGATCTGCTGCCCCTGGCCCTGAGGTGAAAGGAACCGCCACCGCGCCGGAAATTCTGGTGATTGGGGACACCACCTCGAGCGAACCCGTAACCGCCACAACGAATCTCGAGGACCCGTGCAACACCTTGAGTGGGCATGGGACCGATATCGAACTGGCACGCAGCACTCACATTAAAGGGTTCCCGATAATAATCGGGGCCGATGCCAATGCACATCACACCGCTTGCCGCTCTACCGATATTAACACAAGGGGTGAATCTCTTTTTGATTCTATTATTAACTGCAATCTAAGTATATGCAACTCTGGACACAAACCAACTTTTATCACCTCAAATAGGAAGGAGGTTCTAGATATTACTCTAGTTTCAGGGCCATTCTCTGACCTTGTCAAAAATTGGAGAGTTTCCAACGAAAACTCCTACTCTGATCATATATATATCACTTTTACTCTGCTTTTGAGTACACCACCTAGGGTGGCTTACATGACTGGAATCTGGTCCTATTATAAGGACGCCTTAAAATCTTTTAAGAAGTCAATCCAGAAGGCCAAAAGGGACTCCTCTAAGAACTTCACCAATGCCTATGAAAGGTTCTCTCCAAAACCCCATATCTCCCAGCCGCATTCGCACAGCGAACGGAGAATGGGCCACTTCTAGTACGGAAATTCTAAAGACCCTGGTCAGCACTCACTTTCCAGGCTGCACCTCTCAACCATACCTCTTAAACACGCAATATAACCCAGGGCCGTTTCGACCCCTGAACCACATTGTAATCAAGTTCTTTAAACCCTTCAAATCTCCGGGAATGGATGGAACATTTTTCGCTGAATTACAAGCTGCAAGCGAGCTTATGAGCCCGCTGCTAGCTAAAATCTAAAAGGATTGCCTCAACCTGGCCTATATCCCCACAGAATGGACCAAGGCAAGGTAGTCTTCATACCCAAAGGAGGCAGGATATCGTGCAACAGTCCAAAGGATTTCCAACCAATTAGTCTGACCTTTTTCCTCCTAAAAGTGCTGGAACGATTGCTGGACGCCTATATTAGACGATCGGTAAATCAAGCACTAATTTCCAAGAACCAACACGCTTAGTCTAAGGGCAAATCCGTAGAGACAGCTCTACATGCTATCTCTACTAATATAGAGAAGGGACTTGCCTTAAAGAATTCACGCTGGGTATCTTTCTCGAAATATAAGGAGCCTTCTGCAATGTTCTCACAGCAGCGGTCACAAAATCTCTACGTTGACTAGGGGTAGAAACGCCTCTTGTGGAATTCGTCGAGCTCCTCCTAAACAAGAGAAACATTATCTCTGAGCTGGGCAACTCATCGTTGATAAAGTATACCAACAGAGGACCCCCAGGGGGTGTTCTTTCTCCTCTACTATGGAACCTGGGGGTGAATACTCTGTTATCTATACTACAGCCCACCGGATGCCAAGTCATTGCATATGCCGATTACATAGCCTTGAGAGTTACCGGAAAACACCTTCCGGTGCTTGGCCAACTCTTGCAAAATGCTCTTAATCTAACAAATATTTGGTCTAGGGAATGCGGACTCAGCATCAGCAGTGAAAAAACTCAGATTTCGCTTTTTACCCGCAAACGCATTATACCGAATGGATATCTAATCTAACAAGAGCAAAGTAACGAGAGTGCAGATGATGGCGGCAATGCTTACTAGCGGTGCCCTTCCCTCCACTCCCACCAAAGCTCTTAAAACTATATTATTCGTTCTCCCCACTGATCTATATGGAAAATACTGCGCCTCCTGCAACGCGACAAGGCTCAGCGCTTTCGAACCATGGAGGGGCTGCAGGTTTGGTCACACCCGGATCCTGAAACAGGTCCTCGAAACCATCTTAAAGTTGGACCATACAATACCGTCCCCTTGCTGGGACAACAAATTTTCCACAAGCATCCCAGAGAGGAACGAGTGGGCAAACGGCAGGGAGCGGGATCTCGCGAAATCTCCGTTTTCACAGATGGCTCTAAACTGAACAACAGAGTCGGTAGCGGAATGTTCTCAGAGAAGCTCAATCTGAGTGAGAGCTTACGCTTACTGGACCACTGCAGTGTTTTTCAGGCTGAACTTATAGCTATCTGGGAAGCAGCCCTCTATCTTGCTAACCTGCAGGTGACCAATTCTTTCTCAATTTTCTCGGACAGCCCAGCCGCCATAAAATCCATGAAATGCAGTAACACCTCGTCACTAGTGGCGTTGAAGTGCAGATAAACCCTCAACAAGCTAGCTGATAAATGCAACCTGAGCATTATATGGGTTCCTGGCCACTGTGACATCTCAGGAAACAGCGCTGCGGATGAGCTAGCTAGGGAAGGCACCAATCTGCAAACAATAACCTCCGCTGGTTGGGCCAGCCCTCCTCTAAACACCTGCAAGCGGTGCTTGCGATCTCTATTCACGGATCAAGCAAACGCCAGATGGGCTATGGAACCTACATGTAGAATATCCAAGCAAATCTGGCCTAAGCTGGATGAAAGGAGATCGCAATCGGTGATACAGTTAAACCGTATCTCTATAAGCCCACTAGTGGGCCTTCTTACAGGTCACTGTCTCATGGGCACTCATGGTGCCTATATGGGCCTACAGACAAATGACTTCTGCCGCAGCTGTAGGGATGAGGAGGAGATAGAAAGCGTAGAGCACTCTCTGTGTCACTGCCACGCACTGTAAAAAAACCAGGTACCGATGCCTCCACAGACACTCCTTTGGGGGTCTTGCGGAGCTTGAGTCTGCACACACAAACGACATCTTGTGTTTCATCAGGCAAACGCGCTGATTTAGCCTCACTGTGGTCTAAACATGCTTCGGAAGTAGGGAAATAGGAAACAGGTGCCCGCGTGGTAGCACAACGGGCCACAACGGCCTACGTGAGTCTCCGCTTGGACAGCGGAGGCAGCCACTTCAACCTAACCTAACCTAAGTTCCTAACTTCCTTTATTGTGATATTTTATTAATTGACGAAATAAAGACATATTGTAATTATTATACATATTTCTATGTATAAATACTAGTTATCTTGTTTTCATTTCTTTTCGCAAAACACAATTGGTTTCATTCCCGCCAATTCTGTCGACGTCTATTTTATTAAAAGCTAGCGCACCCCGTTGCACTTCGTAGCAACCAACCAAAAAAAGAAATGAAAGATTATAAATTTTTTTTATGAAATGAATGAATTGTATTTCAAAATTATTAATGTCAATCCAAAACATTTGGATATACAATATTTTTAGTTTGCGCATTGGAACCGAGCACAAAAAAACAATTTGGAGTTCCAACTCTTGAGCAGGCCACGTATAGCTGTCCATGTGAAAACACGGCTCCTCCAAATTTAATCCGCATATTTGGAGCGTTTGTCCTTGTGCCTTATTGATGGACATGACAAATAATAGACGCACTGGGAATTGCAAACGCTTAAATTCAAATGGCATGTCTGTTGGAATCAGTGGAATACGTGTTATGAGTACAATTATATTTTTCGCTGTTCCGGTCAATATTGTCGCTTCAATTAAATTCGGGATCAATTTTTTTACTACTAATCTTGTGCCATTGCACAATTTTGGTGCATTTAAATTCCGCAGTAAAATAATTGATGAGCCAAACTTTAAATTCAAATAATGCGGTGGCATATCAGGTGGTTCCCATGAATTCAAAAATTCAATTGGATAATTCACTGCATCATCTGCATTCATTGCGCTATCAACAGATTTATATGATGTCACTGCACGTGGCAATTTTTCTTGAATCTGATAATTGATTGCATTGACGTGTAAATTTTTTGGTGTCAGTATTGCGCGTTCTCTCAACCAATTGTGATTCCTTGAACAATATTTGGAAATACACTTTCAATCAACTCTGATGTTGATTGGAGAATGGTACAGAAATTGTTCGACAATGTAATCAATCCATTTGTATTATCGACTCGAACTTTTCCTTTGCCAATATCTAACAATTGCTTCGAGAACCGATCTGCAGATTGGTCGTTGTGGAATTGAACGCGCATATTTATGTACAATGTCAATTTTTGCACATGTCGCCACAGAAGAGGAGACTTTAAACATGCGTTGATCTCATCCGCCGGTGTTGATCGTGAAACCACAGGCAAAATTTTTGTCGAAAATCCCCTGACAATAATATTAATGCACCACCAAAAATTTCTTGATTCTGACGTAGATCTTGCATTGTACGGTGTAATGCTTCCAGCGATTTTTTATGCATCATTGTATATTCATCCATTAGAATAATGGCTGCTTGTTGCAAAACTTTTGCCATCGCAGAATTTCTTGAAATATTGCACGTGGGATGTTCAATCACCTGTTAATTTGAAAATAATTACATTTTAATTAATATCGATTAAATTATAAAGTGATCAATCAATAAATATAAGCATACCTGTACATTCAACGGCAATTTTAATGCAGAGTGCACTGTTCGTCCACCATGCAATAGAGAGCGATTCCCGACGAAGCAAGTGCCAATGCAATTTTTCGTTGCGATCGAATGGCTGCCAAAATGAGTGATATCACAAATGTAATCCACCGACTTCATTTTGTATCGCTTGGATGATGGTATCATAGACATGTTTTTGATGGTCATTTAATTTAGGAACATTCAAATTCACAAATGTTTGCAATTCATTGGGATCATACTATTGTCCACAATGCAATTTTCGATCAAATAAATTATGCATTGGACGATTGGGTGGTGACAAACCTAATAGCCCTATTCCTTTATTTGCAATCGTAAGGCACATATCTTCAATCGGTATCAATGCCTCATTATACATTTCCAATGAAATCAGCAAATCAGTGTTTCTTGTGTGATGACGCATTCGAATCAAATATTCTTCTGCCATAAAATCTTTGTATTTATTCCACAATTCAAGAGGATTTGAGGGAAAACATGTTGACACGATTATGGCATATAAGATACGTATTTGATGTGGAGAAGAAGCAATCGATGCATCGTGAAGCGTTAAATCCCAATGCGCATCATTTTCAATCAAACCTAATTACTCGCATGCTTCACGATACGTCATACATAAATGACCCTTCACTCTTCGCAAACGTTGAAATGGACGTGGCCCAACAACATTTACTAACAACAATCGAAAATAATAACATTCTGCATTGTTTGGATGAACTGTGTACAATCTTCCCATGGTATCTGCAAAAAAAAAACACCCGGATGGCCATCAAGGGGTGCTCCTTGTTTACGTTGTTGCCATTTTTTTGCAGTCCAAGTGAAATAATGCATTACATCTGAATACAGCAACGTTCTGGCAAAGTTATCGTTTTCGCACAATTGAAAGAATGCAGTTAATGTTGTTGCTGGTGGTTGTGTTGCTCCCTGCTGTACATTTGCATCGGTAAAAGATACACGCTTTTCAAGATGAACAGCCAAATGAACCACAGCAGGATATCGCTCATGAATTGGAAATGAATAAGTTCTCCAAAGAGCTTAATTAGTGCTAATGTATTGCCCCATTTGATATTGTGCGATTTCATTAATGCTATTGTCACCAGCTACTCCAAAAACAGCCATATCCCTGCCTACATACATATTTGCAAATGTATTTAATCGATTTTACAGATTTACAGTACTCAACATTTATGTGAGCCTGAAATACTTTTGACAATAGTGGAGAATAAGGCACAATCTAACGATTATCAACTTCAACGTCTTGATTGCGTATTTTAATTGTTGTTGTATGGCCATTATCCTCCAGTGACCGACGTCGGTACAACGGGTATCCGTTGGCACCTGTAATAGTATCCGAAGTTAATGCTCTTGGATACCGTTTTGAACATTTTCCATCGATCATGCATGGCGAATTCATATTTATCTGACCGCAAGTGCCATGGATCATATTCTTCGTAACAAATTCAAATTATTCTGGATCACTGATTTCATCTGGAATTTCAGCTGATATAATGATATCAATTTGATCGGGTGTTATTTTACGAACCAGCCATATCAAGATATGAGCGTGCGGCAGCCCTCTCTTTTGCCATTCAATCGAATACATCCAGCAACGCACCTCCCCATAAGTTCGCAATTTGATAATCAAATCCAAATGTGGCGCGGACTGCCAACATATGTCGATGGTAAAATTGTTAAACGTCCGATATCATTAACATTGCGATCATTCACTATTGCATCTCGCAAATGTATGTATTCTTCCGATCGTAATTTGGCTTGATTGAATCGAAGATAATGAAGGCGTTCTGCTTCAGTTTTCGCATACATGTCAACAACGTATTGGTGGAAAAGTTTGCCATATTGCATAATAAAGTTGTCTTCTTGTGGACGAATCATGAATCCATTATCAGAAAATTAAAGTCATGTCTTCTTGTTATGAAATAAATACAATACCTATTAAATTGAATTCATTTAATTTTACCGGTTCGTGGATCTATCATTCGTATATTGATATGATAGCCGTCGTCACCTTTCCAGTGCAATAATGGATATTGAAATGCATCATAGCTGCGGTGAAGCTCTGAAACACGCCGTAATTCTTCATTTCTTCGATGTAGCACAATATCGCGAGATTGGAACTGGTCTCCAACAATCACAATTGCCACTTCATCAATTGTTGGTGCATTAAATCGTATCGCATGCTCTCCAAAGGGCGTTTGTCAGCCCTTATAACGATTCTGTGATCATCAGATGGCATACGATCGAGAGCGGTTTTAAACAATCGAATTAATTCATTGTACTGATGTAAGAAGATTTGAAGTTCAGAAACAATTTGTCGCCTTGCATGCGCAGCAATTGTACAACGCCGATCCAATTCACAATTTGCATCTCCGATAAAATAGATTTGCAAAAATTGATGATCAGCATCAGGATACGGCAATAAGGATCCAGCTCGATGATAAATCTGACCTTGAATCTGTAATATTTTTTTGAAATGTAATTAGATACTGGATACGAATTCTTGAACACATCAAAAAAATTGCTGCTCAGATCGCAATTTTCATATGATATTCCGCATGAAGTAATTACCTTAAATGTCGGCATGAAATTGTCTTTTACAATTTTGGTCGCACCAAAAGAAGTCATTTGAAATTCCGCATTGTGTTCTTGAATGTGAGGCAAAAAATGCTTAGACGTTTGCGACGTTCCAAAGATGAATGAATGAAGTGGATCGGGGGGAGATTCAAATGCTGGTAGTTTAACTTTTCAATTAGCACAACACATGCCAGGCGTTTCACGCTTAAATTTGGCTGCATCACAATGTGAACATCTCACCGTCATTCCACCAATATTGGCATGTTCACTATAATCATTTTCGCTATTGTAAGCGAAAGCAGCGTATTCCATCTCTTGCACAGCACGACGTGAAAGTCGTGTCGTTCGTCTCGATGCTGGATTTAATGGATTTGGATCTGTCGATCTATGACGGCGTGCGTTTCGTGATTGTTGTACTTGGTTTTGTTGTGAGCGTTCCTCTACACTTTGCGCTCTCCTTTTATTAAAACTATAGGTAGAATTACGCGTACGTCGACCTATAGTTGATCGTCTTGTTGGTGGCATTTTGATGCATATGATGAAATTATGGAAAAAATCTTTTTTAACTATGTTTTCTTGCACTGAACACACTTAGAATCACTTTTTAAATTAATATTAGTTGGATAAATGTAGAGCGTTTTCTACATCTATGTATATGCCAAATCAATAGGCAAACGAAATTTGGCTTTTATATGGCTTTATTTTGTCGTAACTCTTTGACGTTTACAAATTCAATGATCTTACATGCTAAGAAAAAATTCAATTTAGGCAGCAGAATTTATGTTTAGGAATTTTCCATGGAAAAGTCCTGATATTAATGTTGACAAAATAAGCGATGAGTGCGAAGAGTATATAGGCAAAGTAATATTAGTGCAGGTGAGTGTGCATTATGTTGCTGCAGTGGGAGTGGGAGTGCAGTGCATTGAGGAATATGCGATAATAGCAATATGATAAAAAAAAAGCGAAAAACAAAACCGAAGACGGTGACGTTACGTTGTACAACAAAAGCATGAATGCGTGCGACGAGTGGGAGTGTATGTTGGTATGTATGCAAATTATTAACTTAACGAAGATATGTTGGAAAGGCAGGCGTGAAGAATAGTTACCCTCCGAAGAAAGTGATTGATAAACATTTGCATTTGGACAGGTTCATCTGTTTAACATTTGTATGCTGTCAATGAAATTAACTTGTAATAGGTTGCATCGATTTTTTTCGTTAGGTCGGACCGAAATGTAAACTTTTTTTCTTCAAATTTTGAATTTTTTCTAAAAAAAATCATAACTGAAGAATGGCTGAACCGATTTAGGATTTCAAAATCAACTAACCATCATCTCTCCTTCCTGTATCTTTCCTAAAAATTTCATGGCAATATTTCTATCCGTTCTCGAGTTATGGAGTGACAATCAAAATGTACACTTCTTTTTATATATATAGATTGAAAATTTGGAATAAAAAATCGCGCGAACGAAAGAAAATGCTGGATCAAGAGGACTACTGGAAGCTAGTCGTTGCTTGCTGACAAACGAAAAAATAGCTAAGTCGAGGGCGGCTACTAGGGTTGCCAAATTTTTATTTCGGGTTCCCGGGACAAACGTCAAATTTGAGCCAAATTCCCGGGATTTTTTTAAATTTCCCGGGACATTTGAAAAATAAGAAACACCTATATATTTGTATGGGTTGCTCATTCGGCGAAATAATTTTTAGATAGAATTAAACTTTTTAAACTCTTTTATTTATAACAAATATTTTTATGAAACAGGCTAACAATTTATACGTTTACTGGTTTACTGTGTTTAATGCGAATTCAATATTCTATGGATTAATTTTTCAAACGTTATTGCAAAACACTTTCCCATGAAAAATGAATATTTAGGTGTGCGAAATGTCAAACATTGACGATATTCAGAACAATGATACAAAAAATGGAGGTAGTTCCATTTTGTGTGACGTTAGCCACTTGACTTTTGCGGGGACAATGACAATGACCCCAGATTGAAAAATATTACGAATTTTTATAATTTTGAAAGATTTCATATTAACGGATACGACCAATTTATCATCATAGTTATTTTAAATAAAAAGGTAAAAAAATAAGCCGCATGCGTTGGAAATATTTTAACACGAAATATCAGCATAGAAAAGATAGTTTTTAATAAGTTTTTCCAGCTCCCGAAAATTGCTTTGGTGGAAGAAACATGGATCGAAGTATACAAAGCAAGGGAATATATCCTTCCTAAGTGTCCGTATGGGACAAAAATACACATTTGTCAATTGGTTGCCCAAAGGAGATCCTTATAAACTGACACGGCAATTTCTAAAGAGTTTAGTATACTTAAACGCAATTTTTTTGAAATTGAATGGTGATAAATTGGCTACAGGTCTACATTTTTATATATTGTATAATTCAAGCGTAGCTCTTGGGGAGGGAATTGTTAAACTATTTTTTAGGGGGAACATTGCCTTGTAGCTCTGCAGGTTAGCCACTAGTTATGAGAGTTATTTTGCCCGTTCAACCAGGCAGCACCTTGGGGCCAGCCCCACCTACACACATTATGTGCCCTCTTAGCATTGGCATGGATGTGGCATCCCACAAAGGTAACAAGTTAAACACCTACCACTCACTGCAGACTTTGGAGGTACACTTTTTCTCAACATGCCTTGAGAAATATCCACTGTAGAGGCATGATAATAGGGCCATGCTAGAACAACAGGATTTTTCGTGCATTTTTTCTGCCTATGGGTCAAGCTGACATAAAGATATGAGTCATTAACCAATGTATGAGTTATTATCCACTATTTTTCAATAAAATTGCATGTTTTACTGTGTTCTCAATCGATATTTATGCACATAAATCGTGTCAAAGTATATTATTATTGTCTCAGATGACCATTGCGTTTTCATCCTGAAGGAAATTTCCATCCCGAACGAAGCGACGCTTCTAGCAAAACAACAAACATTATGAAACTTCAAAAATCCCCAAATACGTCAAAAAATTTTGAGTGGAACTACCTTCTTTTTTATACCATGTTCAGAACCACAGTAGGGATGAATTTTTCGTCTTTACGGAGTTGCATGCAATATGCTAATGAGCTGAATACAATCGAAGCCGCAAATATGGCCATGTTTCGTAGCAGATTATTATTTATTAATTTTGATATTGTGAAAATGTCGGGACATAGCATTTCCCGGCGGGACACTTTAAAATTTGTGAAAAATACGGGATGTACGAAATGCCAACACCGCCCGGTCCAACGTTTGACTTGAAATCATGAAATGAACATTAAATTGAAAAAATGAAAATCTACCATAAGAAGTTATGAAATGAACATTTACATTACGAGCTGAATAGGCGACGAAACATAAAATTGCGGATCTGCTAATCGCATTAATTGCATTGGCGTAGCAATCTTTGGGTCCAGATTTTTTCTTGGACTTATTTTCGCGTACACCTCAACTACCGTCGCCAGTGTCGAGATCCGCTCAGTTACGCCATGTATTCCGATTCTTTCTGTAGCCACCCCCTGCATGATCCAGCTGTATTTCTCGTGCTAGCTCTCTGTCGGTGGTAGTATTCGGCGAACACGGGTTAATCAGTGCCCGCACAGGGTGAAGTCGGCCACCGGACCCAATTTTGAATATGCGACGTTTGGACGGTCGGAAAGTATTTGATGCCGAGCCGCCCTGTTGCCAATTTTTCTTCTTCCCAAACGCTGATGAACTGGTGTGCGAAAGTCTCTACCTGTAAGGCTTCGTGGAATCGGCGATTGGCAAGTATTTAATGTCAAGTCGCGCGACCGCCTTTCGTGTTGGAGCAGCGGGCGGAAAGTATTTAATGCCGCGCCACTGCCTTCTATTGCTCCAGTTCCTCTTCCTCAACCTGTTGAGCCCTCGATTTAATCCCCTCGGTGAAATGTATCGACAGTGCGTCATCGGACTCGTCGTCGTGGCGGTTTGACTACTCCGTTGGAGCCGATATGGTCCACGGTTCACCCTCTATACGTAGCGTGGTGTGATGTTTCTCACCACAGTAAGGGCAGCGAGCGGAGCTCGGACAGATCTCCATGCGGAGGAAGGGCGACAGACAATTCGGACAGTATGTTTAGGCCCAATGCCTAACTTTTACCTGATTGACGGCGCCCCTCCCTAATGTTTTAATAATATTTCCAGCCACCCACACTCACGCCTACATTTGTGTGCATGCAGGCACATGCATGCGTTTCATACACATGCACGTGTGTGTGTGCAGGTTGTCAGCACCCATGCACGTATATGTGGGGGTGGTTGTATGTGTGGCCTTTCCCCTCCTTAACACCAGAGGACTTTTTCGCGGCTTAGCGGTTGTCCTCAACGGGATAACCGGTCTCTTTCTCGATTGACCGCCAAGCAGTTCACATCGCCCAGGATCATCACCGCCAGCATTTTGTACGTTAAGGTAACATTATACCTATTGTATATTTTTCTTTTCCCTTTGGAATTAAACATTATTTTATAACGAGGAAATCCTCTTTTGCGTTCTTCTTTATTTATTTCGAGCGACCCATCCATTCCGAGATCGACCCGTGTGCGCCTACCCACTGCCGGTTTCAGACGCACCCAGGCCGAACATTGGTCCTTACTCCCCGAAAAAGGAACTAAAAGCACCTACAAATTACAGTCCACATATCAACCCGCACATCGCATTTGCATACTAAACAATTTGTCAAAGGATTGCCGTAGCAGCCAAACACAACAGCGAGAAAAGTGGGATTATATTATACAAATACCGGAGCCACAGCACAAAGAGAAGTAAGTGTTATATTTCTTGCCATTTTTTTTTTAAGTGTTATTGAAGAAAAATAAAGAAAATACCTGTGCTGTGCGCGAAATATTGAAATCGAGAAGAAGTGTAAAAAGTGAAATTATTTAGTGGGCACCATTTTTCCATTTTAAAAGTTAAACCACTTGATTTGTTAATTTATTTCAGTCCTTGTGATTATCTGGTCTATCCCCCCACCAGTGGTAAGGTTTTCCAGACACAACACAAGGAAGAGGGTAACCTAACCTCACTTTCCGCACCATACTAAATAGGTTTCTGTTGTTGTTTATTTGCACATCACAAACACGAAATCAAGTTCAATTTAATTTAATTAATCCGGTGCTCACTTCACTTTTTAAACACTTTTTACACTTTTCTTGCGCTTAGTTTCGTATATTGCACGCATTTTTTCACTTTCTCAAAAATAGAGGTGGTGAGTGGTCCCCTTTTTGTTGTTGCCGCTGAGACAAAAAGTTTGTACATAATATCGTTTGCTATTTTTCACTGCTGTGACAAAAAGTCCAAAAAATTAACCCTTTTCCGTTGTCGCTACGCTGACAAAGTCTGAAATAAAAGTAATAAATATAAAACGTCGAAATTCAAAGTTTTTAATTTACTGCTAGGCCAGGTATCTTAATTCAGGAGACTCTCATTATTTCTAATCGGCAATTTTCTCTTTAATAAACGTAACCAAGACCATGGAAACCTACATCAGACTGGTAGAATTAATCGCAGAGTTTGATACAGATTACAGCCTTATTCCGGAAAGCGACCATAGCAAACACACCCTTGCGATACAGCAGGAAGAGTTGCGGTCCTTGTGGAAGAAGGTAAAGTCTGCGTTTGATTCGCTACTAGGATCTGAGGAGGTGTCAGGGGATGACGTTATGGCGGTAAGAAAAAAGCAAAAAGCAGCATACGCAATCTACATGCGATGCCTAGCGTCTATATCTGCTGAGGCAGAAAAATACAAGAAAGCGGACAAGAACGTCAACCCTGAGCAAGAACCTCATGCGCATAAAATTCGCCTCCCTGCTTGCGACACGGAAGTTTTTAAAGGGGATTATCTGTCTTGGCCAACTTTTCGCGACCTTTTCACGGCAATTTATATAAACAATTCCAGCTTGAAAGGGGTGGAAAAGTTATTCCATCTCAACAACAAAACGCAGGGCGAAGCAAAAGATATCGTTAAAAAATGCCCTCTCACAAATGAAGGTTTCGAGATGGCCTGGAAAAACTTGTGTGAAAGATACGAAAACAAACGTATCTTAGTTAACACACAACTACAAATTTTATTTAACTTAAAAAAGGTAGAAAGTGAGTGTGGCAGTTCAATAAAAAAGCTGCAAAATGATATAAATAATTGTATTTCGTCCCTCAAATGCCACAAAATTGACACTTCCAATTGGGATGCAATCCTGACCTATCTATGCTCAACCAAGTTACCAGAGAGCACGCTGGCTCTTTGGGAGCAAAGTATAGACCATAAAATGGACATATCCAAGTGGGAGGATATGGATAAATTCCTGTCTAATCGGTTTCAGACACTTGAAACAGTGTCTGGTTTTACAGGGCATGCCACTTCGAAAGTGCAAAAACCAAACGCGTCGCGACAATCGTCAGAAACCCCTACGAAAAGACTTGGTGCTTTTCAAACGAAAGTATCCAAGCAAACAATAAAATCAATTTGTAAAATGTGTAAATCCCCTGAAGACAGATTACGCAACTGTTCACGCTTTTGCGAGTTAACCCCTCCAGAAAGGATTAAATTCATAAAATCTACAAGTGGTTGTCTGAATTGTCTATCCCCAGGACACACAGTGACCAGATGCACCAGTTCCTACAACTGCAATACGTGCCACTCTCGTCACCATACGCTCCTGCATGCGGATAGCCTACAGAAAAACACCACCTACAACACGCCCCAACACTCCTACGATAATAGGCCCTCTACTTCTAGACAGGCATTAGCGAGACAGGAATCAGAAAAACCAGGTTCAAACGGGAACAAAAATGTGACATCCTGTCATACGAATTCCAGCACAGGTGTGCTATTAGGAACTGCTCGCGTACACATTCGCCATAATGGTACCGACTTCTCCGCACGGGCATTAATTGATTCAGGGTCTGAATGTTCCTTTATAACTGAAAGACTGAAACGCAGAATCAATTTGCCAGCGAGAAAAATGCATGCCCAAGTTTCAGGCATCACAAATGCGGTGTCAGCTCAGGTGTAAGAGGCATCCAAAATTGAATTACGTTCACCAGTGGATGCCTGCTTCAGCCTGACTACACCCGTTCTAGTCCTAGCCAAACTCACTGGGAATCTTCCATCCTGCCATATCAACGCCATGACTATGCAGGCATTCCCAGACTTGGTTTTGGCAGATAAAAGGTTCTACATCAACGAAGACGTAGACCTCATACTTGGAGGAGACATATATCCCCAAATTATACTGAGCGGTCTGAAAAAGAATGTACTAAATACACTTTTGGCCCAAGAGACAGTGTTCGGTTGGATACTAACCGGTCGTATCGAAGCACCGAGTCCAACGAAGAGCATCATGTCATTCTACAACGAGGTTGCGTTGGACAACCAATTAAAAGCTTTCTGGGAGGTAGAAAATGTTCCCAAAAACAAAATGCTGAATGAAGAAGAAAGGTATTGTGAAAAATTATTTAAGGACACAACAAAACGTGATGAAAGTGGAAGATATAGAGTTTCGCTACCATTCAGGCAGGATTACCCTGAGAATATTAAATTAGGACCGTCCCTAAAGCGTGCATGTTCACAATTCTTCAGAAATGAGGGGCGATTACTGAAAAACCAAGATTTAGGGAAAGAGTATGTTCGGGTGTTGTCAGAATACGAAACACTTGGACATATGAGAAAAATCAAAAATAATGTACCATCCGACGATTCGGATAATTATTTCCTGCCCCACCATGCCGTTGTAAAGGCAGAAAGTACCACTACCAAGGTGCGCGTCGTCTTCAACGCGTCAAGTCCGACAGCAAATGGCATTAGTCTAAACGACATACTCCACCCAGGTCCAGTACTCCAAGCAGACTTGCCTATTTTAATTTTACGTTGGCGACTGTATCGCTTCGTCTTTAATAGCGACATCGAAAAGATGTATAGGCAAATTTGGGTGAACGAAAATCACACCAAATTTACACGGATTGTCCATCGAACATCCCCCAACGAACCCATCAGTCTTTACGAACTAAAGACTGTCACCTTTGGTGTAAACTGCGCCCCCTACCTCGCGATACGGTCACTTCTACAATTGGCTGATAATGTAGAAAACACGCACCCAATAGCATCGGGTATATTACGAGAAAGTATGTATGTCGACGACGTTTTATCTGGAGGGCATACAATAGCGTCAACTATCAAAGCAAGGAACGAGATTCGCGAAGCATTACACTCAGCTGGCTTTCCATTGCGCAAGTGGACATCCAATTGTGAGGAAATCCTTCAGGACATCCCCAAAACGGATTTGCTCAGCGAGGACTTCCTAGCGTTTGAAGAGGCTAGCTCGGTGAAGGCACTCGGAATACGATGGAACGCGCATTCAGACATGTTTTACTTCACCGCAGGAGTTTTAAAGAATGGCGAGAACATCACCAAACGCGCAATCCTATCCGCTATAGCCAAACTTTTCGACCCTTTAGGCTGGCTTGCACCAATGGTCATAGTAGCAAAAATACTAATGCAGAACATCTGGTTAGAGGGCACCGGGTGGGATGAACCTGTCTCCCCAACTACCTTAGAACGGTGGGAAAATTTCACCCAACACTATAACGAAATAGATAACATTAGGATACCGCGATGGGTAAATTTTACGCCCGAGGACGACATCGAAATACATGGTTTTTGCGATGCATCGGAAAAGGCATATGCAGCAGCAATCTACATGCGCGTAAAAAGGGACGATAAAATTTTCACAAATCTCTTGCTAGCCAAAACCCGAGTAGCCCCAGTGAAAACCATCTCACTACCACGTTTAGAACTTTGCGGCGCCGTGCTGCTCGCAGAAATCATGGAATCAATATTCCGAAACACTCATTTGGGGCCAGCAAAAGTTCACCTCTGGACGGATTCAACCATCGTACTCGCATGGATAAGAAAGCCGCCCTGTTCCTGGTCAACCTTCGTCGCACATCGAATCACTAAGATCATCGATATGGTCGGTAGCAAGGACTGGCTTCACGTGGACTCGGAATCTAATCCAGCGGATCTAGGAAGCAGAGGACTACTTGCATCAGAGTTGGTCAACAATTCGTTGTGGTGGCAGGGACCTTCTTGGCTGCAAGAAGACAATTCCCACTAGCCAGCACAAGACACCGAATACAAAACGTCCGTTGAGGAGAAGAGGGCACAAACATATGCCACGACAAGGGTAGATCAGGGAGATATTCTCGACCGTTTTTCACACTTACCCAGGGCTTTGAAGGTTCTATCCTATGTTAGGAGATTCTATAAAAGAACGCATCCTAAAACTAAAGCAGTGTTCCAAGAAAAGTCGTGCATAATCTCAGCCGATGAGATTAAGGCAACGACTCAAGCATTAATACGAGTCTGCCAGAAACAATTTTACGGTACAGAATATTTAAAATTAAAAAATAGGGAACCTATTGATCGGAAGAGTGAAATCCTGTCACTCAACCCATACATCGACAAAGATGATATTATCAGAACAGGAGGGCGTCTAGGGGCTTCAAAAGACATGTCATACAACGAGCGGCATCCGGTCATCTTGCCTTACAATTGTAGGCTGTCTCGCCTTACCGTTATGATGGCCCATCATGACTCCCTTCATGGCGAGAACCAGCTCATGCTCCGTCTCATCCGAACCCAATACTGGATACCGAATGTCAAGACCATGATCAGAGCCATCATCCACAATTGCAAAACCTGCATTATTCACCGAAAGCAGGCACAGTCCCAACTTATGGGGACCCTTCCCTGCGAGCGGACTACTTTTACCCGCGCGTTCACCAATACCGGGGTAGAATTTGCAGGGCCTTTCGACATCAAAAGCTACCGCGGTAGGGGATGTCGACTGTCAAAAGGCTACGTATGCCTTTTCGTCTGTTTTTCCACTAAGGCCATCCACTTAGAAGCCACTAGTGACCTTAGTACCCCAGGCTTCCTCGCGGCCTTTTCGCGTTTTATCGCGAGAAGAGGATGTCCGAAGAACATCTACTCCGACAATGGTACGAACTTTTTGGAGCTTCCAGATCTCTACGATCGGAATTCAAAGCCTTCCTGGCAGAAAGCCGAGACATAACAGTCTCCAGGTATTGCCACCAAGCATTAACTTGGCATTTTATTCCCGCCGGCGCTCCACATATGGGCGGCCTGTGGGAAGCGGGAGTGAAGAGCTTCAAAAGCCACTTCAAAAAGGTCGCGTCTCTCCATAAATATACCATGGAGGAGTTCCAAACCCTTTTGTGCCGGATCGAGGCATGTCTAAATTCACGGCCTCTCAGCCCGGCGTCCAATGACCCAACGGACTTGGAGCCACTAACCCCAGGACATTTCCTAACCGGCAGCCACCTGCTGGCTCCACCCGAACCAGATGCCAGTTAGAGCTCTGCCTCGATGATCAATCGATGGCAGAAACTCAAAGCCCTCCATCACACTTTCTGCCAACGATGGAAGGCGGAATATCTATCCGAACTTCAAAAACGAGTGAAGTGGAAGCATCCCAAAGAAAATATAAAAGTGGGAGACCTCGCTGTCCTCAAAGAGGACAACTTATCTCCCAACGAGTGGAGGCTAGGTAGAGTCGTCAACGTACACCCCGGCGAAGATGGCCGAGTACGTGTTGTCGACCTCAGAACCGAGAAGGGTCAAGTCAGACGACCTTTGGTCAAACTGATCCTTCTTCCCACGGAGACAGACTGTGAGAGGACCACGAGCTCCTCTTAACAATCCCTCCGTTCCTCCACATACCTCCGTTCAAAAAAAACACTTATTTTTAATTTTCAAAATCAAACCCCAATTCCCCCTCTCACCCCGAGCGAGGACACCAGAAATCTTCCCACTCACTCGTTCTCCCATAACGAGGATCCAGAAAAGCCCTCACGCAGATCCCCCATCTGCCACAATATTATTTTTTTTTTTTTTTTTTCATTTTCAAAAAAAACATCCCACAATTCACTCGCTCACCCCGAGCGAGGTCACCAGAACCCTCATGCAGATCCCCATCTGCCACAATATTATATTTTTTTTTCATTTTCAAAAAAAACATCCCACAATTCACTCGCTCACCCCGAGCGAGGACACCAGAACCCTAACGCAGACTCAGGGTCTGCCACGGAACGCAGATGCACTCAGCCAAAGGAACGAGGCCAAGCAACAACCTAACGCAGATTCGATATCTGCCACAGAACCGAAAGGCATTCGGCCCACTAGATTTTAATTTTTAAAAAACCAACCCACAATTCACCCGCTCTCCCAGAGCGAGGAACGTAAATCAACCCAACTTCAAAAAAAAATCACATTTGATCAAAATTAAAATTTGTTTGTGTTTGACAAAAAACATTTGGAAATGCAAATGAGCTCCTCAATTAATACTGTTGACTCTTGGTTACAAATTAC
The DNA here is from genome assembly GCF_040869045.1 of Eurosta solidaginis. Classification (NCBI taxonomy): domain Eukaryota; kingdom Metazoa; phylum Arthropoda; class Insecta; order Diptera; family Tephritidae; genus Eurosta; species Eurosta solidaginis. The sequence goes on along the minus strand of NC_090320.1, from coordinate 114,093,078 downwards.
AAACAGGAATGTTATTCTCATCACTTTTCTAATCAGCTTAGAACGTGTTTTTTGTTTTTTGAATCATGAGTTAGATCAATATTTTGTATTTAAATACTGAATTTATACCCTTACAACATTCAACACAGGCAGCATGCAACTTTCAGCAGTGACGAATCTGAATTAGGGAATCGAATAAGGAATCATGATTAAAAAGACTAGACAGGTGTTTTCAGCTCATCAGAATAAAGCTGCTCTGAAATTTCCTTAGCTTTTTCTGTACTCATTGTGCCTTCCAATTATTAAATATTTGCCTCTTCTGTTAAAGAAAACTGCGTTTTTGTTGTTTTTATACAAACCTGCCTACCACCGATCCATTCCAACCTTTTTTACGGCCGGATGTCCCTACAGGAAATCCACTCCAGAAGTTCCCTAAGGCCAACAATATCTAAGAAACCCCGATACACTTGACATAAATGATATGAATGCCAAACAATCATTAGATTTCCGAACGAAACAAACTAGCGCTATTGAAACAGTTACTAGCGTCGGTGGCTATTCCTCTGCTACTGGTAGCAGCCATGCCAATAATGATCAATTTGAGCAGAAGAGAAAAGCCAGAGTCATTGGTGCCGTATTTCGTATCGCTGTATCCGTATCCCTAACGTAATCAGCGGTTTATCGTTACGACGGTAAACCAAAACCCAATTGGTTGGCTACGATACGGTTACGACCTTAGCGGCGCCAATAATCGATTGCATTGATTCTCATAAGGTTGGTCGAATCAGCTGTTATAAGGCTACCGATACAGTTGCCGATAAAGCACCAATGTCTCCAGCTAAAGAAAGAGATTGATTATGATGACGCAATTGTTGAGGCGAAGAAGCTAAGTAATACAATGTCTGCGGAGGAGGGGAAGACTGCAAATATGCGCAAAATATACGCAATGCTTATGATGAGAATCAATTAGATACAAATCCCTTCGCAACACAACGTGAGGAATCTGAACGCTTGGCACGTGTTGCCAAACAACAGAAAATCATACGTGAAACACAGCGGCAAGCAGCAGTTAATCGTAGGTCTGTGCGTACACAAAGGAAAGTACTCTCACTGTTACAAAGTGGCACAACATTTGCAAAGGTTACCAGTGAAACACCATCTGAGGATATCGAGGCATTCGCCACCTCCGCTTTCACTACAAAAAATTGCTACTACACAAGCAGTACCATTTGTTGCAAGTATTGTTGGTGATTAAAGCTTGGTAAATAAAATTGAAACTGAAGTTGATATAAAGAAAGATGTTACGGTTCAAATCGCTGCAGCCCAAGTTGGTGGTGATGATGATGATGATAGTGCCAAGCCAGCAGAAGATCAGGTTATTTGCGATGTAATTATAATTGAAGATAGCTCCTCTGAGGATGATTGCATTATGTTATCGGAAGATGGAGAAGAAGTGGAGGACGATCCGAATAATAGTGGCTCACTTGTGAAAGATGCATAATGTACCCGATGAACATTGGCATGTATTGGTCAACATCGGACATCCAGAGGGTGAAGATGTTATTTTTGTAGCACCACAAATAGCGCGCACTCTAAAACCACATCAAATTGGTGGCGTATAATTTTTGTTCGACAATATTATTGCATCAACGAAACGTTTTAAAAGGTCTAGTGGGTTTGGTTGTATACTATCCCACTCAATGGGATTGGACGCTACAAGCGATTCGTTTCTGGGATATCTTCCTACGGCATACACCATCCAGGACGGTACTTTGTGTAATGCCTCTAAATACGTTGCAAAATTGGGTATCAGAATTCAATATGTGGCTACCGAAATTCTCTGATAATCCCGATCACATACACCCGGGGCAATTTTATGTTTTCATACTTAACGATCAGCATGAAACATTGAATGCACGTGCTAAAGTTATACTGAAATGGGCTGAGGAAGGTGGCTATGAATTATTTCGGTTTTTGGCCTTAAAATTGATGACTACGCGTAAGAGGCGGAGTGCTAAAGCGGTTAGTTGTGAACGAAATGGTTCCGAAGTGAATTCACGTGTACATCAAGCGTTAGTTAAACCTGGTCCAGATGTGGGTATATGCGATGAGGGTCACCGTATTACAAATGCTCATGTTGGCATATCACTTGCTCTCAAACATATACGCACAAGACGTAGAATTGTTTTAACTGATTATCCATTACAAAATAATCTATTGGAATATTGGTGTATGGTGGATTTTGTACATCCCAATTATTTTGCTACGCGTAATGAATTTTGTAATATGTTCGAACGTCCCATACAAAATGGACAATGTATTGATTCAACACCTGAAGGTCATAAATTGATGCGTTACCGTGCACACGCATTACATTCGCTCGTACTTGGGTTTGTGCAACGTCGTTCACATGTTGTACTACAACAAACATTACATAAAAAATTTGAATATGTTATACTAACACGAATGACACAATTTCAACGCCAACCATATGATGCATTTATGAATGAGATTGTGCGTACTAAATCTGTTCCTAATCCATTAAAAGCATTTGCGGTTGGTTGCAAAATATGGAATCATCCGGATGTGCTGTAACCGTCTCGAAAAGGAAAGAAATTGGTTGGGAATCAGAAATGGAAGAATCTGAAGTGATTGGGGTATCAGCTGTTGTGCCTCCTGTTGCTCCTGCTGCTACTGCTGTCATGCCTGAATCGAAAAATCCAAATCCTTATGAGGATAAATCTATAGCAGCTAATACCGAACGAAGGGTGCAAATAAGTAAACCAAGAGAAGAGTTTAGTCTCCCTGAGGTAAACTCTTCTGCATCAGCTGAGAATATGGAATGCATATCGAAACCGAACTATGTTGGTAGGGTGCCGCAACGTGCCGACGAGACTGAAAACGGAAACTAATGGAACCGCTGGTTCTTCGCAAATTGTCGATTTGGATACAAAGGAAATTAACACAGTTGAAACTGGTATTGATATGACCCTATGTCCCATAATTAAGAATGAATCACTACAACCCGATAGAACTACACATCCTATGTTATCAAATACAAGTGGTACTGCCACGGCTGAGGCTTTATAGAAGATTGTAAAATTGTAACGCCCGAAAATGCGGTTAACACTGAAGAGGATGTTGCCAAGGTCCAACACACTCCATGAATGATTTAATGAAAAAACATCGACCTGGCATTGTAGAGAATTCACCAAAAATGGAAATTCTGTTTTGTATACTAAATGAAGGTGTCAGACTTGGCGTACGCGTGCTACTTTTCGGTCAAAGTCTATTAACAATAAATTTAATAGAAATATTTTTTCAAATGGCATACATACCCGGTACGAATATACATTGGAGGAGTATCTTATTTCCGCTTGGACGGTTCACCAACTCCTCAAGAGCGCGAACATCTTGTAAATTCATTCAATTCAAATCATGGCGTAAAGTTGTTTTTGATTTCAACTCGTTATGACCAAAGAAAGTCCTGTTTCGTTTATAGAATAATTAATTAAGTAAGTAATTGAGAAAAATATGTAGGCTGCACGTCAGGCCACGCCGTAGTAAAAAATGAAATGAAAGAACGGAAAATCACTTGATACATTTCCCGTTGTTTCAATTCATAGGAATTTTACATTCTATGCACGGGTATGTATGAATGTGCGTTTTTTTTTTTGTCTTTGTCGTTGGTATGCTGGTACCAGTGAGCGGAATTCTAAAAAGGGAATGGTAGTAGACGAAAAAAGGACAATAGTAGTAGTTGGTAGTTTTTACCAAGAAAACAACAGCTACAGTTCATATTTGTACCAAACAATTAACAATGTATTGTAAAACAAATAACGCCCATTTCAAGGAAATGACACCTTTAAAACACGTAAACAAGACAAAATTACATGTACCTTTGTATATACCTACATAGCTTATGCCTATACGATACTCACTTTTTTCCTGTATCGTGGGGGTGAAATACTGACAAACATGTACCAAAACGTCTAATCACAACAACAATATTCCAAGGTACCAAAAGTACTGCCACAAAATAACCGATCTCGGAAGGTAATCGTTTACGTAGAACCTTTTATTTTCGTATAAATTATTCCAAAAAAAACTGAAAAAGTAGCGCAGAAAAAGATTCGCGTACTCAGTTACTATATTTCCCTACTCAAAAATTTATTTCCTGTTCAAGTTCTTCAGAAATTTTTCAAAATTGACTGATTGGTCAGTATCGCCTCCTAATGTTAGTTGGGTGGGCTCGGCAATTCAATACTTTAAAATTATCGCAGTATACGTTTGCAGTGCGAAAATACTGAAATATTGGTAGATTTTGGGCCTCGGTGGTAGTAGTAGTAAAAAATGAAAATGGGCCAGAAAAGTTAGTAAACCTACCAATGCGGTAAAGTCCGTGCACTGACTGTCCATATACTTATACCAACGTATGTACATATATATGCCGAGTTTAAATGTACATTATATTAGGGATGCATAAAAAGATGCAAACGGGTACCCAAAAAACCCGAGTCTGAGGAATCGGTATCGGAGCCAAATACCTTTCGAGAACCGTGCTTTGATAAAAGCCACCAATAAAACAGGACTACAAGCGTACTTGGGGAAAGGTTGAATAAACAACTCTCATAAATAACCGAAAGGTAATACAAAAAGAGGAAAATGATACATTCTACAAATGATTCTCCTCATCCAATACGAACATTTTTTTTATTTTTTCTTTACATCGCATACAATTTTGCTGCCCAAACACTTTTTTTGTGGCGGGCAGGGAAGTTGTTGGGTTTTAGCACCAACAACACAAATAACAGCGACTCAAAAGAACCCACGCTATACACTTTCTACCCGGTTCGGCACCAGAATGTGTGAACCGAAAATCGTAAATGCTCATTTTCTGCAGCACTAGTGTGCCCGTGGCCAACTAAAACGCTGCCGGGTGACACAAAATAAACAAAATAAGGCACTTAAGACCCAGGCACATAACGTGCGGGGAAAGAGGCCATGCACATAATGCACGCCACATATGAATATTTTTTTTATGCAGCGACAGATGTTTCCCCTTATGCGCGCGCTAATAAAATTTCCCAAATCCCCAATAATACAACTAGGGACCACTCGCCCCTGCATCTCGAGAATGACTCGACCCAGTCAAACATATTGCACTTCTTTCAGGAAAATGGGTCGTTTTTCCGCTTTGAAACGTAATGCTGCCACGAACGCAGCGCGTTATTCGTCGGAATGTCGAGTGTGTCTTGAGCGACACCCTATCCGCTTGTGCCCAACCTTTCGGGCGAAAAGGCCAGAAGAGCGCCTCTACGTAACCATTCGCGAAAGCTACTGCGGAAATTGTCTGGCGCCTGATCACCGCTCGAACGCGTGCCCAAGCCAATGGCGATGCAAACGGTGCGGCGAGAAGCACCACACGATGCTGCACACCGCCTCAATCGACGAAGAGGAGCAGCTATTACGAGAAGCCCGCTCCAAGCCATGGAGCGCCCAAGTGGAAGAGGAGCTAGATTCACCCCGAGAGCGGATAGACGACTCAATCTCGTTATATGCCTCGGACGCTGGAACGGAGACTGGACCTCTTCGTCCACCCCGAAACCGAGATGCCAGCCGAACCGGAGCGGAGACGCGGTCTCTTCGCCCGACCATACCACCTACAGCCAAATCATTTCGACCACTTCTGCAGCACGAGAGGAAGCAGCTCCAACAGGGGACAGCGACAGCACGGCGCCATACATATAACGGCCGAGCGGAGACCCGGTCTCTTCGCCGGCAACCCAGGAACCCCCAACGGAGACGACATTCACGTGACCACAGAGCGGAGACAAGGCCTCTTCGCCTGCCCCAACGACATCAGCCACAAAATCGCAGCCACGGAGGCAACACACTGCAGCTCACCACCGTGTCCGCCTTCCGGTCAGGGCTCGTAGCCCAGCATTCAGAAGCCACCGCCACCATGATACCAACGGTAGCGATCACACCCACCGCGGTCGTGAAGATAGAAGCTGGGGGGCGGCTACACCTCGTCCGTGCCTTACTTGACGGATGCTCCCCCACCACCGTGATTGCGGATGAGCTCGCCCAGGAGCTCCAACTTCCTACCAGCAACATTGGCAGGCAAGCAGGATGTCTGCTGCGTATCCGAGGTAGACACGGACAGAACAAAAGGATTGCGACCCATGCTGCGGTCTTATCCAATTTTCGGCGCATGACACCGACGACCAGCATCGACAGCGCTATCGCAGCCCCGTACGCACATCTCCGTCTGGCGGATCCGCAGTTCCATGCATCCGCGCCGATCCGCCTCATCCTAGGAACAGATGTATATGCGGAGATAATATTACCAGGGATTCTGCCCACCACGTTTGGCCCTTTGCTGGCTCAGAGTACCATCTTCGGTTGGGTACTCTCGGGCACAACCAAGGCCTAACATCAAAATGTTCGGTAATGACCGACACAGATGAATTTTTTATACTTTGTTATTTTTATTGAATTTTTGGTGTACACAGTTGCAAAAGACCTGCATTGTGAATTCGTACCAGCGAAAAATCTTTCGATTCCTCCATTGCCATACCTGCGTGTCAAATAATAGCTGACAGGGAGAACGGCAGTCGCGAATGGCCAGATAATGGAATAAGGGTTTGTTTTTTCTTTTGCTCGCCGTTATTAAATTGAAGTGCCATGAATTGTACATTTGTTTCAAATCAGCTTTCTTTTAAATTTGTATACCGAAAATCAGACTACATATTAATATTCATTTCTATAATCAAGTTTATAGATTAAATTTGAGCCACCAGCTATGCAGGCATTTTAAAATATGTAAATAAAGCAATATACCAGTCGTCTACAGAAATGTTTGAAAACCACTGGTGAGCTAATGATTTAGGTAATCGAACAACGATTGAACAGGTAATCGAAGCTGTTTACTATTGTGCACATTTCTACCAAACCTTCGCCACTTGTATGAATTCACAATGGAGGTGTGCGTTTAAAATCTTGTATCATTACAATAAGTTATTTTTTATTGAATTTTCTTCATACACAATTCTATGCTTGTTCATTTCCAATGAATTTGTAATAAACGGCAAGAAATATGAACACGTATATCTTCTTACTTCTTTTCGCAATCCCTAGCTCTAGGCAAACCTGGCTCAGGCCTTGAACCATAACGCGAATGTGCCGAATGACCGAGGCATCAGCAACCAAGCTCGCACCCTGCGCAAACCATCTTGCGTGTCGCCAAGCCGGCGGACTGGCCGACGTTATGTTAAGTTAGATATAATTAGTTATAAGTTTTTTATTTTTTCCTCTTCTTCACGGTCGGTGATCCTTGGCGGACTGTGACGTTGCGTACCGCAAGAGGGCGGCATGTTTAGGCCCAATGCCTAACTTTTACCTGATTGACGGCGCCCCTCCCTAATGTTGTAATAATATTTCCAGCCACCCACACTCACGCCTACATTTGTGTGCATGCATGCACATGCATGCGTTTCATACACATGCACGTGTGTGTGTGCAGGTTGTCAGCACCCATGCACGTATATGTGGGGGTGGTTGTATGTGTGGCCTTTCCCCTCCTTAACACCAGAGGACTTTTTCGCGGCTTAGCGGTTGTCCTCAACGGGATAACCGGTCTCTTTCTCGATTGACCGCCAAGCAGTTCACATAGCCCAGGATCATCACCGCCAGCATTTTGTACGTTAAGGTAACATTATACCTATTGTATATTTTTCTTTTCCCTTTGGAATTAAACATTATTTTATAACGAGGAAATCCTCTTTTGCGTTCTTCTTTATTTATTTCGAGCGACCCATCCATTCCGAGATCGACCCGTGTGCGCCTACCCACTGCCGGTTTCAGACGCACCCAGGCCGAACACAGTACTTATGGATCAGTACCACACGCAATATCTCTTCTGGTCCATTTGCTCGGTATCGGGGGCAAATTCTGATACCGTGATTGTTGCTGCAGATGCGGCATGGTGTTGGATAAGCGCCCGAATCATTTTCGGACCTCCTGCGTGCTGCGACAAAGCGAGACATTCTGTAATGAAAATAAGTCCTTTAATCGAGTACAAAAGGAATTTGAAAGTAGAGACAATGTGTGGATGATGAGAATGGAGGCGAAGTATTTTGTAAACTAATTTCCGGATTCGTTCGATGGTAGTCGGACCAGTTTCACGATTGGTCTACTGACTAGTCCTCTCTCGGTTCGAACTTTCACTACTCGGACGCGGTTGTCCGAACCGCGATGTATATCGGCGACTCGGCCAAGTCGCCATTCGTTTGGAGGCACGTTATCTTCACGGATCACGACGAGATCATTGGCTTTAATGTCCGGCTGCTGTCGCTTCCACTTAGTCCTCTTTTGCTGCTCCGTAAGGTATTCGTTCTTCCATCGTTGACAGAATGACAGGTGCTACTTTTCGAAAATGGATTTTAAAGCTCTTCACGCCAGCCTCCCTAAGCCCCCAATGTAAAGGGCTGATGCGGGTATGTAATGCCAGGAAAATTTTTGATAGAAGTACTTCGAAAGAAATGCAGTACGATAATCAGATAGAAAAGCCTTAAATTCAGCCTTAAAAGATGTGAGGGCTCCAACGAAACTAGTTCCTTTGTCTGAATATATGATTTTAGGACATCCCCTACGCGAAATAAATCTAGAAAAGGCTGCTAGAAAGGTGGTAGTTCGAAGGTCATTTGTGGGTCCTAGATGGATGGCCTTCGTTGCGAAACAGAAGAAAAGGCATACGTACCGCTTTGAAATAACACAAGCTCTACCTCTATAGTTTTATATCTCGAAAGGACCTGCAAAATCAACGCCGGTATTTGTAAAAGCCTTAGAGAAAGTTGTGAGTTCTGAAGGCAGGGAAGCCATGATTTGAGATTGCGTTTGATTTTTGTATATAGTGCATACCTTGCAATTGTGGATGACTGACTTGATCATAACTTTGATCCGAGGGATCCAATATTGTACTCGAATAAGTCGCAGCATTAACTGATGTTCTCTACGAAGTGATATTTCATGGATTAACGTCACTAACAAGCGTGAATATTGGCAGTTATACGGCAGAAGGATTGGGTGCCTTTCCTTGTAACTGAGGTCTCACGATGCTCCGCGGCGACCTCCTATTCTTAAAACTCCGCTTGAGTCGATAAATAGGTTTAAGGTTAGAATTTCGCTTTCAGCGCTTATCGCAAATCCAGATTTTAAATTCGAAACATCCGCTGAAAAATGTTTTTGCTTGCAGAGGGCAATTATTCGCTGGGTTGTACCTTTTATTTCCTCCGGAGAGATTGATACAGAAGCTGCTTGAAACATTGATTTCCGAGTGGGGCGGGTCCTATGGATGAAAGGAAAGGCGTCCGATAGAACTTGTAAAGCCCTTTGGAGCGAAGAGAAGCGTTGGAGTATATCCGACACTTCAACGACTTTTGTTGCGGGGGAGAGCACGCGCTTTCCCTCTTCGTCGGTTTGAAAGGCCGACTCTTGTTTTTGCCATTCTGACTTGCCTTCTTGCAGCCAAGAAAGGTCCTGCCACCACAAAGAATTATCAATTAAATCCGGAGCTGTTAATCCACGGGTGGCTAAATTGGCTGGATTCGAGGATGAGTCCACGTAATACCAGTGATGCTGCCCCATCTTGTCGATGATTTTGGTAACCCTGTGGGACACGAATATTGACCAGGAGCATGGTGGTTTTCTCAGCCAAGCGAGCACGATAGTGGAGTCAGTCCAGAGATAAACCTGCAGGGTTCGAAGATCGAGGTTTGTGACGACTGATTTCATCATTTCGGCCAAGAGTACTGCTTCACACAATTCCAAGCGGAAGAGATATCGTTTTCAATAGAGCTACTGGAGTCTTGGCTAACAGCAGATTTATGTGACCTCCTCGCCTTCTTCTACGCGCATATAAATGGCTGCCGCATAGGTCTTTTCAGAGGCGTCACAAAACCCGTGGAGTTCCATTTTGTAGGATGGAGAAAACTTAACCCATCGTGGGATACGGATGTTGTCAATTGCAGAATACTCCGTGGAGAACTTATGCCAACACTCTAATGTGGTCGACGACACTTATTCGCCCCAACCGGTTCCCTCTAACCAGACATTTTGCATCAACATTTTCGCTACTATAATTACGGGAGCCAGCCATCCGAGAGGATCGAATAGTTTCGCGATGACCGACAGAATCTTACCTTTTGTCACTTCTTGGCATTGATCGACGTCTGTAGCGGTGAAATAGAACTGATCTGAACAGGCATTCCACCGGATGCCAAGGGCTTTAACGCTGCTTGCATTTACGAAATCCAAAGTCTTGGTTAAGCAAGTGGGCAACAGGAATGTCGCGCAGAACTTGCTTGCAATTGGCAGTCCACTTTCTAAGTGCGAAACCTGCCGAACTTAAAGCCCCGGAAATTTCATCCTGCGCTTTAATGGTGGATTCTGAGTCGTACCCACCTGCAAGAACGTCGTCGGCGTACATATGTCGCGTTAAAATGGTGGAGGCGACCGGATGTGTGTCTCGAACATCGTCCGCAAATTGAAGCAATGTTCTTATTACTAAGTAGGGAGCGCAGTTTACGCCGAAAGTGACGGTATTTAATTGGGATTGACGGATGGGTTCATCTGTGGACTCAAGAAAAAGAATCCTTTGAAATTGCCTCTGTTGAGTATGTACAAATATTTGACGACACATCTTCTGATGTCGCTACTAAAGACGAATTTAAACAGTCTCCATCTGAGAATCAAGATCGTAAGATCGCTTTGAAGGATGGGACCGGGAAGTAGAGTGTCGTCCAAGCTCACACCATTGTCCGAGGTACAAGAAGCGCTGCCAGTTGTTGATCCAAAGAGATTTCATTGTAGACAGATACACAGGATGTCGCCTCTTTATTTGGGTTGGTCCGCCCCGTAAGTATCCATCCGAATACCGTTTCTTGGGCGGATAGACATCACCTCCAAGCGCAAGATCAACTTGTTCGTTCGCAAAGAATCTGCTGTCTGCTAGTTTAATTCCCGGGAAGTTCTGTTGGATAGCAGGGTTATCATCGACGGTTGGCAGATTTCCTGTCAATTGAGGTAACACTAAATCTGTAGTGCTGATGGATACCGTTGTGTCAAGGGGTGAGCCTATATGGACAAGCTAGGGTGGAATGAGCAGACACCGTATTGTTGATACCTGACACTGTAGCGTTCACTTTTTTGGCTGGAAAACCGAAACGTCGGCGAAGCCGTTCCTTAATATACGAACGCTCGGAGCCGAGGTCAAAAATATTTATTTATTATTTCAAAAATGATCACAAATTATTTGAAAAGTAATTGCACACTTTATTTAAAATAAATACCGGTAAAAATGTATATTTACACTTCCTTTTTGAGGTTTCGGGATTCGCAGCAGGGTTGCCATTGGGGCGACTTAGTCGCAATTTGACCGTTTCTGAACGCCAATACCCCGGACACTGACTTTTTTAAAATATGCAATATTTGAGCCTTTTTGAAAATAATGGCGACTTTTGACCCGTTTTCTCTTTGAAAACTATGATGCATTATTTTTAAGTTTTTACGAAAAGATTATGTAATACTCCTTCTCATTACTTAACTATTGCACCTGCAACACTTAAGGAATCCAAATTATCACTCTCGTCATCACTATAACTGCAACCCTGTAAAATTTGATCACTTTGACATACGGCGTGAGTATAGAAAATATTGATTTACTTTCGCCTTTCGACATCGTTTGTTAAGCATTTCGCATGGATAGGTGAGTATAAGTATACATATAATAAAATAATCAATTTAAGAGACGAATTTGAACTTAACCCTCATTATTACTTTCAGGTACGTTATAAGCAGCGTACGGAGGATTTGGATTCCTCTTCGGACATAGCCGCGGGCACTTGTTAAGAAACCAGTGCAGATTTTGTCTTTGATTCAGATGTGGAACTATGTTCATCTTCAAAGGAACCAAAAGAAAAACAGCGAAAATTTGTAAAGGAGTGTGAATATACGTTAATTGTCTCAAGTTGCATGCAGACACGAGGCGGCCGATTTGTATGGTATGCAAACAGCTCCTCATGAATCAAAAAAATCATCTAAAATGACAAGAGAAAACTAAAAGCATGTAAGAAACATAAGTGATATATGTGAAGCTCAAAAAATGCAAATGAAGCAATGTTTAGCCAATGAATAAATATACACTGCTAGTTATGTAGATGATAGCATTAGTTTTATCAAAACAATGTTACTAAATGCATTGTTATTGAAATAAACTTTGCTTTTTGTATGTATTTCTATTTTATCGAATAACTATCTTCGTACTTCAGTAATTTTCTTCAATTGCCACACATGAGAAATCCAGAGGGGAACAAAAAAGATAAACTGCTCTTCCTTGATAAAAGATGAGTTAAAGTTATGCGATAACATTGCAAATGAAAAATGCTAGAGTTCCCTCTTTTTTCAGTAGACCCCTTTTCTATGCGACTTTTTAAAAATTTTCAGCGGCAATACTGATTCGCAGTACTAATTTCTGGATTTGCAATTCTATATCGAAGTTGCTCAGCACCCACCACTATAATGCATGTAGATACGCAAATTCACCGTGTTTTGTGTTTTCTTTTATTTCGTTTTTTTGCACTTTTTTTAATAATGTGATCGCAAATCGCTATTATTATAATTTTTATAACTTAAAACGCTTATAATTATCGAAATAAACGCGGTGCGAGCGATTTTGTATTCGAATAATATTGTGGCAATTAATTAATGTTAAATTTCCTTTTTACTTGCAGTGCGTTGCTAGCGTTATTACAAAAAATACACAGTGTCCACTGGTTAATTTGGTTTGATGTGGTTGTATATTTGTGTCACTAATTGATAAAAAAAATCGTTAATATTCTGACGCGGAATTTGGACACTTGTTCAAGTATTTATTGGACTTTCAAAGGAAAAAAACTAACAAGCACTCAATGCAAGCAATTAATTAACCACTTTTTGTTCTGATTATGTCCGTTCGGACGGACAATACAAAGATGGGGCGAGCCGAAGGGTTTTCCAAGTATTGGAAAAGAAAGAAGAAAAAAATGCAATTACTCGTGCACAAACAAAAAAAATTATTATTATAATTAAAAGCGGGGAGTACCCTTATTGCTTTAAAAGTATGAAAACATTTATTTGAAGCAATTTTTAATTTATAATTTATTTAATAATTTGGGAAAAATTTAAACAACGTGACATCAGGAAGGACAAGGCGACAGCTGTTTCGATTATACCTTGTAAATCTCTTCATAGCCTTTTCTCCCGGGAGTGGGATTTGGATCCGCACTCCTACGATGGATGAAGTGTTACAAACGCATTCAGCCACGTCATGCCTTAGTTGTTGTAAACCTTATCCCAATTGCCTTCTTTGCATATTTTCTTTACTCATAGTCCATACTTCGTATGGCATCATATGGTAAAGTTGTGCGTTAGTAAGGCGGTTTCAGAGAAACTTGGTGTTGTTGCTTTTGTTCTGTTTATAGAACTACAACGAATTAACCAATGTTGTCATGCTCGGTCGATGTCTAAGGCATTGTATTGCTTAAAAATCTATTTATTTCGTGAACAGTTTAAACTAACGGAGTATGAAGAGAATTCGATAGCAAGTATATGCGCATTTATTATACAATTCTATGTTAAGCTTTGGTTTAACTGAACCAATCCTCATAGAGCACCTCTTCAAGACTTATATTTTATTAAAGAAATTAATAAATACAGATATCTGACATTGCAATAAAAACGTTTTGTAATGGCATTGTTCGATGATGACGTCTCTTGTACCATGAAGAAAAAGATTGTGGAAAAAATCAAAAGTATATACAACTGCGACAAGGTAACAAAAAAAAATTAAAGAGGTTACACATAAGGCCCAGTGAAATCAATAAATTCATAGGATATCATCTCAATTTCTGGAGGTAGATCCACTATACTGGGGGATACAGAAACCTATAAAAAAGCTAAGGATACTGTTATAAATATAAAAGTAGTTAACGATACGCAGAACTGGGAGTAAAGCTTTTGGAAAAATATATAGGATACTTACAAATGAAGAACAAGAAAAACAATATTTATTACAAGTTGTAACTGATTACAAAAAACAATTTGAATCACATACTAAATCATCATTAATTAGATCCTAGGAAATAATATCATACCGTGTCAGCTAAAGTTTCACACGACATATGTATATGTTTTAAAAATGTATTTTCAAAAAAGTTATAATAAAAAAATTTGAAACAAACTCATTTACGTATACTTATTATATAAACATTCTTGAAGTAATGACACCGTGTTTAAGGCATATTTTATTTTAAAACTTTATTATTATTTGACCAATTTGTGTTGTTTTAGATTTATTTGAAACTAAAATATCTCTAGAACTTACTAATAACACGAATAATTACGTTTCGCCCATAATAAATGAAGAATTTAAGAAATTTTAGAAATTCGTACTTTTTTAGGACTTCAAGCTCTTTGCGCCACTTCTAACCCATTCTCGATTGACCTAAAACTTTGTATATTCCAGTTTTTAGGCTATTCGCATATTTCTAGGGGGTGAGATCGAGAATCGGAACACTTTGGAAAATAACGGCCACCCTAATGTACATACGTACGTTTTTCTTGATTTATTTTCTTACTTACTTACTTAATTGGCGCTTAACCGTCTAAACGTTTATGACCGTCAAACAAGGCGCGCCAGTCGCTCCTTCGCTCCGCCAACCGGCGCCAATTGGTCACACCAAGGGAGTTTAAATCGTTTTCCACCTGGTCCTTCCAACGGAGTGGGGGCCACCCTCTACCTCTGCTTCCATAGGCGCGTTCCGATAGAAACACGGAGCATCATCTTTCATTCGCATAACATGGCCTAGCCAGCACAGCCGCTGCGTTTTAATTCGCTGGACTATGTTGATGTCTGCGTATAGCTCGTACAGCTCATCATTAAATCTTCTTCGATACTCGCCATCGCCAACGCGTAGAGGTTCATAAATCTTTCGAAGAACTTTTCTCTCGAACACTCCCAAAGCCGCTTCATCTGCTGTTGTCATGGTCCATGCTTCTGCCCCATATAGCAGGACGGGTGCGATAAGTGACTTGTAGAGTATGATTTTCGTTCGCCGAGAGAGGACTTTACTTTTCAATTGCCTACCTAGTCCAAAGTAGCATTTATTGGCAAGATTGATTCTTCGCCGGATTTCAGTGCTGATGTTGTTGCTAGTGTTGATGCTGGTTCCCAAATAAACGAAGTCTTTTACTATTTCGAAATTATGGCTGCCAACAGTAGCGTGGGTGCCAAGGCGCATATGCGCTGACCCTTTGCTCGATGACAGCAGGTACTTCGTTTTGTCCTCATTCACCATCAAACCCATCTTTACCGCTTCTTTTTCCAGTTTGGAGTAAGAAGAACTAACAGCGCGGGTGTTTAGGCCTATGATATCAATGTCATCAGCATATGCCAGTAATTGCACGCTTTTATAGTATATTGTTCCAGTGCGGTTAAGTACTGCAGCTAGTATAATTTTCTCCAGCATCAAATTAAAGAAATCGCACTATAGGGGGTCACCCTGTCTGAAACCTTGTTTATTTTCGAACGGCTCGGAGAGGTCCTTCCCAATTCTGACTGAGCTGATGGTGTTGCTCAACGTCATTTTGCACAGCTGTATAAGTTTTGCGGGCAAACCAAATTCAGACATAGCGGCATATAGCTCCTCTTCGTGCTGTTGAAGGCGGCTTTAAAGTCGACGAAGAGGTGATGTGTGTCGATTCTTTTTTCACGGGTTTTTTTTCCAAGATTTGGCATATTGTGAAAATCTGGTCGATGGTAGATTTACAAGGTCTGAAGTCGCACTGATAAGGTCCAATCAGCCGGTTCACGGTGGGCTTCAATCTTTCACACAATACACTTGAAAGGACCTTATATGCGATATTGAGAAGGCTGATTCCACGATAGTTGGTACATTTTACAGTATCCTCGTTCTTGTGGGCTGGGCAAAGAACACTTAGATTCCAACCGTCGGGCATGCACTCTTCCGTCCATATTTTGCTAAGAAGCTGCTGCATGCGCCCTACCAACTGCTCGCCGCCGTACTTGATTAGCTCCGCAGGCAATCCATCAGCGCCCACTGCCTTGTTGTTTTTCAATCAGGTTATTGCTATTCTAACTTCGTCATAATCGAGCGGGGGGACATATATTCCATCATCATCGATTGAGGGATCGGGTTCTTAATCTCTGCGCGGTGAATTGCTGCCTCCATTTAGGAGAACAGAGAAGTGTTCCCTCTAAGCACTCTCTGGACATCAGTTACAAGGTCGCCGTTTTCGTTCCTACAGTAGTTTGCCCCGGTCTTAAAATCTTCCGTCTGTCGCCGTATTTTTTGGTAAAATTTTCGGGCGTTATTCCTGGTGGCTAGCAGCTCAAGCTCCTCGCACTCACGCCTTTCTGCTTCTGCTTTTTTCTTCCTGAAAAGGCGCCTCGCTTCCTTTTTCAACTCACGATAGCGTTCACACACTCCTCTTGTCGCGCTCGCTTTTAAAATAGCCCTGTAGGCAGCGTCTTTTCTTTCAGTTGCAACGCGGCATTCTTCATCGTACCAGTTGCTTTTTCGTGGTCGCCGGTAACCAATTTTTTCCTCGGCGGCAGTACGAAGTACTTTGGAAATATGCTCCCACTGCTCCTGTATTCTTTCAGGATGAGTTGTGCTCTCAGAGAGCAGGTGTTCCTGGTTCCTTGGTTTTAGCCGCGTTGAGGCGGGTGCGTATTTTGGCTGCAACGAGATAATGGTCCGAGTCGATGTTAGGTCCTCGGATCGTGCGCACATCTAAAATACTGGAGGCATGCCGGCCGTGTATCACAACGTGATCGATCTGATTGCGAGTATTTCGATCAGGAGACAGCCATGGAGCTTGATGTATCTTTTTATGCATGAACCTCGTGCTGGATATGACCATGTTTCGAGCACCGGCAAAGTAAATCAGCCTCAGTCCGTTAGGAGAAGTTTAATTGTGTATGTTGAACTTTCCGACTGTAGGGCCAAAAACACCTTCTTTGCACACCCTGGCGTTAAAGTCACCAAGCACGACTTTTATATCGTGACGGGGGCAGCGCTCGTATGTGCGTTCTAAATGTTAATAAAAAGTGTCTTGTCATCGTCTTTCTCCTCTGTCGGCGCATGCGCGCAGATGAATGATATATTAAAAAATTTTGCTTTTATTCGGATAGCGGCGAGACGTTCGTCCACAGGTGTGAACGCCAGAACTTGGCGACAAAGTCTCTCTCCCACCACGAATCCGACGCCGAGACTGCGCTTATTCGTATGGCCACTCCAATATATGTCACAATTTTTGATCTTCTTTCTTCCTTGCTTCGTCCAACGTTTTCTTGGATGGCGGTGATGTCAGATTTTGCTTTGACGAGGACATCAACCAGCCGGGCATCTACACCAATCCCATTCTGGTAGCGGAGGTTCCAGGTGCATGCCCTCAATTCATTGTCCTTCAAACGTTTGACATGGTCGTCATCAATAGAGAGTGTATTTATCCGAGGCTTGTTGTTATATTTCATTGGTGTATGGTTTTACGTGGCGGGTTCCAAGCCCAGCGCACAATCCGCTCAGCGGGGGTGAAAATATTACTTGGCACATTTATATAGCGAGCCGCTTGCTCTAAGACAGACGCCCCCTTGCAGCCGCACCTAGAGGTGTACAGACGCTGCCGATGAGATCTCCCCCGGCCCTTAAACCGATTATGTCTGAGTGGCCTAGCCAGGTTGTCGCCTTCTCACATTAGCTCGTTTAGCGGCTACCCAGAGGATACTTGGCCGCAAGCGACCGGCAGTAGTGAGCTGCTTGAACCGCATGCAAAAGAATCGCTCTGGCCATTCCCAGGTGAATGGTGGTCAGAAGCTTTCCCCACTTTCGTGGACTTCTACACACGGCTCCACCCCCCAATTTGATTTGATTTATTTTAACTTTTCATAAATAGTGCGCGCAATAGCCAACAAAAAGAGAGTGTTAAATAATTATTTGTGATTACGGTTCCAATTTAACCTCACTTTTTGTACACTTGGCCCGCGAATATACATAAAAGCCTTTAATTTTTATAATTGTTCACTTTGTTTTATTTTTTTACTTAATTTAAAAGTTGAATTATTTTACAAAATCACTACACTTATGTTAAATTATTTAAATTTTTCTGGCTTTCATAAGAACCATGTCAAAGATACATAGTTTAAGCGAACCGCTTGAAAGGGAAGCAAAAGGAAAGGAAAACGACGAAAAGCAATTAAAGCGTCATAACTTCCGTTTGCCACCTTGCAATGCCTTAGTTTTGAAGGGTGATTATATTTCATGGCCAACGTTTCGCCATATGTTCACGGCTATATATATTAAAAATTATACACTTGAAGGAGACGAAAATCTTTTCTACTTGAATTAAAAGACACAAGGTGAAGCAAAAGAAATTGTTGAAAAATGTCCGTTGACCAATAAAGGTTTTGACATTGCTTAGAAAAATCTTAGCGATAGGTACGAAAATAAGAGAATTTTAATCAATTCTCAATTAAAAATTATCTTCAATTTAACTTCAATAGAGTCCGAGTGCGGCACTTCTATTAAAAGGTTGCAGAGGGATATCAACAACTGTATATCCGCGCTGAAATGCCATCAAGTTGACATCACCAACTGGGATGAATTCATTCATTACTTATATTTGTTCGACAAAATTGCCTGAACTAACACTATCGCTTTGGGAGCAGTCAGTCGAAAACAAGACGGACATATCCATGTGGAAGGTCATGGACAAGTTCCTTACAAATAGATTCCAAACATTGAAAAGTGTTTCAGGGCTCAAAGGGGCAAACCCAAAGAGCCAGAAGTCAATGAGTTCAAACAAGTCCTCCCCCAAACCCTCTCAAAAAAAGCTTGGCGCATACCTAATTAGTATCACCAATAATGCGTGCAAAATGTGCAAATCAAAAGAGCACAAATTCATAGATGTCCAAATTTCAAAAAGTTGGGGGTTAACAAAACGATTAAAAAATAAATAAATGTAAGGCGCGATAACCTCCGAAGAGATCTAAGGCCGAGCTTCTCTTCCAATTTGCGTCGTGCTCCTCTTCATTTTCCCTACAAATTGGCCGGACGGGACCTACATGTTTTATGCCGACTCCGAACGGGATCTGCAAGGCAGATGAGTTTTCACTGGGAGCTTTTCAGAAATACACCCGGAGCGCTTGCCAAACACTGCCGAGGCGCGACCCCGCTTAGAAAATTTTTCTTCTAATTTAAAAACCTTATTTCTAAAATTTTGATGTTGCTTTGCCCGGGTGCGAACCCAGGGCATACGGTGTGGTAGGCGGAGCACGCTACCATCACACCACGGTGGCCGCCAAACAAAACGATTAACTTTGTTAAATCCAACGGATGCTGCCACAATTGCCTTTCACCGGGACATTCGGTGTCGAGATGTATTAGCCCATACAATTGCGGCACTTGCTACTCTCGACATCACACATTTACCGAAGGTGTGGTCTGATGCGACCAATAAGTCACACAGACCTTCGGATCACATACAGCACTTCCAAAGCAGCCCAACAAAGGCGCGACTCTACTAGCAGTAACAAAACACCTGCTAGCTACGTACAATCCCATCGCGCTAATACAACCAACTAGGTACGACACGTACAAACTAATGGTACAAAGTATTATGCCAGGGCGCTTATAGATTCAAGCTCGGAGTGTTCCTTCATTACAGAAAGGTTCAAACGTAGAATCAACCTGCCAACGCGTAATATGCATGCTCAAGTTTCGGGCACCAATAATACGGTTTCGGCGCAGGTAAAAGAAGCGTGCTTGATCCAAATGCGGTCACCTATCGACCCATTGATTTCGATCGAAGCTATGGTGCTAGTTTTGCCACAGGTGACTGGGAATCTGCCAACATGGCAAATTTCGGCGTTGACACAACAAGCTTTACCCGACCTGATTTTGGCGGATAAGCGGTTCTTCATCAACGAGCAAATTTACCTTTTCTGGGTGGAGACGTTTATCCACAAATAATATTGGAAGGTATTAAGAAAAATGTGCTTAATACACTTCCAGCCCAAGAAACTGCATTCGGGTGGATTTTGACTGGTCATGCGGATGCAGTCAAACAATCCAACCATCGGGTTTCATACTATAATGAAGAAGAAAAAAGAAGATTTGCCAAAAGCAAACATTCCTACTCAAGAAAAGCAAGAAGAGCTCTTCAAACGTACAACTTTGCGGAATGATCAGGGAAGATACATTGTTTCACTATCTTTCCGATCAGATTTCCCGACGAATATTAATTTAGACCATTCTTTAAGAAAAGCTTGTTCACAATTTTACTCAAATGTATCAAGACTAGGAAAAAGGCCCGAGTTACAAAGGGAATATATGTAATAGGGTGGTGATGGAATATGAATCCATGGGCCACATGTCCAAATTATCTGGAATCCAGTCAGCCGCTGCTACTGACAATTATTACTTGTCTCATCATGCCGTGATTAAAGAGGAAAGTAAAACAACAAAGGTTATGGTGGTTTTTAATGCCTCGTCTGCAACAGCAAATGAACTGAACGACGAATGGACCTATCAGTCTTTATGAACTAAAGACTTTGACTTTAGGCGTTAGTTGTACTCTTTACTTAGAAAATAGGACTTTGTTAAAATCAGCTGATGACTCGGAAATACCCAATTGCATCGAACATTTTTCGAAATTATATGACATTCTTGCTGGAGGTCATACCATCGAATCGACAATAAAATCGCGAAATCAGGTTAATACGGTTTTGAAATCACCTGGGTTTCCGTTACGAAAATGGACTTATAATTTTAGTGAAATTTTACTTGGTATTCCAAAGGCTCATCTTTTATTGGGTTCATTGACTGTCCATATTTGTTGGAGAAGATTCATTTCAATGTTCAATTCCTCCTAAATTTTTATTATTTCTATAGTGCTAACTTTAAAACCAATTTGCAAATGATGCCCCCATAAATTGCGCTATTCGTGAGTGTAACTCGCTGAGTAGTACAGTTGCTCTGCACTTGTCGTTCCCTAGAGCGCCAAAAAAATATTTTCCCCGGGCGCAAGAAAACCTCACTTCGCCACTGCGTATGTTCCACATATATTTCAAATATAAAAACGATTCCATAAATACTTAAAAACAGACGAATGTTCCGAACTAACGCAATGAATAAGTTAACTCGCTCAATGAGTTTAACATTCGGTTATGGAATTTCTAATCTTTTACTAACGGTATTTTACAGTAATAGTTTTTTAGTCGAGTTTTTGACGTTCAACCATGACATAAATTATGATTTACGTTTCGAATGTTCATAGGTTTACTGAAGTGAAATATCCCTAAGGTTAGGTTAGGTTGAACTTGCTGGTCCGTGAGAACCTCACATAGACTAAATGAGCCCATAGTGTTACCAGAAATCAGCTCAACGACTTAATTCAAAAAGCATATCAGAAACAAAAACTTGTGTTATAAAATAAAGCCGCAGTTTTGGCAAATATTAGAAGCTTTCTGAAACCTATGCTGTTTGCTGCTTCTAGATGGAGCCTTAGCCTTGCGAGCGCAGGGCACGAGAACAAAATGTGCTTAATTGAATACCATGTTACGCCAGGGGACAGTGTTACGCTAAGGAAGTTTTCAGAATACGCATAATAAGCCTAAAAAGGCTTAATAGGCTAATAGTAACTTTTTTGGTCTAAGTTTGTAGGACCTGCACATGGTCTTTGCACCCCGCGTTTGTTTCCACGCAATTTTTGATTGGGATATCTACGGTACAAGCTTCAAGCGATGAGCCCTGTTCATCTAGCTCATCCGCTTTTTCATTTCCATCTATTCCCATATGTCCACGGACTCAATATAGATGCATACCTCTCCCTTTCCGGTTCTTCCCAGGGGTTGGTTACACTCTAATACAACTTTAGATGTTGACGCAGCTGCAGGTTAAGCCATTTTTCTCTAGTGTTTCTATTGCTTTAGTCACGGCTACTACTTCTGCCTGAAAAATACTACAGTGACCTGGCAGCTTATAGGATTTTTTTATTTCCGGCTCTGCGCAGTATACCATAGACCCTACTCCTTCTATACTTTAAAACCATCGGAATACACGTTACTCGCCTTGTCTGCCATTTGAGAACCCTTGCGCCAGGTATGGAACTAGGTAGTCTCTCCGTCCAATATTTGATTATGCTATACTACTATGATCGTATGGTCTGCGCTCAAGCTGTCGTTGAGTCGGCGTTGCGTCTCTTTGCAGTTTTTATTGCTATGTTCTTCGCCACCCGGTCTACAGGTGGAATGTGTAGAATGGCATACAGTGCCGTCGTTGGGGTTATTTTCAAGGCTCCCTTTACCATCTTCTTTTTTGGGTGGCCGTCCAATAAACAAGGGGACTCCGCAGTGTAGGATAGGTTTTACAATCGCTGTAAATATCAAATCGGGGATAGAGCTCGAAAACCCGACGTACACCCCAGCATGCTTTTACATACATAAGGTGTCGTCGAGGCCTTATTCGTTCTCACCTCCACGTTGAGCTTCCACGGCAACTTACTGCCTGGGACTATTCCTATATATTTGGTACGAAGATTCCCCTTCAGGTTACTTTCTTACAGCTTAGGCCAAGATAAATTCGGGGTCTCATACCTCCTAGTAAACAAGACCATATCCGTATTTCCCATGTTCCCGCTCAGCCCAACATTAGATGCCCAGGTATGTATATTCCAAAGCGCCAGACACATCAATGAGCTAGTAATTGGAAGGCACTTTTCACTTATGACAACTGCAACTTCGTCTACGTCGGCCGTAAGTTTGTTGGATAACGCATCGAACCTCATATAGCGAAGTAATCTTCCTGCAATTAAGCTTGCATTCGATCTGTGTTAGGGCTGGATGGACTTTAAGATTTTTAGGACCGTCCCTGATTGCCTTTTTAGAGGCATTATTTAAAACCTCGTTTATATCTAAGGAGCACTCCTATGCAGGACCGTGTCTACCGACTTTGCTTTGATGCACGAATCCGTTGTTTTCATAAAATTTGCTTGTTTCATCCCCACTAGTATATTAGAAAAATACTAAGGAAGTTTTCATAAAATTTTCTTTGTTCACCCACGCTAGTAGATCCTGGTGCCTTCAGGAGAACCTTCACCATGGCAAGGCAGTATTAGACGTCCTATGCAAAAAATGTATACAAGAAGGACTGGGGATATCCTTCATCCAAAAGCTTTGCATTCTACATGGTGCCGTAAAATGCTTAAACAGTCTTGCTGATAGGTTAGTCTATGCCATTAACTCTCGCGCAAAGTTTTAAACGATAAAGTTTCTTCCACTTTTACAGATAAGACTGCTGAGGGTGAGAAAGGGGTGAGTGCATTGTTCTCAAGTACATGTTGAATCGGGCGGCAGTTTTTTAGCGCTCCGCGTTTCTGTATTTTACTAGCTATATTTGTGAACATTTATTTAACTCTAGCTTTATTGCCGCTAAGAGACAATGACTGCCATCATGGAATCTTATTCCTGAGGTGATAATCCTACAAAATGGTTAAAAATAAATGCATATAGAATCATAATTCATTATGCCGTGTGTATGTGGATAGAAAGTTCTGCGATCAGTGATATACATAATGCCATCGCATGTGAGAACATTAGTGACCAACATCTACATATCTCTGCGCGATATCGCTAATGAAATTGCTGCATTACGCTCTGAAAATGCTACAACATTCTTTCTCTCTCTAACTCGCGAAAGTGCCGAAATTCGTTTCCTCCATTCGGTGATCGTTGAAAAAAATTCTTCGATTCCTTCGATGTCATTGGAGTTAAAAAACTTTCAGTGTTGTTGCTGCTTATGCCATTTTAACACATCGGCTGCATAAGCAAAGCAGTATGTCTCTTCAAAAACAAAAAATAACAATGACTCCAATCATAAACAAAAAATGTCCATTGCAAAACCAAACACCAAAATTTTCACTGCAACAACTAAACAGCCTACTTTTGTTGATTCTCCTTTGCCTTATTCTGTAAACAATGACAAAAGCACGACGGCATCAACTAAACAGCCTAATTAAGTTGATTTGTCATTGCTCAATACAAGTTAAAATCACTCAAGTCAGACGTTGCCGTCGACTACGGGAACTGCGTCTGCTATATCTGCTACATGGCGGAACCATACAGGGTGGCTCCGCAGTGACATACGTACAAACATATATAAAAGTTCCATGTACTTTGTTTTTGTAAATTCTTTGAACTTATGTCAAAATAGTACTGCGCCGGAAGTTGATGTATCAAATCAAAAAAAACAAGTAAGAAAGCCTAAGTTCGGGCGTACCCGAACATTACATACTCAGCTGAGAGCTTTGGAGACAAAATAAGGGAAAATCACCATTTAGGAAAATGAACCTAAGGTAACCCTGGAATGTGTTTCTATGACATTGGCATGAAATGGAAGGTATTAAAGAGTAATTTAAAAGGGACTGGGCCATAGTTCTATAGGTGGACGCCTTTTCGAGATATCGCTATAAAGTTGGACCGGGGGTGGCTCTAGAATGTGTTTGTACGATATGGGTATCAAATGAAAGGTGGTAATGAGTATTTTAAAAGGGAGTGTGCCTTATCTCTGTAGGTGGACGCCTTTTCGAGATATCGCCATAAAGGTGGACCAGGGGTGACTCTAGAATGTGTTTGTACGATATCTGTATCAAATGAAAGGTGTTAATGAGTATTTTTAAAAGGAGTGGGCCTTAGTTCTATAGGTGGACGCCTTTAGAGATTTAGAGAGGCTTTTGATTTCGCCCTGCAGAACTTTTTCATTTTCTTCTACTTAATATGGTAGGTGTCACACCCGGTTTACAAAGGTTTTTTCAATGTTATATTTTGCGCCAAAAAACCATCCAATCACTCCAATTCGAAATTTTCGATAACGAAAAAGTGGGCATGGTCATAGTCGGATTTCGCCGATTTTTAATACCAAGATAAACTGAGTTCAGATCAGTACGTGAACTAAGTTTAGTAAAGATATATCGATGTTTGCTTAAGTTATCGTGTTAACGGCCGAGCGGAAGGACAGTCGGTCGACTGTGTATAAAAACTGGGCGTGGCTTCAACCGATTTCGCCCATTTTCATAGAAAACAGTTATCGTCATAGAAGCTATGCCCTTACCAAATTTCACAAGGATTGGTAAATATTTGTTCAACTTATGGCAATAAAAGTATTCTAGACAAATTAAATGAAAACGGGCGGGGCCACGCCCATTTTGAAATTTTCTTTTATTTTTGTATTTTGTTGCACCATATCATTACTGGCGTTGAATGTTGGCATAATTTACTTATATACTGTAAAGATATTCAATTTTTGTTAAAATTTGACTTTAAAATTTTTTTTTTTTAAAGAATGGGCGTGTTCGTCATCCGATTTTGCTAATTCTTATAACACATATAGTAAAAGGAGTAACGTTTCTGCCAAATTTCATCATGATATCTTCAACGACTGCCAAATTACATCTTGCAAAACTTTTAAATTACCTTGTTTTAAAAGTGGGCGTTGCCACGCCCATTGTCAAAAATTTTGCTAATTTTCTATTCTGCGTCATAAGGTCAACCCACCTACCAAGTTTCGTCGCTTTATCCGTCTTCGGTAATAAATTATCGCACTTTTTCGGTTTTTCGAAATTTTCGATATCGAAAAAGTGGCCGTGGCTATAGTCCGATTTCATTCATTTTAAATAGCGATCTGAGATGAGTACCCAGGAACTTACATACCCAATTTCATCAATATACCTCAAAATTTACTCAAGTTATCATGTTTACGGACGGACGGACAAGGCTAAATGAATTTCTTTTTTCGCCCAGATCATCTTGATATATAGAAGTCTATATCTATCTCGATTAGTTTATGCCGTTACAGGGTACCGTTATGCTCAGCTGAGTATAAAAAGCAAAAATCAGCTGTCCCATGCTGCCACCTTGTATAGTTCCGCCATAATCTGCTAGTTCGGTCTCAACGAATAGTAAAGTTTCTGCTGATGCTAGCACTAATAACCAACCTACGTATGCCACTGTTGCTGCTGATAAGGGTGCTAACATAGAAAATGTAATGAATACCG
Source organism: Eurosta solidaginis (assembly GCF_040869045.1). Lineage (NCBI taxonomy): Eukaryota > Metazoa > Arthropoda > Insecta > Diptera > Tephritidae > Eurosta > Eurosta solidaginis. The sequence continues at coordinate 114,066,927 of NC_090320.1, read as the reverse complement.
AAAACAAATCAGTAAAACCCGAATTAATGGTGACTTAAAGCCATAAAGCCATAACCAGATAAAACAGCTGATCGAACCTACCTTATGGAAATCAATGTAATCGATTAATGGTGCCATACCATAACGCTAACTCGATTACATTGATTTCCTCAAGGTAGGTTCGATCAGCTGTTTTATCTGGTTATGGCTTTATGGTTATAAGTCACCATTAATTCGGCCTTAAAGGTACATATCCCGATTGTTGTTGGTAGTATTCGAACGCTGATATAAATTTAGCTGTTCGACTGAAATGGCAACACCTATCACATTTTAGGTCAATGGTTAGTGCCAGGGATATTCTCCATTATTATTATATATTACAACTGCACATGTATCTCCAACTCTAATTAGTTGTCATAAATTTATTAAGAAGGACAGTCTTTGGCTAACACAGTTGTCTGTATAGCTTGACTATTGTACCAACATATTTTCTTATAAAAGTGAATAACGCGTGCTCTCGTTGTTTTTATTTCCTCCAAAGTTATTGAAATAATGTGTAATTAATACCAAGCTGTCATATTGCCCTCTGGGGCTCCTAACCTCGGGGACAACAGGTTTGCCCTGCTGTCCTCGAGCTCAAAACCTAAACGTAAAGGACCTGAACCTTCAATACTACAAACTTATTTACCTACAGTGTTAAATGACGGTTCAAATATATCGTATTATATGCTAAGGTCGAAATTAAATAATAAATTTTTTTTAAATTAAACGGTTTTATTGAAAACAATACTTACATTAGGTAATAATAATACTAAAAGCTAGAAAATGATAGGGGAGTGATCCCCCTTTATAAAAACACCACCCCCACCTACAGGAGGCTTATAGTTTGATCACAATTTATGTTAAAGTTACCGAAAAAATTCAAGAAGACGCAGTGGATTGACCAAATATGGTGCTACCAAACATTAAAATATGTATAAATAAAGAACGATTCAATTTGTTTTAAGGCTTATATGCGCGATATCGCCGTTTTTTTTATTAAATATATTAAATTTTAATGAAATAAACGTAAACTATTGAAAAAAAAGGGCCGCAGGCGAAAATTTAGAATAAAAAATCGCGCGGCCTTTACAAATACCGGCGTTGATTTTGCAGGTCCTTTCGAGATAAAGAACTATAGAGGTAGAGCTTGTGTTATTACAAAGGGGTATGCATGCTTTTTCGTCTGTTTCGCAACGAAGGCCATTCATCTAGAACCCACAAATGACCTTAGCACTGCTACCTTTCCAGCAGCCTTTTCTAGATTTATTTCGCGTTGGGGATCTCCTAAAAACATATATTCAGACAACGGAACTAATTAAGATACCGTGCCTCCAAAAATGGCGTCTTGGCCGAGTCGTCGATATACATCGCGGTTCGGACAACCGCGGTCGAGTAGTGAAAGTTCGGATCGAGAAAGGACTAGTCACTATACCAGTCGTGAAACTGGTCCGACTACCATCGAACGAATCCGGAAATTAGTTTACAAAATACTTCGCCTCCATGCTCATCACCCACCCGTCGCCTCTACTTTCAAATTCATTTTGTACTCGATTAAAACTACTTATTTTCATTACAGAATGTCTCGCTTTGTCGCAGCACGCAAGAGGTCCGAAAATGATTCGGACGCTTTTCCAATACCATGCCGCATCTGCAGCAACAATCGACTTTGCCCCCGATACCGAGCAAAGGAGCCAGAAAAAAGCTTGTATGTGGTACTTATCCATAAGTCTGTCCGAATTGTCTGTCGCCCTTCCTCCGTATGGAGATCTGTCCTAGCTCCGCTCGCTGCCCTTACTGTGATGATAAACATCACTCCAACGGAGTAGTCAAACCGCCACGACGACGAGTTCGATGACGCACTGTCAATACATTTCACCGAGGGGACTAAATCGCGGGCTCAACAGGTTGAGGAAGAGGAACTGGAGCAAAATGAGGCAGTTGGTGTTCTTCCAATAGAAGGCAGTGGCGCGGCATTAAATACTTTCAGCCCGCTGCTCCAACATGAAAGGTGGTGGCGCGGCTTGACATTAAATACTTGCCAATCGCTGATTCCACGAAGCCTTACAGGCAGAGACTTTCGCACAACAGTCCATCAACGTTTGGGAAGTTTTCTGCTCCGCAGAAAAACTGGCGACAGGGCGGCTCGGCATCAAATACTTTCCGACCGTCCGAACGTCACAAAGATCACAGAGCCCCTAACACCAACAAAACTTATACGCGGAAAGAGCCTAAGCAAGCTGATAAGAGCAATTCCCTCGTCCTCCAACGCGCCGCACCGAAAGGCTTTCGAAGCGGGAGATATCTTCAATTTCCTCAGCACCAATTTTGAACACCCTCGACCCGATAGCACTTTCCGCATTAGTCAAAATTGAGTCCGGTGGCCGACTTCACCTTGTGCGGGCACTGGTTCACCCGTGTTTGCCGAATACTACCATCGACAGAGAGCTAGCACGAGAAATTCAGCTGGATCGTGCAGGGGCAGGCCACAGTAAGAGTCGAACAACATAGCGTAACTGAGCGGATCTCGACCCTGGCGACGGTAATTGAGGGGTACGGGAAAATAAGTCCAAGAACTTGGATCATGGTGAACGGTATACAGACTTCATTAATAGGAAGCCTGCCTTTGCAACCGACTATATTCGGTTTGGTCATTTCCGGTTCCACGACAGGCTAGCAGCAGCAACATCTTTCATTTTTAACGAATTGTCATTTAAATTTGTTATTTAAATTTCAAATACTTAAATATGTACAAATTTTAGTCGACTAGTTTCGTAAGTAAAGTTTGCTGTTTTCAAATTGTTAAATTTTAATTTATGTAGATGTTCATTTCATAACTTCTTATGGTAGATTTTCATTTTTCTCAATTTTACGTCCACGAAAGGACTAATATATTTTTAATATTATGTTAACCTTTACCTTGAAATAATTGCAAAATAAAATATGGTGAAAAAAAGTTTTTTTAAGTTCTTCAAGACTTTTGACAGTTGCCCACGTTTACCCACGCTTTACATTTTATGTTGATTTGTAGCCTAGCTATCCATAAACATAATCAAATATAAAAAAGCTGCAGAAATTTGCGATTTTCGGAGTAACTAGTAAAAATATAATAAAAATAAGAAAACGGAAAACCGCTCGCTATCTATTGGGGTTTTAAATGTTGCTGTTTACATCAATAGTTTGCGGTAATTTTTGTAATTTTGCATTGATAGTATGACGTTTATCTTTTTTGCACTCATGTTGCGTGTGAAAATATTAATAAACAAGTTGCACACCAGAGAACAGCGCTGAATGATTCTACTTTCTTCTCAATAAAAATCCCTATTTTCTCGAGTGACCGTGAGGGTTGAATACGGTTTTAAACAATAAAAAAGTAAAACATTATCTTTTCAAACAACATAACAAAAACACTAAATACAGTTTTGCCTAAATTTTTCAATTTCAGTGGGCGGAAATATATTATTACTATGTCTTATTCCTATTTTTTTTTTCAATAAAAATTCCAGTTCTCCCGTTTGACATTGAGCGTTGAATCCTGTTTTAAACAATAAAAAAGTAAAGCATTAAGTACAGTTTTGCATAATATACCTACAATTCGAAAATTTTTGGTCGGATAATACATTAAACTAAGAATTTTTAGTTTTTTAAATTTTATTAGGTAGACTGAATGAGTGTGAACATGGGGACATTTGAAGTGCAAAAAAAAAAAAACATTTGGTTTTTACCAACTTGCGCAAGGAACTTAGGCATATGTTTAGGAGTACTTATGAATGTACACCTTAGGTAGGAAACTAACTCGGTTAAAAGCGATTATATCGGAATTACCAAAATACCCTTTGTTTCAACACAGTACCCTCATATTTCATGTTAGTATATAAAGAGAACAAAATATTGGTGAATTAACAGAAGTGTAATTGTTACGAACACAAATAACTACGTATTTTGTTGTCCCTTCAAAATGTCTACTTTCAAGTGTTTTAAACGTGAAATAATACTTTCATATATCGAAGGAGGAAAAGCATTGGAGGCATTATCAACTGTTTTAAAAGAAAATTATCATGTATCTGAAGACAACTTATGTTTCATCCTCAGTGATTTTCAAAGACATATTATTCCTACTTTTAATAAACGATGGACAGAAGCTTCACGGAAAAAGGATACATTTTTAATGAAAAACAGTAATTGGTTAGAATCAGAATATTCAGTAACTTTACCGAACTCTGAAGACGTTATAACTGACTCCACACCTTCTACTTCTTCTGGAAAACGTGGGAGACCGTTCGTGTCTTATCCAGATTTGTCAGAATCCAGTAAAAGAAGAAAAAATACAATGCTACTTAATGAATATGGATTTGAACACATCTATAGCGCATATCTTCAAGGGTTACGTTCGATAGGAGAAGGAACAGAATCCAAACTTGTGGAAACTTTTAGGTTTGCTGACAGTGGAAATAAGACCTTATTCTCGAGTCTCATAGAAGACGCAAGGCAGACAAAAATGTTAACGGATGAAGAAGCATTGAGCGTATTTATAGACTTGTATTTAACGAAAGCACAATATTTGCACTTGAGAAATTTAACGAACGAACGAAAATGCTTTGTGTTTCCACCATATTACAAAGTGCAAGAAGTTATAACTACTTGCTTTCCACCATCTTTAGCTATAGAAATTACAGACACAAGTGCAAAAATTGTAAGACTTCAAGATTTATTAGATCACACTGCATCTAGAATATTGACAATAGATTCAGTGTATAGGAATGGATTGAATAACTTACAGTAAATGGGGCTCATCCGGTCAAAGCCAGTACAAACAAGAACAGTCTGAACTAATTTCTGATGCAAACTTATTTTTCACTTCTTTTGTGCCTATTTAGTTAATTAACGAGTTAATAGGTGATGTTGTTTGGCAATGTCCCGTACCTTCATATGTTCGTTTTTGTCGGCCTATATTAATAGAATTCAGCAAAAAACTCCCGAGAAAAATTAAGCTGTTGTAGATGAAATAAAAGGTCAAATAATTTCTTTGGGGCCATCATTAGTTAACAAAGAAGGTGAGGGAGAGCAAGTGAAGCACGATCTCTTTCTTACAATGATAGATAGCAAAGTAGCTCAGGTATTAACAGATACGCTTTCGGGTTCCACATGTACAATTTGTGGAGCTACTACACGACAAATGAAAATGAAATTATTATCAATTTGGACTGTCTACTTTGCACGCCTGGATTCGTTGTATGGAAATGATTTTACATATTTCCTAAAACCTGTCTTTCCAAAAGAAACGACTAAAGCAAGAGAAGAAAACCCTGGTACAAAGGCGTTTCCGTGAAGAGCTAGGAATGATCATCGACAAAACAAGACAAGTAAGTGGTAATACTAATGACGGTAATACTGCCAGAAGATTTTTTCACAATGCAAGCTGCTCTGCTGACATTACGGGAGTGCATATACATTTGATAAAACGACGTTACATAATTCTGCAAGCTCTTTCGTCGGATGTAATGACAAATGCTGAAAATTTGGTAGTTATTCTATGGAGACTGTCAGGATCTATGTGAGCAGTTATGAATGGTAATACATGCCATACATGCCATTTTCAGTTCACAAAATTTTGATTCATGGAGAAAGTGTCATAAAGCATTTTGCAGTACTTCCTATTGGTCAACTTTCGGAAGATGCACAAGATTCCCGTAATAAGGATTATAAAAAATTTCGTCTACATCATGTTAGAAAATGCTCAAGATTCGCTACAAGCGAGGACGTATTTTATAGTCTTCTTTAGACTTCAAATTCTTACATAAACAGCATTAGAAAACTGTATACTAAAAACGTGAAGGAACTTGATGGAGACACCTTAGATCTTTTGAAAGTGAACAAATTAATTTCATATCCCGAAGTTCATCAAGTATAAATAACATAATAAACATATATGTACAATATCAATAGAAAACATTACAATTAATCAATAAATCTGTGTTCAATTTCAATCACCATTCTTTTTTTAATGCTTTACAACTCCCTCCAGATCCGAGGAAGACCAATTTTGTGAGGCCCTATATAGCACCACAACCACAAGAATGGGGATGGACGCTATGTTGTAAAACTGCCGTTTAAGCCCGATTTCCCAAAATCATTAGCGCTTGGACACTCTCGCCCAGCGGCTAAGCAGCAGTACATCGGCGTAGAAAGAAATCTGGAAAGAAAACCGGACCTGCGTGAGAAATACTCGGAAGTGTTGACCGAGTACTTAGAAATGGATTACATGGAACCCGCCCCTCCTACGGAAATAATCGAAAAGGGTAAATACTTCTCGCTTTACCTTCCCCATCACGCTGTTCTCAAGCCCGACAGCAAAACGACAAAAGTTCAGGTCGTATTCAATGCCTCTAAGACATCACATTCAGGAAACTCTCTGAACGATGTACTATACACAGGCCCAATTCTCCAAAACGACTTGACGTCAATAATTCTCAATTGGCGCCTCTGCAAGTTCGTTTTCAATGGCGACATCGAAAAAAATACTCTTTAGAAAAGCCCCTTAAAAGCTGATTGAAGATTTTAAATTAAAAACCGTAACTTTCGGTGTTAACTGCGCTCCATACCTCGCAATCCGCACACTCCGTCAACTCGCTCAGGATTGCTCAGAAAAATACCCATTCGCCAAAAACATCATACTACGAGAAACCTATGTAGATGATGTCCTCTCTGGCGGGCATGACATACAGTCCACACTTAGCTATATAACTCAAACCATCGAAGCTCTAAAATCGGCGGGCTTTCCATTGAAAAAAATGACTGCAAACATAACGGAAATTCTCGAATCAATCCCAAATTCAAGCTGTCATGGAAGCTGAACGTGGAGTAGAGGGTCAAGAAGGCCTCAACGGCACTCTATGTATGTAAAAGAATGCTGGGGTGTACGTGGGGCCTATCGCCCTCTCTTTTTCATTGGGTTTTTACATCGATTGTAAGCCCTATTCTATACTATGGAGTTCTTGTTTGGTGGAAAGCCACACAAAAAACAACATACATCAAAAAATTAGAGGGGGTATACAGACTATCGATGCTTAGCATTACGGGAGCCCTGAAAACAACCCCGACGGCTGCACTGTATGCCATTCTGCACATTCCACCTGTAGACCTGGTAGCAAAGAACAAAGCATTAACGACCAAAACCAAGCTCTGTGCTTCGGGGCTGCTTGGGCGCCGACCATATGGCCATACCAGACTACCTGATTCCCTATCTGTGCTTCGAGGGAGATCTTAAGGCCACAATAGAGGTGGACGGTTGGCGCAAGGGTGCGCAAATGGCGGTCGAGGCGATACATATGTACACCGATGGTCCCAAAATAGTGGAAGGAGTACGGTCTGCGGTATACAGCGCTGATCCGGAAATAAGCAGATCCTAAAGGATGTCGGATTACTGTAGCGTTTTCCAAGCGGAAATATAAGCCGTAACCAAAGCAGTAGAAACCCTGGAAGAGAATAGCTTAACCTGCAACCGTGTTAACTTTTATATTGACAGTCAAGCAGCAATTAAGGCAATCATCTCGCATAGCACAGCATCTAAATGCGTGTTAGAGTGTAAGCAGTTCTGGAGAGAATCAGGACAGGGAGAAGCATACATCTATATTGGGTCCCAGGGCATGTGGGAATAGATGTATTTATTATTTATTTATTTATTTAAAATACACATATAAGACATAGTCTTTTACAGTGCCATATTTGTTATTATTCTTATTACTAGTACAAAGTAAGTTTAAAAGCTAGATACAAAAATAGAAGTAACCTTCAAACCATACAGCATATGTTCCATGGTGGTAAGTAAAAAAGAAAAAGTAAAACACATTATTTTGATGTACTATTTGATATTTGGTTTTTGTAGGCATTAAAATAATAGTATTCATTGTTAAAAATAAGTATTGGATATTTTTGAATTTCTTTTATTTTTTAAGGTATGGTTTTAAATTAAATCATAATAAATTACATTTAATTTGAAGCCATATACCCTATTCTATATTTGTGCAAAATTTTAGAACATAATATTCAGAAATAAAAAAGTTATTGATTTTTAATCAGAAACAGGCCTTTATTTTCCATAGTCCAGTGGCCTAATTAATTTCCTACCGGGTAGCCGCCCTCGACTTAACTCTTTTTTCGTTTGTCAGCACGCAACGGCTAGCTTCCAATCGTCCTCTTGATCCAGCATTTTCTTTCGTTAAGAGAGAAAATTTGGGGTTCGGTGGCGATTTGGAAGTTGCCGTCGTCACTGATTTTAGTTTGGCCTGCCAACAAGTCACCAGCTGTTCCTGCGTTTTTCATCTTTGTATTTAAAATACAAACAAAACGTAAGTTCCTAAATGGCTGGCAAAAATCCTTGTGCTGAACCCTTCCAGAGGATGCCGGCTGGTAATAACAAAACAGTTTCCCCTTCCAGGGGAGTGCTAGCTAAGTTTGGGAATCATTTCCCTTTGTGCCCCAGCTCCTTAATAGGTCAGGCATATGGAAATGGTTTTTAAAGGTGGCCTCAAGGTGGGAACCGGACCACGCCCAGTTGGAAAGGTGGTCCACTCCTAATCCAAGGCGTTATGCGTTCCCGTGCCCATTGTATGGTATGCAGTCAGGGGTATCCGAATGTATTCCTACGGAGCCTCCCGGATACGGTCCAACTCCGGGAGTAACGGCGACTTGCTGCTGTATGGGGTTCTACCGCAATCGACCGCATTGTTTCCCCTTTCCCTTTTTTTCAGGCTGCCGAACGGTCTCACCTTAGTAGGCAGCCGACGAACAAGTAATATGTATAAACAAAAAAACCAAGCCTCGGATCCCTGCACGGGTAAAGATGCCGCCCTTGGACTAGGCGTTTAAAAAGTACCCAATCCGTCGGGAACCGCACAGACGGCGCCTACCCGGCCTCCACGGCCCTCGGTCACCTCTGCAAGCTAGCGGATGGACTAAACCCTTGGGGGCAAGTCCAATCCCGCGGCAGCCGGCAAAGCTAGCCCCAAAGAGGGAAAGCAGCGTCAGACTGAGCAAGCACAGGATACCCGTCCCACGCCCGTACCGGGCACCTCCCGCCAGCAGGTTGGAAACAGCACTAAGTCCTACACGGACAAAAGTACTGCCTCTACGCTGCAAAGCTATCTCGCAAGCCGGCTGAACCCCTTGAGGGTACCAAGACAAATGAGCCAATCTCCATTTCGGTCCGCAACCCCGCCAAAATCGTTGAGAGACTTGGCAACTCTCAAAGCGACAAGCTGACGGCAGAGCTGGGCCAGGAAGATTATTGGTGCCAAGGAGAGCAGCAATAACAACTCCATTCCCCAAGGTACTGCGACTACCTCTTCTGCCCCCCAAAAACCTTCTGAACCGAAGATGCCGGCCTTTAGGAGACAAAGGTTTATGGGAAATAAGGTCTATTGCAAATAAACCCACAAGGCTTTCGGCCTCTACTCCCCCTGCCCTGACCAAAACCTTCAGCGAGGTGGCTAAAGCCAACATTACGCTGGCGATTCTGAACCGCGGTCACCCGGATGGGAACATGACCCCGGATCACTGGAATGATGTCCTTAACGGCCTTCTCAATATCTTTAAGGACATCATGACCAAGTATCCGGGGCCGGCTCCCACTATCCGTGATGCCGGCTGGTACCGGGGTAAGGTCCTGCGCCGACAAGCGCTCGTTCAAGCTCTACAAACTCGCCATAGCTTCGCTAGGACAGCTGTGGCCTGGGACCAGCTTGGATACGGTCGATTTGGAAGAATTCCGAACAGACCGAGAGCTTGGGTCTGGGTCCCAGATGTCATAGCGGATCCTGGTGAGATTTTGGATACCATCGCGGAATCGAATATGGGGCTACCTTCGAGTGATTGGAGGTTATTCCGCGTCGGCGAGACAAGGGGGAAGCAGCATTATGTTGGTTTCATCATAAAAGAGGCTTCTCTCCCTTGGCTCGACGAATGTGGTGGAGTTTTAAGCTACGGCTTCTACTCCATCACGTTGAAGTTTCGAAGGGATGGTACACAAGTAGAAGCACCGGACGCTGGTGAGTCTGTACCTCAGGCCGAGGAGATAGAGAGAAACACCCTGAGTCGATCTGCTGCCCTGGCCCTGAGCTGAAAAGAACCGCCACCGCGCCGGAAATTCTGGTGATTGGGGACACCGCCTCGAGCGCCCGCAACCGCCACAATGAATCTCGAGGACACGTGCAACACCTTGAGTGGGCATGGGACCGATATCGAACTGGCACGCAGCACTCCGGATGCCGAGAGCGATACACTCTCGGTATCTGAGATGGCTGACCAGTTCTTTACTAGCATGGACGAGGAACTTCTACTGGAATCCGATCCTTCGGATGCCGAATTCGACGATACTATCGTGGAGGAGGTATCCGACGATGCGGATCAGCCGAGGATAGACGTCGATGCTGAAACCGACCTTTAAAGGGCGCGCAGCTACTGCAAATAAACCTGCACCACTCTAAGGCAACCTCGGCTGCCCTATTATTACGCCTCTGCACAACATATGAGGACGTCGTTCTGGTCCAGGAGCCTGGGTCGTTGGCAACAAGGTTTGTGGGCTCTCTTCTAAGGACTACCAGCTGGTGACACCACCCTTTGAAGAATATATACGAATTAAAAAATAAGATAAATTTATAGACGAATTGATAGCAAGAAAGATACGTATTATATGTTGTGATGTTGGCTCGAGGGTAAGTGTTCACAATGAAACGAAAAAGTAGTTTTTTACGATACCAATATATTTTAGTTATTCTACGGTAACCGTCTTCAGGGTTGAAACTAATAAGAAACAAAACAAGTAAGGAAGGCTAAGTTCGGGTGTAACCGAACATTACATACTCAGCTGAGAGCTTTGGATACAAAATAAGGGAAAATCACCATGTATTATGTAAAATTAACATAGGGTAACCCTGGAAAGTGTTTGTATGACGTGGGTATTAAATGAAAGGTAGTAAAGAGTATTTTAAAAGGGAGTGGGCCATAGTTCTATAGGTGGACGCCATTTCGGGATATCGCCATAAAGGTGGACCAGGTGTGACTCTAGAATGTGTTTGTACCAGGCATGCTTAACGAACGAAACGATATCATTTCGTTACGATAATCAACGCTAATAAACGGAACGAAGTCACTTCGTTCCGTTTATTAGCGTTGATTATCGTAACGAAATGATATCGTTTCGTTCGTTAAGCATGCCTGGTTTGTACGATATGGGTATTAAATGAAAGTGGTAATGAGCTTTATAGGTGGACGCATTTTCAAGATATCGCCATAAAGGTGGACCAGGGGTGACTATATAATACGTTTCTACGATATGGGTATCAAATGAAAGGTGTTAATGATTATTTCAAAGGGAGTGGGCCTTAGTTCTATAGGTGGACGCCTTTTCGAGATATCACAATAAAGGTTGACCAGGGGTGACTCTAGAATGTGTTTGTACGATACGTGTGCCAAATGAAAGGTGTTAATGAGTATTTTAAAAGAGAGTGGGTCTTAGTTCTATACGTGGACGCTTTTGAGATATCGCCATAAAGGTGGACCATGGGTGACTCTGTAATGAGTTTGTACGATATTGGTATCAAATGAAAGGTGTTAACGAGTATTTTAAAAGGGAGTTTTATAGGTGGACGCATTTTCGATATATCGCCATAAAGGTGGACCAGGGGTGACTATAGAATGCGTTTCTACGATATGGGTATCAAATGAAAGGTGTTAATGATTATTTCAAAGGGAGTGGGTCTTAGTTCTATAGGTGGACGCCTTTTCAAGATGTCGCCATAAAGGTGGACCACGGGTGACTCTATAATGTGTTTGTACGTTATGGGTATGAAATTAAAGGTATTAAAGAGGGGTTTAAAAGAGAGTGGCCCTTAGTTGTATATGTGATGGCGTTTTTGAGATATCGACCAAACTGTGGACCAGGGGGTGACCCAGAATATCATCTGTCGGGTACCGCTAATTTATTTATATATGTAATACCACCAACAGCATTCCTGCCAAGATTCCAAGAGCTTTTGATTTCGCCCTGCAAAACTTCTTTTCATTTTCTTCTACTTAATATGGTAGGTGTCACACGCTTTTTACAAAGTTCTTTCTAAAGTTATATTTTGCATCAATAAACCAATCCAATTACCATGTTTCATCCCTTTTTTCATATTTGGTATAGAATTATGGCATTTTTTTCATTTTTCGTAATTTTCGATATCGAAAAGGTGGGCGTGATCATAGTTCGGCCATTTTTTATACAAAGATAAAATGAGTTCAGATAAGTACGTGAACTAAGTTTAGTAAAGATATATCTATTTTTGCCCAATTTATCGTGTTAACGGCCGAGCGGAAGGACAGACGGTCGACTGTGTATAAAAACTGGGCGTGGCTTCAACCGATTTTCACAAAAAACAGTTATCGTCATAGAATCTATGCCCCTACCAAATTTCACAAGGATTGGCAAATTTTTGTTCGCATTTTGTTCGTATGGCATTAAAAGTACTCTAAGCAAATTAAATGAAAAAGTGCAGAGCCACGCCCATTTTGAAATTTTCTTTTATTTTTGTATTTTGTTGCACCATATCATTACTGGAGTTGAATGTTGACATAATTTACTTATATACTATAAAGATGTTTAAGTGGGCGTGTTTTTCATCCGATTTTGCTAACTCTTATAACACATATAGTAATAGGAGTAACGTTCCTGCCAAATTTCATCATGATATCCTCAACGATTGCCAAATTACAGCTTGCAAAAATTTTAAATTACCTTCTTTTAAAAGTGGGCGGTGCCAGGCCCATTGTCCAAAATTTTACTAATTTTCTATTCTGCGTCATAAGGTCAACCCACCTACCAAGTTTCATCGCTTTATCCTTCTTTGGTAATGAATTATCGCATTTTTTCTGTTTTTCGAAATTTTCGAAATCGAAAAAGTGGGCGTGGTTATAGTCCGATTTTGTTCATTTTAAATAGCGATCGGAGATGAGTGCACGGGAACCTACATACCAAATTTCATCAAGATACCTCAAAATGTACTCAAGTTATCGTGTTAACGGACAGACGGACGGACATGGCTAAATTAATTTCTTTTTTCGCCCAGATCATTTTGATATATAGAAGTCTATATCTATCTCGATTAGTTTATGCCGTTACAGGGTACCGTTATACGAACAAAATTAATATACTCCGTGAGATCTGCTCAGCTGAGTATAAAAATTGGCAAGTTATCAACATAAATATAAATATGGTCTGCCTACCCCTCGCGTGTACTCTAATGTTAAGTTTATTTTTGAAACAAAAAAAGCAACAAATTATACCTAAAGCAATTATCATCTGCTCTTCTCTTTGATGCTTATAAGGGACGGCACTTCTATTCTGGTTTTCACAAAGTTAGGCTGTTCATTGCGCTTCAGTCGTACACTAGTCTTACCACGTATTGAGACCGCCAATGCTAAAAGCTTATTCCTCTTCAATTCCGTGGCATATGACATAACTTCTCTTTCGTCAAACCCTCATGCGCATAAATTAATACACAGCTGTAACATTTTTACGCTTTACAATTTAGATTCCAAGGCAGCCGGTTCCATGTACCGGAGCGACTCGGGTTTTTTCCTGACCAAGGGCTGTCATTTCAGTGTAACTCCATTTAATTTGTTGCGTCCCTTCCACAAATTGTCATCCTCCCAGCATATCCTTGCAGCGGAACTGCGTCATACTCTCCTGTTCCGGGAAGGTATCGAACCCAATCCGGGTCCTGCACCTGATCTGGGTACTGAGAAATGGTTTTGTTGCGTATGCCGGAAAATAATCTTTTTAGGACGGTCACACTCTTGTCAGGGTTTCACGTGCAAGGGCTGGTTGCGTCGGACAGGTTTCTAAATCTTTTGTGGCTCCTTGCTGTTCACGCCCGAAGGCGTCCCGAAGTCTGCGCCCCGCTGCTCAGCAAGCCACAACAAGTACCCGCTGCTTCTCGCGACCAATGGCGCCACCAGCGCAGAGTCGGTAGCAATGCCGGGCGTCAGCCCCCGCCACCGGCTTTTTCTTCCCCTTTTTCCGGCTCTAGCATTCGAGTAGGTCGGGGAAACATACTCTTAGTCCCTACCACCTTTGCACCGTTTGGCAGCAAAGACTACATATGTTTGCGACATCTGCCCAATGCACCTCCTCTTTTGGACGGTGCCACTTTCATAGATGTTCTGGTCTCAGCGACGGCAACCCCGACGGATTTCATCGCACCATGCTGCCAGGCCGCAACCCATCTACACCAGTTATCCCAATGCTTACCCAGGGACAGTGTTGCCATTTTGGTGCTTTAGGAGCCACATCTAGCCCTTTTTTTGCGTTTAGCTCCAAAAATTCCGGTTTAGCCCCTAGCTCTTTTTTGTCCCTCTTTAAAATGTTTGCCCCTTTTTGGCTCCAAATCTATTTCGGCAATACGTATTGTGAAATTTGTAATGTGTTTTATGTGTGTCGAAGTTTTTATTATTTGCTTCGTTATGTATTATGTTGCAACTCGGTATTCAACTGATAACAAAAACTTGAATCGATAAACTGTGTCGTGAGGTTGTATATTTGCTTTTCAGCTTGTGCAACTGCATAGTGTCACCTTCTAAGGGTTTCGACCCTTTAACTTCAGATTATAATAAATTTTTGTCTCCCGTACCTTATTTTCATTATACCTTGGAAGAATATATACGAATTAAAAAATAAGATAAATTTATAGACAAATTGATAGAAAGAAAGATACGTAATATATGTTGTGATGTTGGCTCGAGGGTAAGTTTTCACAATGAAACGAAAAAGTAGTTTTTTACGATACCAATATATTTTAGTTACTCTACGGTAACCGTCTTCAGGGTTGAAACTAATAAGAAACAAAACAAGTAAGGAAGGCTAAGTTCGGGTGTAACCGAACATTACATACTCAGCTGAGAGCTTTGGAGGCAAAATAAGGGAAAATCACCATGTATTATGTAAAATTAACATAGGGTAACCCTGGAATGTGTTTGTATGACGTGGGTATTAATTGAAAGGTATTAAATAGTATTTTAAAAGGGAGTGGGCCATAGTTCTATAGGTGGACGCCATTTCGGGATATCGCCATAAAGGTGGACCAGGTGTGACTCTAGAATGTGTTTGTACGATATGGGTATTAAATGAAAGGTGGTAATGAGTTTTTTAGGTGGACGCATTTTCGAGATATCGCCATAAAGGTGGACCAGGGGTGACTATAGAATGCGTTTCTACGATATGGGTATCAAATGAAAGGTGTTGATGATTATTTAAAAGAGAGTGGGCCTTAGTTCTATAGGTGGACGCCTTTTCGAGATATCACCATAAAGGTGGACTAGGCGTGAGTCTAGAATGTGTTTGTACGATATGTGTGCCAAATGAAAGGTGTTACCGAGTATTTTAAAAGAGATTGGGTCTTAGTTCTATAGGTGGACGCCTTTTCGAGATATCGCCATAAAGGTGAACCAGGGGTGACTCTATAATGCGTTTGTACGATATGGGTATAAATGAAATGTGTTAATGATTATTTAAAAGGGAGTGGGCCTTAAGGGGTGATTTTAGAATGCGTTTGTACGATATGGGTATCGAATGAATGGTGTTGATGATTATTTAAAAGGGAGTGGGCCTTAGTTCTATAGGTGGACGCCTTTTCAAGATATCGCCACTAAGGTGGACCAGGGGTGACTCTATAATGTGTTTGTACATTATGGGTATCAAATTAAAGGTATTAAAGAGGGGTTTAAAAGAGAGTAGCCCTTAGTTGTATATGTGAAGGCGTTTTTGATATATCGACCAAAATGTGGACCAGGGTGACGCTGAACATCATTTGTCGGGTACCGCTAATTTATTTATATATGTAATACTACGAACACTATTCCTGCCAAGATTCCAAGGGCTTTTGATTTCGCCCTGCAAAACTTTCACGCCCATTTACAAAGTTTTTTCTAAAGTTATATTTTGCATCAATAAACCAATATAATTACCATGTTTCATCCCTTTTTTCATATTTGGTATAGAATTATTGCATTTTTTTCATTTTTCGTAATTTTCTATATCGAAAAAGTGGGCGTGATCATAGTTCGTCCATTTTTTATACCAAGATAAAATGAGTTCAGATAAGAACGTGAACTAAGTTTAGTAAAGATATATCGATTTTTGCTCAAGTTATCGTGTTAACGGCCGAGCGGAAGGACAGACGGTCGACTGTGTATAAAAACTGGGCCTGGCAGGCTTCCATAACATCAATGCTAATGTATGGCTGCTAAATATTCTGGTATGAAGCGCCTTCCAAGCCCGCGTGCGCATACAATAAAAGTCGCCGAAGCGCATACTGCAGCGCATCGCTCGATCATATCAGTGCGTCGCCGTTCGGATCTTGCCTTCGCGCTATACGAACATGCGTAAAATTCGGAAGCACATACTGCAACTCATCACTCGATCATATCAGTGCATCCCCGCTCGGATGTCGCCTTCGTGCTTATGCGTAAAAATAAATAAATAATGGAAGCCGCAGCTAGGATAGGGACACACACCGTCGGCAAAGAAATTTTTATTTTCATCGACGGCCAAGCTGCCATAAAATATCTTGGCTCCTACTCATTCAATTCTGAACTAGCACTAAACTATCGCCGATCTCTACAACAGAACCGTGTATACCTCACATGGGCCCCTGAACATAGGGACATCGAGGGAAACTGCAATGCAAATGAACCCGCTAGGCAGAGAACAACCAGGCAGGTCCTTCCTGGCCAAGAACGCTTAGGTATGCCCCTGTCCACATGCAAGCGAATGCTAAAAGGGCACATCCACCGTCAAGCCGAGGAAAGATGGCTACAAAACACCGGGGTGTCAAACATCGAAAGAAACCTGGCCTAAATGGGATTCTAAAAGATCCCGTCACGTGTACAACCTAAGAAAGGATACAATTTCCACACTTGGGTGGTGGGGGGGGGGGGGGCACTAACTGGTCATTGCCTCATAGGTAGACATGCAGAAAGGTTGGGAGCGCCTTATCGTCGATGCTGTAGGAGTTGTAAAGACGACGAGGAGGAAAAAACGGTGGAACACGGCAGCGCTTTCTGGTTGCTCCATTTCTTGATAATCTGAGCCAGGTTGTGGAACATGACATCAAGGACCTGGTAGCTTTCATTAGGTCCTCAAAATGGTTCGAAGAGTAATGGTTAACGGTGTATTTTCGTGGTATCACAACGGTCCTAATACTACTGGCCTAAGTGTGCCCTCGGGCAGCCACCTCAACCTATCCTAACAAAATAAACAGCTATTTTCCCGATCTCGCCAAATCTGACATTGTCATCGACCAAATCATCGGCGACCTTATTTACAACACGGACGCGCCAAATGTCGACCATATCGAACATCCACGTTCCATGGCATCACGCTACCGACTGTCTTACACCCTAAAATCTTGGGTATGACGTTCGATCAGGATCTACATTTTTGAGAGTACGTAGCCGCAATTGTACCGAAAATCCAGAGGCGTAATAAAATCCTCAAATCTCTTTCCGGCAGCACTTGGGGTAAAGATAAATGAACGCCCGTCACCACTTGCAAAGCAATTGGCCGGTCGATTGCATGCTACGCGCCCCCGACATGATCGCCAAGCCTAAAGGTTACTCAATGGAAGAAAATACAGGCCTGCCAAAATACTGCCCTCAGAACCACTACGGGCTGTATTCTTATGTCCCCCGAACACCATATACATAATGAGGCGAGAGTATTCCCTATTAGGGAGAGAAATGAAATGCTAACCAAACAGTTTCTATTGAGTACCCAGAAACCTGGGCATCCCAACAGACATTTTATTGATGAGGCTACACCGCCCAGGGGCTTAAGGGGTCATCTCCGTAAGCATTATGAGGAAATACGGCACCTGAGAATACAACCCTGTAAAGCAAAAAAGCACAAGCAGGTCCTCAGTGGTATCCACAAACAGGCGTCGGACCTCTATGTCAGGAATTGCCCGGCAAATATGGTACTCAAAGAAAAATACCCAAAACTAGGAGAGGAGGAACGCACTCTCCCTAGGGAAACTCGCGTCACTCTAGCCCAACTTCGCGTCTCCAATATGGTCGCCAAGCCTAAACGTTACTCACTGGAAGAAAATACAGGCCTGCCAAAATACTGCTCTCAGAACCGCTACGGGCTGTCTTCTTATGTCCCCATAACACCATCTACATAATGAGGCGAGAGTATTCCCTATCAGGGAGAGAAATGAAATGCTAACCAAACAGTTTCTATTGAGTAGCCAGAAACCTGGGCTTCCCAACAGACATCTGATTGATTATGCTAGACCGCCCAGGTGCTTAAATTGTCATATCCGTAAGCATTATGAGGAAATACGGCACCTGAGAACACAACCGTATAAAGGAAAAAAGCACAAGCAGGTCCTCAGTGGTATCCACAAAAAGGCGTCGGACCTCTATGTCAGGAATTGCCCTTCAAATCTGGTACTCAAAGAAAAATACCCAAAACTAGCAGAGGAGGAACGCACTCTCCCTAGGGGAACGCGCGTCACTCAAGCTCAGCTTCGATCTGGATACTGTAACAAGTTAAACTCTTACCTATCCAGAATCAACCCTGACATACAAAATATATGTCCCGCTTGCAATGTGTCTCCACATGAAACCACCCATCTCTTAAATTGTAATGTGGAACCAACGCATCTAACACCCCTCGCACTATGGTCCGCCCCTGTTGAAACTGCGTGTTTCCTTGGACTCCCGTTAAAGGACATTGATGACAATTTGTAATTGGTCCAAACCTATTTGATGGGGCGAAGTACTGCTACAACAACGACAGCAAGCTTCGCTTTACAAAATGTAGCAATACCAAAGATTTTTGAAAGACTAAGATGTTGCATGCGCGGACTTCGGTTGAAACAGCGGAGCTTCACCAAGTTCTAGTAAGTCACTGCCACCACACCAAAAACTTTAACACAATTTTTAACATAATTTAAGCACGCAAAATGCACTAATTGGAGTTTTAGAGAGTTAAAATTTAAATTCTGAACAGATTAGCTAAAAGTGTACAAATAATTGTTAAATAATCAATACAGACATTGGTAGTTTAACAAATTCTGCTGTGGTAAGTGGTGAATGTGACCTACTAGAATTTTGTGAAGCTTGCTTCACACAATTTTTCGTCCCTGTAACATCTCTATCTTAAATTATATCTAGCAATACACTCAAACAGCAGACTTCGGTCAGGTGCAGAGTTCAGCTTAACAACAATAGGCATATTGTTAGTGTTATTCATTTCACTATTCCTAAGCAATCTAAAGAATCACGCAACGGTGATGGGTCGAGACTTTTTGTATACAAATCAGGCAAACTCTCTTCGTTTGTGTGTGGAATGCCATTAATTATGCTGTCAGTCGCGACTGCGCTTCTCTCTAGCTCTTTAAAGGGCTTTCTAGTAACAACAATTAAATTGCCCAAAGTATCAATCTCAATAGTAGATGTTTCTAGTACAGTCACCCTTTCCTGTATTGTTGGTAGGCATTGTGTTAGGTTTGCAGTCACAGCTCCCAGTTCACCTATTTTCTGCATTACTGTTCCCTCGGACTCACTTATGGGTTTTCTCATCACTGCTGTCAGCTCTTCGATAATACTAACTCTTTGCTCATCCATTTTGCGCTCAAATCTGTCATCCAGTAGTGTATTCGGCGGGGTATAAAGTATGCGAGTAGAATTTCAGCGAACTTGAGGTGCCTTAGTAATAGTTTGCACGTATGTATCAGCTAGAATCCCTTCAACAAATGCGCGGATAAATACAGGTGACAATATGTAGGTGCAGCACCAATTTTAAGGAAATTTAAATTTTATTTATAGGTACACTAGCGAAAAAACTCTAAAGCACCACGCAAACACGTCTTACTCACACAATGCAATCCGCGGTTTTGCACTTTCACCGGCGATGTGGACATTACAATGTCTTAGAGTATTAGGTAAGTTATTAACACACAGTACACCCTGAGTACAGGTACAAAATTAGTCCTATTGCCACCAACACACGCAGTCTGAGATCTGTCAACAAGATAAAACCTAATCAAAGCACCTATGTACATGACTAGAGAAATTAAAATAAATGTTAACTTCCAACATAAAGGCCCATGATCTACTGAGTCAAATGCCTTGGAATGGTCGAGTATGGTTAGATAAGCTATATTATTACCATCCATTTCCAACCGGATGCCTTCTATAACATCCAATAGCGTGGAAGCGCAACTTCGCTTGGGTCGAAAACCGGACTGACAGTCCGTGAGAAATCTATTTATATGCACGTAAGACATTATTTGGTTATGCATGATATGACAATCACTTTTGACAGAAATGGTAAGATAGCAATGGGTCTGAAAAAAGTTCACTCGACACTCGTGTCCAGATACACATCAATAAGAAGTTTATTACAATCTGAAAACGTCTAAACAAACACATATTCTACGGAATCACCCTTTCTAAAAACACAACGTAATCCATAGTGAAATATCAGCTCTGAATAGTTGGTTACCATTTACTTTCAACTAACATTTACTGTGGCGTGAACTTCAATTGGCGAATTCTCAAAGAGGAATCTAAATTCATCAATCTTTTTATACAGGCTTTGGGCATTTATGTGGAATATATTCACGCAACATAGTATAGGTAGTCTTTAAAACTAATAGCATAAACATTGAAGGCACTAAAAAACAGGAACACTGCTACATAAAAAACTCAAACAAGAATAATTTACATTTATTGAGTAGGCTATTGACGAAAACGACATAAGGAGATAAGAATTATACATAGAAAAACAGTATGATTCAATTACTAGAGGTTTGTTCTCCAATGATGACAGAGCTTTGACAATCCCAAATTTAAAAATCTGGTCGGGTTGCTATTACGAAGTAAGGAAAATGGGGGAATCATTCAATGCCCTTCAGTGAAAATTTTAGTAGAAAAGTACCTTTAGTAATATATTAGTAGTGATAATGAATTTATAATTGAATTGATAAAAAGTTATATTGGTTTGGTCATTCTTTCAGAATTTGTTTGAAGAATGCTGTATGTCAGAATTTTATTCAAAAACAAACACTATCTCAAAATTTGTTTGAAAAACTCCCTATCTGAGCATAAGTTTAATGCATTTTGCCGTAAGAGGGAGTTACTGAAAAGCATTCTGAGATAAAATGTTCTTCAACCTAATTCTGATATAGGACGTTTTTGCGCCAAATCCTGAAATGGGAAATTTTTTAAAAATATTTTGAGATAGGACGATTTCGAACTGGCAGCCGACATGGGGTGATACTCTACTCAGCAGCCGCAATGAAGTGACAAAAACAAAAAAAAAAAAAAAAAAAACAAAGAGACTGGGTTATTGTCTTAGAATTTTCTTGGAATATAGTTCAGAACCCGATGACAATGCAATAATAAGAAAAACACTCCGATAGGTGGCGCATGGATCGAAATATTTAAAAAAAATCGTATTTGTGGTCCGATTTGGCTCATATTTGGAACACATAATACATACATGAATAGAAAGCGACATATGAAAAAAAATCGCGGCCAGGTGGCGCAACGATCGACATATTGAATAAAATAATTGAAAAAAATGTTTAAGTTGAACGGTTTTTTTTAAAACAATACTTACATGAAGTAATAATAATACTAAAAGCTAGAAAATAATTAGGTAGGTCGTAGGTACTAGTCATCACACTCCTCATCAATCTAGGGCATTGATCAGACAATTAAATAAAAGTGTTGGGCGCGTGAAATTTCTAAAAATGTGAGGTGTAGCATAACCTAATTAAGGTTCATTTGGTCTTATATATGACTATCAATAGAAATTTGTCGCGTCCAACGCTTTTATTTAATTGTCTGTCTGATCAACGCCCTAGAGTGATGAGAGTGTGACGACTATTACGTAAGACCTACCTAATTATTTTCTAGCTTTTAGTATTATTATTACTTCATGTAAGTATTGTTTTCAATAAAACCGTTTAACTAAACAAATTTTTTTTAATCATTTTATTCTTGTAGAAGAACTGAGGATGCTAATACACCTTTCTGTGTATTTCATTTAGACAAGGAAAGAACTTTTTATGATCACTGCCACAATCACGGCCCACTGACCGCTTGGCCTGTATCTGAGATAATGGGGACTCCTTTTAACAGCATTTGCGGAGCTGCGGCGAGGAGGGTAGCAGCAATTGGAGAATTAGGAGAAATGTGCATCAAAATAGCGCCCGTGGGCTACTTGGACTCGCCTCTTGATATCCGGGCGGCACAGCAACCAACCAACCAAATGTTTATGTTTGACTACTCGTATGCATTTACATTACATCATCAATCAAAATTCAAAAATAACAGTCTGTAGATAATCCCGAAAAATTCAAGGATTGCAATAGATCTTCGGAGCTCGATGTCTTAGTGATGATAGGTGGATGGTAGAGTTGCCACAAGTTGCAGTACACTGTGCCATCTACCGTTCAGTAGTAGCAAACTAATTATTAAACCATCTATAGTTTAATAGAAGACTACTACAATTTGATCTTCCCATGATATTTTTGTTCGGGTTTTCAGTGCGATTTTAAATTGCAGTTAAAGTTGACTACAATTCTATTTTGGCAAATTTCACACTCAATAAAAATTGCACTTCGCCGCCTAGAAGTTAACACACAAAACACACAGTTTTTTGTTTTGTTTTGTTTTGTTTTGTTTTTTGTAGGTCCCGTCCGGCCAATTTGTAGGAAAAAAGCAAGAGGAGCACGACGCAAATTGGAAGAGAAGCTCGGCCTTAGATCTCTTCGGAGGTGGTCGCGCCTTACGTTTATTTTTTTATAACATCTATCCCCAATTTATTTCCCCATTTTTGGCGAAAATTGTGGAAAATGAATTTTGTCAACATATCTATACATTGGAAAGATAAAATATGATACATACTCTTCATTAAAAAAATGTTTCAAATAGTACAACAACGGATCTGCTATGGTACCTCAAATGTTTAAAACAGAAAAATCTCAAAACGTAAATTTCGAAGAAGAGCTATTTTTCCACGGAACTCCTCAATTGCGTTCTTGTAACCATCCTAATCTATATACATACATATATATGCAATACAATAGCTCAACATCATTGGCGGGATACAAAATTATAGTGTCGGATAATAAGTAAATATCCCACCAATATGATAAGCATTATCTCTGTTTGCTCCGAAAAGGAAGAATAGCGGTCGTTTGATTTGTCCACAAAACAACTTTGTTTGGAAGCCAGTAGATATATGAATATCTATATGTGTAGGTTTTGTGAGTAATTAGGCAAAATAATAGCCAAATAAAAGGCAACATACGCCTTAAAGTCACCATACATGCTATTTATCGGGCAAATTCATTTTTAGCGCAACTATCTCAATTGTTTGTTCATATAAGATATATGTATACGAGATCTGTTCCCTACATAATTCATATCTTTATATTTTAAAAAATGATTAAAAATACTAATCGTTCGATGTATTCTTGTAAATCGAGTGCATCATTTAAGTTACGAACTGAAATTTTCTGGGACATCAATGACGTGATTATACCATTTGTAAACGAGTTCGACGAATTTGACGAATGGGTTGATGGCCATCACCGTCTGGTATATTCAGCATCTAATGAGTATGCCAAAAAGCATTTATCAGGATGGGCAATGAGAAACACAAATAATCATAATGTTAATATATTAAAGAAAAGCTGTTTAGGCGTACTGTTTTGTTCGGCCAAATGTAGTTTGCCCAGCGGTAAAACCATTAATCTGCGTCCGGCAATTTGTGATAAAGCACGTCGTAAGCAGCAGGGAAGGCCTTGCCCCAACAGGTAATAATGATCTTATTAAGATATAATGTTAAGAGCCAGATAGTTTATGGAAATAACATAGGGTTAAAAAGAAACCAAAACTGAAAATACCTGGGAAATGATACCGTATTTCAAGTAGATCTTGAAAATGTAGGAATTACTGCATACCAGATTTTTTTCTGTTTTTCGTACCTTTGAACTCTTGCTAGCCTATAACTTTTTTGGCTATAAACCGATTTTAAGTTTCTATTCGGATCACATAACGAAATTTAAATCTTTCTAAAGGTGTATATATCAACTAGGACAATATAACACAACTGTGAAAATTTTCCCAATGAAGAAATTTTTTAAAAATTTTTGGGATTTGTCAAATTTGGTGCTATCTGTATGAATTGATTTATAGGAAAACTATAAATTAATTATGAGTTCATTAAGTATTCATGGTAGCTTAACACTGGTAAATAATAATTGTTATTCAATTATTATTTTGGGTTTATTGGGAAAAACTGAAAAGAAGGAAACATTTACTGGCATATTGCCAGGGCCGGATTAATCAACTGAATCAACTGAAAATAAATTTTGCTCAAATAAATAAAACTCAATTGACCGCATTCAAAAGGCGACGACCGACAAACTAGACAAGGTTCCTAAAAAGGGCATTTCCGACACATTTGACAAATTGTATGAGCGTGTATCGAAGTGAAAGGAGAGTATATTGAATAATAAAAAATGTTTATAACTTTTCTTCAGTTGGAAGGTCATACTGGTGAAAGTCTAGCGAATCAAAATTTGAAGTTTCTTACTGAAGACGGTGGTTTAGATATTCAAAATTGTAGAGGACAATAATATGGCAATGCATTAAACATGTCCCGGAAGTATAAAGGTGTGCAAGCAAGACTATTGAGTTTGAATGAAAATGCGATCTATGTTCCCTGTTCCGCGCATTTCCTTAATTTGTTTGGAGAGCATGCTGTGAAGTGCTGTTTTTATGCAGTAGATTTTTTCGCCATTATGCAGACATTATATAATTTTTTTCCACTTCCACCTATCGTTGGGGCGTATTAAAAAATAAAATAAACAATGAGAAAAGACATTGTCAACTATACGCTGGCAAGAACATTCGAATGCGACGAATGCAGATTACGATTCATTTGATATCATATAAGAGGCTCTAGAAATCATAGCTGATGATGAAAATCTGATACTCGTTATGAGGCGACGTGTATCGCGAATAAAATGCAAAAATTTGAATTTGGTTTCATGTTGTTTTTATGGAACTCTGTTTTGACTGCTATTCGTTCAGTGAGTAAGTCATTGCAAAGTGAAAAAGCAGATTGGCAAACGTGTGGGTTTTTGTACGGCTTGTTAGAAGAGAGTTTAGTTTCATTCCGTGAAAATTTCAATGATTTCGAGGAAAAAACAAAACAATTATAACCTGGCGTAGGTTATACAGAAATGGTAAAACGTACTCGTCGTAGAAAAAATCAACCTAATGACGGAAATGCTCCAGAAGTCCAGATGTAGAATTTTCGCCTCGCGATGATTTTAGGACAAAAGGTTTCCTCGAAATCATCGACAATCATCACAGTGAAATCAAACGATGTGCAAAAGTGTATATGGAAGTTTCAGAGAGATTTTCATTTCTCATCAACTTTTCTCTAAGTGATGGAGACCTCCACGAAGCTATAAATAACTTAGTTCGTTTTTATTCTAGATATTTGGAAGAATTTTTCATTGAAATGAAACAATTCCAAAGTTACGTGAACTCCAGATACCCTGATGCACAAAAAACTCATACTCATTTGTATAAGATTCTAATGGAAAATCAATTAGCCTATGTATTTTCTAACACAGAAATTGCTCTTCGGATTTTTTTAACATTAATGATCACAAATTGTTATGCTGAACGATCCTTCTGGCAGTTAAAAAGATTCAAAGCTGCTGAAAGAGCTACAACGCGACAAGAGCGACTCGAGATGTCAGGTATACTTTGCATTGAGTCAGATTTATTGAACAAAATCGATATTGATGATATAATTGATGAATTTGCCGAAAACAAATGTAGAAAATGACCTGTTTAAAACGTAGATAGTAATTTTATTGATATTATTACATTGTGACACTAAAATTTTTATGAAAGATATATGTAAGTTGGTATTTTTTAATCGAAAAAAGAAGGGAGGGGACGTGAAAAAAGGGCCCCGTTGAGGGTTAATCCGGCCCTGCATATTGCGAAGGTACCATTTCGAAAACCGCCACGTCATCATCGGCGGGCAATTTCGTAATGTTTTTATTTATTTCAACAGATTTCACCGGGGATCAAACCATGGTTAAACTGTTGAAATCACAATCGCCTAACCATTGGGCTATTGTGTTGTATTTGCTTTCCTTGCTAATTTCAGTTTTATCCCATTTTCACGCTCTCGCACAATTTGAGATATTCTGTCTTTACATTAATTTGTACCAGGCGCGCTTTTTTGTTATTGTTATTGTACCACTCCTCTTCACTGTAGAAGATTTTTTGTGTACTATTTTGAAACTCGTGCTCAGTTTATATAGTTATATGTTTGTATGTTTAATAGTGTGTTCAATTTTAGTTAAGATAAGAATTAATGAGCTGAACAACGGTATATAATAATTGTTATTGAAATTATTTTGGTTTTATTGGTAAAAACTGAAAAGAAGGAAACATTTCCTGGCATATTGCGATGGTACCATTTCAAAAACCGCCACATCATCATCGTCAGACAATTGCTTATTATTTTTATTTATTTAAGCAGGTTTCACCGTCAATCGAACCACGGTCAAACTGCTGAAATCACAATCACCTAACCATTGGGCTATTGTGTTGTATTTGCTTTATTTGCTAATTTCAGTTTTATCCAATTTTCACGCTCTCGCACAATTTGAGACATTCTGTCTTTACATTAGTATTCATTGAGTCATCGAGCTCTGGATCACGACCAAATCTCATTGGAACGATCAGGATCAGCTCTATGAGAGTTGGCAGCACTCAACGAATGTGTACACATAATAGGGTGCCTTGTATTTTCAACTTTTTTCCCGAATCGCTCCATAAAATTTTACTCAAAAAGTATAAACAAATTATCAAACTAATAACAAGTATTATTAGATCTTTAACTATGCCACAAATGCTATTATTTTACATATAAAATTGTATGGGATTTTGCACTTAAAAGACCTTGAGTACTAATGATTAACAAAGGGGTCGGCAGTTAAAATACGTTGAAAAATGTCGGGAGAGGTATCAAAAGAAATGCTTTGAACTAAATAACTTTCATCCAAAGCCTGATATTAAAAATTATACTTCTGTCAGGAGCTTTGTGCAAAAAGCATTTGCACGTTATGTTGTGGTTCTTGTATTTTTCATAAAAAAATTTATAATTTTCCTAACAAGATTTAAAATAAATGTAAATTTTATGGCCTTAATAATTCGTTTTCAGACTTAAAGTTTAAATTTATAGGCTTTCGAGTTGCTACAAAATATTGCTGTCAAAAATTTTTCAAGAAAAACTAAATTAGAAGAGAGCCACCCTGAACTGCACCAGATAGTTATCGGGATCACAACGTTGTTGTTGCATTTGCGTGTTAAATTTCTATCCATATCTGGATGATGCTTCACTGAAACGTAACTATTATGATTAATAAAAATAAAAATAAGCTTTATTTGACCAATATGTGCTTTAGTGCAAGTCAAAAGACTCCACTAGTACAACCCGACGTTTCGCTAGTCATCTTAGCATCCTCAGGGGTGAAATAAATTTATTTCAATTATTTTTCCCATATCAATCAACAACAACAACATTATAATATGTAACATAAAAAAAAATAGTTAAGAATTAAATATGTAAACCTTACTGATTAATATCACAATTGTATATGGAGCACTTACAATTTTTGTATACGTTAATATGTTATTCTTACATATTGCACTTAACTTTATCATCAATATATATATTTTAATTTAAATTAAATTAATTTAGTCAACAAATTTTTATGTTGATAACCGTTTGTTTGGGTACACTTATTAAATGTGGTTAATTGTTCAATTGGACTTTGATTCATGTATGTTTGTTTGTATGTATGTAGGTTGTTTCATATGCATAACAGATAAGCCGAAGAAATGTCATCTGTGTCTTCTTTCTGTTTACTGTTCTGTTTCTGTTTTGTAATATCCTTAAACTCTCTATTGTGAATCAAACCTTTTCCCGTTTCTCTTTGTCTAAAATTTTTGCGTTATGGAGATCAGCTGTATGGCCGGTTGCTGTGGTATGTTGCGATAATGCAGTGCCATTTTTGTTTTTCCTTATGTCAGTGTCGTGTTCTTTTAGACGAACGCCTAGTGCGCGTTTTGTTGTACCTATGTATATTTTATTGCATGTTTGGTTGTCATATCCTTTACATGCTATTTCGTACACAATGTTATTTTGTTGTGTAGTTGGAACTGGGCTTTTAGTTTTTGTGAAAATAGCAGACAAAGTTTGGTTAGATTTGTAGGCGAAGCATATGTTGTTGTTGGTTTTTGGTATGCTTTTTTCTATGTTGTCTGTTAACCTAGGTATGTATGTTACGCTGTAATATTGTTTTTGTTGGGCATTGATATTAGCTGTTGGGTTGTTGTTAGTTACGTATTTTATTTGCGTTTTCTTTTTTTCAATTAAATTTTGTATTAGACCGTAAGCGTAATTGTTTTTTCTCAATACTTTGGTTATTTTGTTAATGTTAACGTCCCAGAATTTTTCATTGCTGATTTTTAACACTTTGTGGATTAGGTTTTTGGCCGTGTTAACCTTATATTTAAGTGGTTATGCTGATAAGTAATTAATCAGTCGTCCCGATGAAGTGGGTTTAGTATACCAATCTAGTTCAAGATCTTGGTTTTTTCTGTGGATGCGCGTATTAAAAAGGGGATGCTGCCATTATTTTCTATTTCCACAGTAAACTTAAGTTTATTGTGATACTTGTTAAATCTCTCCTCTTTACAATGGGAAAGACGTCGTCCACATACTTAGTTAGAAATGATATGTTTATGTTATATTTTTTTTTTAGTTCGGACATGCTATCTTTTAGCAGGTTGTCCATAACTATGTCAGCTATGGTTGGGGAGAGCGGATTACCCATCGGCATTCCAAACGTTTGGCCGTATAGCTTCTCATCCCACATGAAATAATTATTTTTCAGTAGGCAAAAATGAAGTATGTCTAAGAATTGTTTTTTTTTTGTTATTTTAGTTATTTTTGTAATTTCATCCCATTTCTTCAAAATTATTTTTATGGCACGCATCGCAGGTATATTGGTAAATAGGGACACCACATCAAAATACACTAGTATGTCGTTATCACTAACGCTTTGCAACGACAGCCTGTCTTCATGCTGGCTGGAATGAATGGCAGCGTGTATATGTGACTATGTGTTTATGAGTTCTGTGTCCAGGTCCATGCCTTAGCCGCGATGTTGCACTTCACATAATATTAACATAATAACATTAACATTGACAGCATTGTAACTATAGTAACACAATGTTGCAACGGAAATAAGATGTTGCGGTTGGCATCATGTTGTTATAATAAGTAAAATGTCACCATGTTGCTAACAACGTAGCAGCATTGACGAATGCCATGTACCTACAGATGTGTTTGTTCTGTTCAGGTGTGTATGAGGATGTGTATTTGTGCAAGGCTATGAGCGTGTGAATGCAGTAGTGTGAGCGGACAAGGCACGAACCAAATGTATATGTGTAGGTGTTCGTTTTGTGGAGCGGTAAGTGTATGAATGTATGAGTGTGTGGGTGCATAATTGAAAATACGGGAAAACCGAAAGATAGCTTTGCACGTTAGTTCTGCTTACTCCAAGCTGGAAAAAGAAGCGGTAAAGATGGGTTTGATGGTGAATGAGGACAAAACGAAGTACCTGCTGTCATCGAGCAAAGAGTCAGCGCATATGCGCCTTGGCAACCACGCTACTGTTGGCAGCCATAATTTCGAAATAGTAAAAGACTTCGTTTATTTGGGAACCAGCATCAACATTAGCAACAACATCAGCACTGAAATCCAGCGAAGAATCAATCTTGCCAATAAATGCTACTTTGGACTAGGTAGGCAATTGAAAAGTAAAGTCCTCTCTCGGCGAACGAAAATCATACTCTACAAGTCACTTATCGTACCCGTCCTGCTATATGGGGCAGAAGCATGGACCATGACAACAGCAGATGAAGCGGCTTTGGGAGTGTTCGAGAGAAAAGTTCTTCGAAAGATTTATGGACCTCTACGCGTTGGCGATGGCGAGTACCGAAGAAGATTTAATGATGAGCTGTACGAGCTATACGCAGACATCAACATAGTCCAGCGAATTAAAACGCAGCGGCTGCGCTGGCTAGGCCATGTTATGCGAATGAAAGATGATGCTCCGGCCAGGAAAGTGTTTCTATCGGAAACCGCCTATGGAAGCAGAGGTAGAGGGCGGCCCCCACTCCGTTGGAAGGACCAGGTGGAAAACGATTTAAACTCCCTTGGTGTGACCAATTGGCGCCGGTTGGCGGAGCGAAGGAGCGACTGGCGCGCCTTGTTGGACGGCCATAACCGTTTAGACGGTTAAGCGCCAATTAAGTAAGAAAGTAAGTAAGCTCTGCACGTATAGGCCAAAATTTTCCGTTCTAAGTAACGTTCTCTGCCACGGCGGTAACTATAGAAGGGTGCAACTTTAGGCAACGGACAAAGTATTACTTTATCAGTGCCCAGTGTGAGTGAGTTAATATTTAAAAGTTTGTGCCCCGAAAAATATTTAAAAAGGTTTGAAGTGCGCGGCTTAAAGCGAAACAAAAAAAAAACAAAAGATTTGTTGTGCGCGAATAAAAGCGAAACTTTAAGTTGTGTGCGCCAAAAAGTTTTTCGCGAAACGTGAAAAAAAAAACGACGCAGAAAGGAGTAAAGGCTAGGGATATCCTGCCCACCACCAAGCAGTTCCCGATTCAGGACAGCAGCAGAAGTTCCTGGAAACTCCCTTCTGGAAAGAACGCATTGGGCAGAGCATTGAAAATTACGGTTTGCGGCTAAAGACCAATTGGCGACATACCGCCCGGCAACATCTACCACGCATCCGCAAGCAATTAGTTTGGTGGCGGACATCACAAAAACAACTATTACGCCGCTTTTAAATTGGCGTCATACGGCCGCAATAACCACTACAGCATTTTTTTTTGTTAGAGACATACCGCTCCAACAATAACAACCACGAGTTTTGGTATTGGCGGCGCAACGCCAACAGTAATCGTCACAACACTTTCATACCGACGGCACGCAACATTTGCAACAACCACAACCTCATTTTTTCTGGCAACGCACTCCCTCAGATTCTCGAGCATCACACGGCAAGAACAACAAGCACAATTCAACTTATACCCAACCCTTTGAGCAACTCCACACAGCATATACATACTTACTTACTTACTTAATTGGCGCTTAACCGTCTAAACGGGTATGGCCGTCCAACAAGGCGCGCCAGTCGCTTCTTCGCTCCGCCAACCGGCGCCAATTGGTCACACCAAGGGAGTTTAAATCGTTTTCCACCTGGTCCTTCCAACGGAGTGGGGGCCGCCCTCTACCTCTGCTTCCATAGGCGGGTTCCGATAGAAACACTTTCTTGGCCGGAGCATCATCTTTCATTCGCATAACATGGCCTAGCCAGCGCAGCCGCTGCGTTTTAATTCGCTGGACTATGTTGATGTCTGCGTATAGCTCGTACAGCTCATCATTAAATCTGCTTCGGTACTCGCCATCGCCAACGCGTAGAGGTCCATAAATCTTTCGAAGAACTTTTCTCTCGAACACTCCCAAAGCCGCTTCATCTGCTGTTGTCATGGTCCATGCTTCTGCCCCATATAGCAGGACGGGTACGATAAGTGACTTGTAGAGTATGATTTTCGTTCGCCGAGAGAGGACTTTACTTTTCAATTGTCTACCTAGTCCAAAGTAGCATTTATTGGCAAGATTGATTCTTCGCTGGATTTCAGTGCTGATGTTGTTGCTAGTGTTGATGCTGGTTCCCAAATAAACGAAGTCTTTTACTATTTCGAAATTATGGCTGCCAACAGTAGCGTGGTTGCCAAGGCGCATATGCGCTGACTCTTTGCTCGATGACAGCAGGTACTTCGTTTTGTCCTCATTCACCATCAAACTCATCTTTACCGCTTCTTTTTCCAGCTTGGAGTAAGCAGAACTAACAGCGCGGGTGTTTAGGCCGATGATATCAATGTCATCAGCATATGCCAGTAATTGCTTTTATAGTATATTGTTCCAGTGCGGTTAAGTTCTGCAGCTAGTATAACTTTCTCCAGCATCAAATTAAAGAAATCGCACGATAGGGGGTCACCCTGTCTGAAACCTTGTTTAGTTTCGAACGGCTCGGAGAGGTCCTTCCCAATTCTGACTGAGCTGATGGTGTTGCTCAACGTCATTTTGCACAGCCGTATAAGTTTTGCGGGGAAACCAAATTCAGACATAGCGGCATATAGGCAGCTCCTTTTCGTGCTGTCGAAGGCGGCTTTAAAGTCGACGAAGAGGTGATGTGTGTCGATTCTCTTTTCACGGGTTTTTTCCAAGATTTGGCGCATTGTGAAAATCTGGTCGATGGTAGATTTACCAGGTCTGAAGCCGCACTGATAAGGTCCAATCAGCCGGTTCACGGTGGGCTTCAATCTTTCGCACAATACACTTGAAAGGACCTTATATGCGATAATAAGAAGGCTGATTCCACGATAGTTGGTGCATTTTGCAGTATCCCCCTTCTTGTGGACTGGGCAAAGAACACTTAGATTCCAACCGTCGGGCATGCTTTCGTCCGCCCATATTTTGCTAAGAAGCTGCTGCATGCGCCTTACCAACTCCTCGCCGCCGAACTTGAATAGCTCCGCAGGCAATCCATCAGCGCCCACGGCCTTGTTGTTTTTCAATCTGGTTATTGCTATTCTAACTTCGTCATAATCGGGCGGGGGGACATATATTCCATCATCATCGATTGCGGGATCGGGTTCTTCATCTCTGCGCGGTGAATTGCTGCATCCATTTAGGAGAGCAGAGAAGTGTTCCCTCCATAATCTAAGCGCTCTCTGGACATCAGTTACAAGGTCGCCGTTTTCATTCCTACAGGAGTTTGCCCCGGTCTTAAAACCTTCCGTCTGTCGCCGTATTTTTTGGTAGAATTTTCGGGCGTTATTCCTGGTGGCTAGCAGCTCAAGCTCCTCGCACTCACGCCTTTCTGCGTCTGCTTGTTTCTTCCTGAAAAGGCGTCTCGCTTCCCTTTTCAACTCACGATAGCGTTCACACACTCCTCTTGTCGCGCTCGCTTTTAACGTAGCCCTGTAGGCAGCGTCTTTTCTTTCGGTTGCAACGCGGCATTCTTCATCATACCAGTTGTTTTTTCGTGGCCGCCGGTAACCAATTTTTTCCTCGGCGGCAGTATGAAGTGCTTTGGAGATATGCTCCCACAGCCCCTGTATTCCTTCAGGATGAGTTGTGCCCTCAGAGAGCAGGTGTGAGAGTCGAGTTGCGAAATCATTGGCAGTCTGTTGTGATTGAAGCTTTTCGACGTCTAGCTTTCCTTGTGTTTTTTGTTCCTTGTTTTTAGCCGCGTTGAGGCGGGTGCGTATTTTGGCTGCAACGAGATAATGGTCCGAATCGATGTTAGGTCCTCGGATCATTCGCACATCTAAAACACTGGAGGCATGCCGTCCGTCTATCACAACGTGATCGATCTGATTGCGAGTATTTCGATCAGGAGACAGCCATGTAGCTTGATGTATCTTTTTATGCATGAACCTCGTGCTTGATATGACCATGTTTCGAGCACCGGCAAAGTCAATCAGCCTCAGTCCGTTAGGAGAAGTTTCATTGTGTAGGCTGAACTTTCAGACTCTAGGGCCAAAAACACCTTCTTTGCCCACCCTGGCGTTAAAGTCGCCAAGCACGACTTTTATATCATGACGGGGGCAGCGCTCGTATGTGCGTTCTAATTGTTCATAAAAAGTGTCTTTCACCTCATCGTCTTTCTCCTCTGTCGGCGCTTGGGCGCAGATGAATGATATATTAAAAAATTTTGCTTTTATTCGAATAGCGGCGAGACGCTCGTCTACAGGCGTGAACGCCAGCACTTGGCGACAAAGTCTCTCTCCCACCACAAATCCGACGCCGAAACTGCGCTTATTCGCATGGCCACTCCAATATATGTCACAATTTTTGATCTTCTTTCTTCCTTGCTTCGTCCAACGCATTTCTTGGATGGCGGTGATGTCAGATTTTGCTTTGACGAGGACATCAACCAGCCGGGCATCTGCACCAATCCCATTCAGGGAGCGGACGTTCCAGGTGCATGCCCTCAATTCATTGTCCTTCAAACGTTTGCCATGGTCGTCATCAATAGAGAGTGTATTTATCCGAGGCTTGTTGTTATATTTCATTAAAGTATGGTTTTACGTGGCGGGTCCCAAGCCCAGCGCACAACCCGCTCAGCGGGGGTGAAAATATTACTTGGCACGTTTATATAGCGAGCCGCTTGCTCCAAGACAGACGCCCGCTTGCAGCCGCACCTAGAGGTGTACAGACGCTGCCGATGAAATCTCCCCCGGCTAGCCCTTAAACCGATTATGTCAGAGTGGCCTAGCCAGGGTGTCGCCTTCTCACATTAGCTCACCGCTAAACCGGTGTTTAGCGGCTGCCCAGAGGATACTTGGCCGCAAGCGACCGGCAGTAGTGAGCTGCTTGAACCGCATGCAAAAGAATCGCTCTGGCCATTCCCAGGTGAATGGCGGTCAGAAGCTTTCCCCACTTTCGTGGACTTCTACACACGGCCCCACCCTACATACGCTCAACATATTTATTTAGTATCGCTCGCAACAAAAATTGAACCTGTCCATAAGCAAAGAAAAGTCTGGTAATGTAAATTGCGCACAGAACAACAACAACAGAGCTTCACAACATTCAAATCTGGAAGAACCACGGCATCCACGGGAGGCTACAACTACAACATTGGCGGGAAAAGCAGATTTAAAACTTTTATTGTTATTTTAGTTATTAGTTTTTTATTTGAATTTTTTGAAGTTACGAACACACATGTAGTGTTCTTTGAATTAGGTGAATTTATTTTTGGTAGAAAGCTGTAAAATGAGACAGCGGGGAGTTTACTTTTTCTTTGGGTTAAACAATATTTCCTTTTACTTTTCTAATTCCTTTTTTTTTTTTTTGTTCATTCAATTTTTATTCCCTTTTGTTTATTTTCACTTCATTTCGCTTCGGCTTTCATTCGTTCATTTTATCCCCATTTAACCGTGCCTATTTCACTATTAGGAGTTTTTTTTTTTTGCCTTTTTGGCAGATTTTTATTATAAATATTAGTCAACGAGAGACTAACTCAAGATTGTAAAATTTGGAGAATTTAACCTTTTTTGTTTACCTGAATTGGCGGCAATATGCCTTGCAGGATCGTCCCTTGGTATATCGGCACTATATACCGCGGTTAACTTAGTTTGATACCGGCATTTTTTTGGATAGTTTATTTTTTTTTAAACATACATTTTTTTTTGTCATATGAACACCACGCTGGTAGATTCGTTACTACAAAGCCACTCGTTGCAGAACTGCAAAACCGAGTGAGCCATCAAGAGCTGAATAGACGTATGTATCTAGCATGTATGCTCTGAGCTTTTCCTCTTTTCAGCACATCTACTCTACAGCTTGAAGGCGCCTCCAACACATTGAGTGATATGGTGAGTGAGTAAAACTTACATTATTTTATTTGAGTATATATGCTAGTATGCACATATATTGACTTGCAATTCCTAATTTATACTTATAATTGACAAAGAGCAATAATATATTTGCATACACAATTTTATGCACATACGTATCTACATGCAGGCATATTTTTGTCTTATGCAAAACTGTTTTTTTTTATCGTTCTTCTTTTTCATCGTTCTTAATTGCATCAGTTATTGAGATAGGTCAAGGATTAGGGCTTTAACTTTATTGTCTTTTTTTTTTTGTACCGCAAGGAATTTCTTTTATTACGTTTGAATTGCATCCATAAGTTTTCCGATTAGCTAGTAAGACATTATGGTAGGCCGTAAATTGAAGAAAAAAGAAAAATTGTTGTGAACTGATTAATTTGGTAGATTTTTAGGGCAACATTTATTTTTACTTTTGTTAAGTTTTTTTTTGCGAATAATAATTTCGTTCGAATTGAAAACGTGTAATTAGTATTAGGGCGTAGTTTAATTTAAAACTTAGCATTTTCTTGAAATCGTAGTTTTTAGTTTACCTTCCCTTTTTGAGCTTGCTTTAATAAATGAATAATGTATGGATGAAGATTTTAGATCTTTTCATAATGCAGAGCTAAAGTGTTAGGTTTGGTGTTGGTGCTGCGCTTGCGCGTGGCAAGGTTAGGTGAAGGTGAGTAATAGGGAAAAATGACTTATTGACGGACGGGCAGACTTATGTCAGGTTTGGGGCACGGTAAGGAAGTAGGAGTCAGCAAAGTGCGCACGGTGCGGTGCAAGTTGCACTGCAGAGGGAGGGTAGACTCCACCTGACAGGACAGGCCTTCATCTTTTTCCCCTCTTAACTGTGCCCCTTACGTATGTTTCTATCTTTTTCAACTTTCCCTTCTTTTTCTCATCATGCAGGTATGAACCCTTATTTTGTTCAAGTGGCTGCGGGTGAGGACGGTGGTGAAATGCCCCGCCCAAGGCGACGTGCTAGCCTGGGCCCGCAAGCATACCTGCTTGCCGCCGCTCCTCGCCACCCAAACAGTCAGCCACGTAACAATGGAACCCAACGGTAATAGTCCGATCCTCTTTTTATCTCCTACCTTTTTCAACTAACTCTATTTTTCACTATTCCTTAATTTTCCAACTTTTATTCCAGATTTCCTGTTTTTTTTTTTATCCTATGTTCCTTTCAAACCCAATCCTTATTTCCGTCTTTTGACAGAACAGGGACAGTCATGATGGCAACGCCGATTGGGTTCACCTGATCGACAAGTGTCATCATGACCAGAAGATAGGGATTATCTGAGTGTCCTGTTTTTTTTTTTATCCTATGTTCCTTTCAAACCCAATCCTTATTTCCGTCTTTTGACAGAACAGGGACAGTCATGATGGCAACGCCGATTGGGTTCACCTGATCGACAAGTGTCATCATGACCAGAAGATAGGGATTATCTGAGTGTCCATGTAAGGGTTCCTTTGTTGAACTTCAACAGCTCGACAAAGTGGTAACTGATATGACACTTAGCTAGCGGCGGGCTTAGGTAGGAGATCGTGGCGAGCTATTCAAGCTACCTTACCGGGAGTCCAGTACTGCCGGTAAGTGAGGTTTACAGTCGTCGCCACGATATAAAGGAGTAGGAGGTGTGGCATCCAAACATAGGTATAAGTTCTTGAACGTGAAGTGCCACACTTCCACGGACTGCACTATTGAACAGACTTCAAATACATAGAGACGGACTAACCACCTTCCTTGAACCTTCGCCAAGGCAGCACCACAGACACCAATACAAATACATTAAATTTCATTTGTTAACTTTTGATTTCAAATTCAAAATTTAATATTCTTGAAGTTTCGAGGTTATTCAAAATTTTTTTACTGAATATTTCTTAGGAGGATTATTTCCAAACATCTTGTTTGAATTGCGTTTTTTTTTTTGAAAATTTTTTAGTTCACACACACAAACAAAGTGTTAGAGATTGGTTTTAGTTTTAGTTTAATTTTGTTTTCAGTTTTATCCCTGAGGTATTTTTTTTTTGGATTCTGGGTCAGACCCTCAAATCGTCAAACCTAGATCATTAGGTATCAAAAATATTATTCGCATTTAATTTTTGATCCCCGAGTTATTTTGTTTTTGGTTTTGGGTCATATTTTTGGGTTGGATACGAGACATTCAAGGCAGAAAAATAAAAAAAAAATTTGTCTTGCTACTCATACACACACAAGCCAACATATATTTTGAATTCTCCCTTTTGTATGTCTTAAGTTTCTATTGTTTCGATTATCATATACATAATATTTTACACCCAAACAAATATTGTTTGAATTCTCAAACACATACACGCGCACATAGCCCCTGAATTTAACTTCAGTTTTAATAAAATTTTTTATATAATTCAAAATTTTTGTTT
The DNA here is from genome assembly GCF_040869045.1 of Eurosta solidaginis. Lineage (NCBI taxonomy): Eukaryota > Metazoa > Arthropoda > Insecta > Diptera > Tephritidae > Eurosta > Eurosta solidaginis. Next base: position 114,028,872 of record NC_090320.1, on the reverse strand, counting down.
TTGATATTAACGTGTAAGTTTTTTTTTCTTCTTTCCTCATACGCATAAACCCACAAATCACTTGAGTTACCATACACATACATACATACACACAAACCTATTACTTAATAATTGAATATAATTTTTATATACATACATATATTGTAATTTTTATATCTATTATTTAATATCCTTTATTTATATATTTTTTTTATTGGGTTTTGGGTGAATTTGGACATGTTATCTTATAGTATTTACTTTTTTATTATTTGGATCTGCAAATGCAAACAGATTGTTTTTATCGGAATATTTTCTTTGCATCTCATTTTTTTTTCTTATTCGCATAATTTTTTCTTCTTTTTTTTCCATTTGGGTTGCGGTCGGGATATCGTTTCCTTGAAGGTATTAGGGTGTCCTGGACAAAATCTCTAGTTCGCTCTTTTTATTTTTCGATTGTTCTTGCGTTTTTGGGTTATTGGTTAAAAGTTTCGCCGCTGCAGGCAGTGAATGTCCGACCAAGGCCAGGACAAACATACCGAGGAAAGACCTTTTGGGGGAGTGGGAATTTTAGATTCCAATAGGCGTGTTAAAAGGAGTCGTGCCAGGGCTCTTGAAAACCAGATTGCTGGTTCACTTTTCACACAAATTGACACAGGGATTCCGAGGCCCATAAACTTTGTCCCTACTGACTATTTTAATAGGTGCGCGTCGCGGATTTTTGGATCTTTTGGCCCTGATCGCCCGCTGAGGGTCTCTGTCGCGAACGGGGTGTCATTCAACGAGTTAGATAATAGCCTAAACTTCTCCCAAAAAATCTATTTGGTGTGCCAAATGGTCGATAGGGAAAACGTAGGTGCCCAGGGGGGTGATGTTCCGGCGAAGATCGCACCATCAACGAATGTCGGCACTAGCCTTAATGCTCCTCAAAACCACACCGCCCAAAATGCAAATAATGTCGAACAGCTGACCCGAATGATGGCGCAACAAAACGACTTGGTGGCGCAAATGGCAAATGAGGTGATGAGCATTAAGACCAGTGTCGATAACCTTGGTGGCCGCGTAGCAGACATAGAAACGTCTTCGCAAGCGCCTGTACATCGGTCCGCCTTGGCATCTACGCCCGAGCCTCAGAGCCGGAGGGGGGGGGGGGGGACGCAGAGCGCGTCAATGAGCCAACGGTCAGTTACAGTACCGGGCGAGATGCCAGCGATCCTCCCAGGTGGAAGAAGCTCGACCTTGAAAAGTAGCACATCAAATTCGATGGAACAAGTAAAGGTATAAGCGTCGAAAGCTTCATCTTTCGGGTGGAAAGGATGCGCGAGCAGCATAATATCTCCTTCTTCCAGCTTTTCACGGAATTTCATTTTCTGGTTACCGGCGGTGCCTTGAAGTGGTATTTGCAGGTCCTTGAAGACCATGCGGAGGAGCCGAAATTTGGCTACTTTGAGCTAAAGTCCGAGCTGCTGAGCCACTTCAAGACTGCCGAGTCCAACTATGAAATCATCCGTGAAATCATGGAGAGGAAACAGCTGCCCGCGGAAGCTTTCGACGACTTTTATGCCGAAATCCATAACATGACATTCCGTTTGCGGAAGAGAATCCCTGAGAGGGAATTGGTTGGCATAATTAGGGGAAATCTTAAACTGTACCAAGCCAACCTGACCTTCGCCATTAAAATGGACTCGTTGGCGGAGCTCAAAGCTGAGTGTAAGAGTGCGGAAAAACTCATTAAGGAAAATAAGAGCCGGTCCAGACCAGTTAATGAGATAGGGTTCGAACAGCCCGATATACTGGAAGAGAAAAAGTTAGAAGCTTTTGATACGAAGCCTCAGTACCCACCCCAATACCAACCACAACCTCAACCCCTACACCAAACCCCAGCCAATCCCAATAGTGTTCGTCCTTCTGTTAGTCCTGCGTCTAAGTCGACTGTGAATTCCTTTTGTGCTTCTCCCTTCCACTTGATGTTGTGTTTTTCGTGCGGTATGCCGGTGGATCACTTCGTTAAAAACCCGGCAGAAGCCCAAACGCCGAATAAGTTTACGTCCTCGTTTCACAATATGATCTGTTTTGCTTGTGGTAGTGATTCGTCCTTTTGTGTGTTTAAGCCTCAGCAGGGAAACTCGAGACTGGCGGAGTTGATCGGGGACTCCAGCCAGACAGCCGGCAACCCAGCAGTAAAGATTTTGAAGAAGGAAATGAAAGAGAATAAAGTTAAGATAGAGGAAAGAATAACAGAAAAGCGGGAGGTCAAAAGTTTGCACCAGAGAAAGTTAGCTTACGAGGAGGCAAGACTTAGGATTTTTTGTGAAACAATACTAAATAATAGGAGAAATAGGAATTTTAAAAAGATAGAAAAGAAGGGAGAAGGGGAAATATTTCAAACGTTTAAGAAATAAAATAATTTCAACAATTGTGACTGTAAAAGGCGATAACAGGTTTTTTCGCCAAAACCGCGATAGGAGGTAGGGAAGTTTTAGCTCTCTTGGACTCAGGAGCGAGTGCCAGCTGTTTAGGGAAAGGCTCAGCGGCACTCCTGTGCGGTAAAGAGGCCTTGATTGTGTCGATCAGGGACCAAAATATCCGGACCGCGAACGGGGAGGAAACCGCCGTGGTAGGGGTCATAAAGTTACCAGTCGTGTGGGATAATACGACCAGAGAATTGGAATTTTTGATAGTTCCTGATCTGCAACAAGAAGTATATTTTGGGATATACTTTTGGCAGGCCTTTGGTATGAGTGTTGTGAGTAAAGGTATGAATGGGAATGTGTGTCCAAATGTTGCCCGTGCGGCGGAGCTTGTACCCGCCGAGGGTGACTTGTCTTTCGATGCCGTGCAACACGTTTTAACGACGGAACAGCATAATATGTTGGAGCGTGTGAAGGCCCAATTCCCGTCCTTCGCGGTACTGGGGTTAGGCCGGACAGACAAAGAGGAACACGTCATCGAGATGGTGGACGAGAATCTGCCAGTCAAGCAACGCCACTGTCCAATATCACCAGCCATACAAAAATTAATATATGCAGAGTTGGACAGGATTTTAGGCATGGGAGTAATAGAGGAGTCCAACAGCAGCTGGAATTCACCGGTCTCCTTGTTCATTAAAGGAACGAAGAATCGGCTTTGCTTAGATGCTCGCAAAGTAAATGAAAGAACTATAAAGGACGCATACCCCTTACCACATATTGATGGAATTTTCAGCCGCCTACAAAATACGAGATATATTTCCGCAATCGACTTGAAGGACGCTTTTTGGCAGATTCCCCTCGAGAGGAAATCACGTGAAAATACTGCCTTCACTGTCCCTGGACGACCCCTATACCAATTCACGGTCATGCCTTTCGGGTTGTACAAAAGCACAACGAATGTGTCGTCTCATGGACAAGGTCATTCCGGCCGCTTTATGTGAATGTGTATTTTTTTACTTAGATGATTTGTTAGTGTGTTCGGTAGATTTCGAGTCTCATATGTGTTTGTTGGAAAAGGTCGCTCGGTGTCTTCGCGAGGCTAAGCTAACAATTAATGTAGAAAAAAGCAAGTTTTGCTTTAAAGAGGTACGATATTTAGGGTACGTAGTCGGGGATGGTTGTATTAGAACGGACGCCAACAAAGTGGTAGCTGTGAGGGACTTTCCAGTTCCGAAAACCCCGAAGCAACTACGACGGTTCCTGGGTATGTCGGGCTGGTACCGACGTTTTATACAGGATTATGCGACTATTGCAGCCCCGCTGCACGACTGCCTCAAGAAAGACAAAATCAAAAAGTTTGCGATGACGGACGAAGCAACGAAATCATTTGAAATTTTAAAGCAGAGTTTGGTTTCTGCACTGGTGCTCACACATCCTGACTTTAATCGTCGCTTTTATATTCAATGTGATGCATCAACGGACGGAGTGGGAGGGGTTTTGTTCCAACTAGACGATGACCAGAACGAAAGACCGATTGCCTACGTTTCGGCAAAATTAAATAAAGCGCAGAAAAACTACATCATAACAGAACTAGAATGCTATGCTGCGATCGTGAGTGTTAAAAGATTCCGACCTTACGTGGAGGGAACCCCGTTCACCATCAAAACTGATCATGCCAGCCTCAAATGGCTCATGAATCAGAAAGATCTCTCTGGGAGGTTGGCAAGGTGGAGTTTGAAGCTCCAAGGTTATGACTTCGATATTCAACATCGAAAAGGTGCGCAAAACGTGGTTCCCGACACACTCTCACGAATGCACATGGACGAAATACAGACGAATGACAGAGCCACAGACGTGTGTCTCGAGTCACCGCGCTTCGAGTCGGAGGAGTATACGGAGTTAAAAAAGACGGTGACCGAGAACAAGGACAAACTACCCGACCTATGTGTATCGGACGGTTACGTGTATAAACGGACGCAATTCGACCGGGGGATGACCTTATAGCGGACCAGATCTGGAAGCTTTGGGTTCCGTCGGAGTTGCGACCGGGGCTGGTAGAGTCGTCTCACAGCTCACCGTCCGCTGGTCATGATGGTATTCACAAAACGCTATCCCAACTACATCAAAAATATTACTGGCCAGGCATGGCAGCGATGTATGTGTATTCGTTAAAGGCTGCGAAACTTGCAAAGCAAATAAGACACAAAACGTTTTTAAACAACCGTTAATGGGGAAACAAAAAGTCACATAACGACCTTTCCAACGCTTATTCATAGATTTTATGGGTCCGTATCCGCGTACTGTAGATGGTAATGTATATATCTTTGTTTGTCTTGATCATTTCTCGAAGTTTTTGTTTTTAAAACCAATGAGAAGGGCAACATCAGCTGAAGTCATAAAATATTTAGAGGGGGATGTTTTCCACATATTCGGCGGGCCCAAATATGTCCATTCGGACAACGGAAAACAGTTTGTATCTGAGATCTTAAACAACTTTTTAGAAAAGTATGGCACCAAACACATAAAAGCGGAATTTTATTCGCCACAGGGAACGCTGCAGAGAGGGTGAATAGATCTGTTCTGCAGATCATTAGATCCTTTATAAAGGAAAATCAAAAGAATTGGGACAAATGCATCAGCGATGCTGCATTTGCGCTCCGCAGCGTTACACACTCCGCAGTCAACATGTCGCCTTATTTTGCCACTTCCGATATGCCTATGATACAGCATGCTGCATCATACGAGCTAAACCGAAAGCTAGCGTCAGTGAAAGATGTTGATTGCGATATAGGAGCGCAAAGCGATAAAATGCAGATGATAAGAAATAAGATTATGAAAGGGCTGAATTTGGCCCATGAAAGAAGTAAAAAAGTATATGACACCAGGAGTAGGGATGTTACGTTTAAAATCGGACAAGTGGTATATCGCCTAAACTTTAAGCAGAGTTCCCTAGTCGATAACTACAACGCCAAGCTAGCTCCCAAACAGATAAAATGTATAGTCCTAAAAGCTATAGGTAATTCGATGTACGAGCTTGGCGATAGTAATGGGAAAAAGATCGGCGTATACCACGCTAAAGATATTTTTGCAAAATAGTTATGTTTTTTTTTTTTTGTAGTGCTAGTACCTCTGTGCAATGTTTTGCCCGTGTTCTGTGTTATGTATTCACGTAGTTTATTTATTTATTTATTGACGTATTTTATTTATTTGCGTGATTGTTTTATTAAATTATTTTTATTTTTCTTGACTTTCTTTATTTATTTGATTATTTTTGCATTTATTTAATTTATTTATTTGATTTATTTATTTATTTAACATTTTTTTTACCTACCTGACTATATGATCGGTGATATTTTTTTTATACATTTTTTTTGCCATCTGTGATATTTTAGTTTATAAATGTTTTTTATAATTGTTCTGCTAACTGTGATATTTTATTTTATTTTATTTTGTTTTATTTTATTTTTTTTATAAATTTTTTTATCTGTGATATTTTATTTACCATCAGATATGTAGAGTAGTACCTGTGATATAGGTTTAAGTAGTAGCATTAGCCCAGTGATTTAGTTTGTAGGTAAACAGTACAAAAATTTAAAGGCGTGAAAAAAAATAGGCCCGGCATTGAGTCGTGGGTCGAGGCCACACGTTGGACGTTGGAAATGATACTCGCCAGGCCGCGTTGAAAACCTTTTACGCTCACGCTCCATGGTGCAGGCACCATCGGCGGTTGCGAGCCTGTAACGACAGCCTGTCTTCATGCTGGCTGGAATGAGTGGCAGTGTGTATATGTGATTATGTGTTTATGTGTTCTGTGTCCAGGTCCGTGCCTTAGCCGCAATGTTGCCATTAACATAATATTAACATAATAAGTAACACAATGTTGCAACGGAAATAAGATGTTGCGCTTGGCATCACGTTGTTATAATAAGTAAAATGTCACCATGTTGCTAACAACGTAGCAGTGTAAGTGTATGAATGTATGAGTGTGTGGATGCATAAATGAAAATACGGGAAAACCGAAAGATAGCTTTGCACGTATAGGCAAAAATTTTCCGTTCTAAGTAACGTTCTCTGCCACGGCGGTAGCTATAAAAGGGCGCAACGCTAGGCAACGGACGAAGTATTGCTTTATCAGTGCTCAGTGTGAGTGAGTGAATATTTAAAAGTTTGTGCCCCGAAAAATATTGAAAAAAGTTTGAAGTGCGCGGCTTAAAGCGAAACAAAAAAAAAAAAACAAAAGCTAATAAAATCGAAACTTTAAATTGTGCGCGCCGAAAATTTTTCGCGAAACGTGAAAAAAAACGACGCAGAAAGGAGTAAATGCTAGGGATATCCTGCCCACCACCAAGCAGTTCCCGACTCAGGACAGCAGCAGAAGTTCCTGGACACTCCCTTCTGGAAAGAACGCACTGGGCAGAGTATTGAAAATGACGGTTTGCGGCCTAAAGATCAATTGGCGACATACCGCCCGGCAACAACTACCACGCATCCACAAGCAATAGACTATATTTTTAGTTCGGTAGCGGACATCACAACAACAACTATTATGCCGTTTCTAAATTGGCGACATACGGCCGCAACAATCACTACAGCATTTTTTTTGTTAGCGGCATACCGCTCCAACAATAAAAACCACGAATTTTGGTATTGGCGGCGCAGCGCCAACAGTAATCGTCATAACACTTTCATACCGACGCACAGTGTTTCGTGTAGAACAAGCTAGCTGGACAAAATTAATTTATGAGATTTTCCGTTTCATGTGCAGTCATTTATTACAACTACGTAATTTTTTTCAGCCATATGTTCTTTTTTTATTTTTTTCCAAAATTTTACTTCACATGCATACATTTGCTTATTTCATATACAGTAACTCATGTGAATAAGTGGCATAGATCCAAAAAAAAATTTAAAGGACTTAAGAATATTACTTTATTGTACTTAAATTGAATGGACTACAAATCTCATTACTCTAAAAAATTCTAAAAATTCGGAAAAAAAATTTAAATTTTTTATGAAAATTCGTCGAATTTTTCAAACATTTTTTAAATATAATTTAGTTTTTGTTATAGATCGTGACAAATTTTCTTGTGGGAAATTAGTTAAAATAAATTTGCGAAAGCGAAAATTGTAAGAATTGTCCAAAAAGGGGTGTCTACTTATTTATGTGAGTAACTGTACATATGTACATACATATTTTGTATTTATTTGAGTATTTATCCTGTCACTACAATTTTTACAAAATTATTTTATAGTACCTGTCAGGAATGTAAAAGTGAATTACAATAATAATTATAACAATCTAAATAATTAAATGAATTATGTGAAAATTACTTATTACAAAAACTTAAAAGTAAATTATCATACAAAGTAGAAAAGACAATAGATTTAAATTAAATAAAACCTGATCCAACAAAAAGTTATAGGGTAGGTTATCTTTTATAATTATGTTATTATTCGCTATCATCACTTTCATTCGATGAGTCACTTGTGATACAGTCAGTCATGAGTATCAGCAACACTACTGTGAAAGCTTGAAACAACTGGGGTATTTATTGACTCCTCAACATAATCGGGGGACAGTAAATTTAAGACTTCTGAAGTCAGGCTTTTAAATTTTTTCTTAGGTATCTCCCTAAAACTGTTAACTAAAGGATCCGATGTTATAAGCAACATATTCATAAGATCTCTATTCGTGGCTTCACGCGACTGCTTTTGTTTGTTATCATCCCTGAATCGTCTCAAATCTTTGTTAAGGGCTTCCTGTGCTTCCTCAGAAAGTTGACCAATAGGTAAAATTGCTGATTTTATAATATCAGTACTACGCACTAAGATTTTATGAACTGCAGCAGGCATATTAAACCATGGATAGAGATCTATGTATGTATAGTTTTTTAGTCTCGACCGCAAATTTTTCAAATATTTGGATATTTATATTGTACCCAGATGCTAATGCGCGAAGGAGAGTTTCGAATCTTTTATGAGCGTTACATCCAATCCCGTAATCTAACACTAGCCTCAGAATTTTCGAAAAACCTACGAGCAGTGTTGCCGTCATTGGTATTGCCGAAACCTGGTTTTGGTTTATCTACTATCAATCCAAGTACACTTTTAAATTTATTCTGGATTTCGTTGGAACGTAGCTTTACACTCTCTTTATCTGCCTCATTCCTAAGCTGCCATTTTTTTTACTTCGAGGCGATAACTTATGTGAAGCAAGAATTCAAAACATCTTTTCCATGCATGGAACGTAGAAAAACCAAAACCAATATTATCTCGGTTAGGAGTAAAATCATATCTTTTGGAGTGGCACCACAAATATAACCCTTTTGTGCGGAAGAAGTTTCAGTCAAAGCATTGCAAACTTTTCCGTCAATCATTGTTAGAAGCATATTGTGATTTACGGAAACTTCGTATTCTTCGAGCATGTACTTTGTTGGCAACAACGCATTTATCACCTCTAAAACTTTGTTCGTTGTTTCTTTAGAAAAAATAAATTTAATTGGACGACAATACATGGTAGAACAAGGCCGAGGATTCTGCCAAACAATGTTACCTTTTTCATCCTGCAATTGAACAGGAACGAAAGAAAATATAAACAAAAACTCATCAGTGTCAGAACTGCATGTAAAATTTTGCTTATATGTGCTATAGCCAGAGCTTCCATCGCAAGCCCACTTGCTGATTAAAGTATACGTCAAGTTTGTAGGTAATAAACTAACAAAAATTTCTTGATTTGCTAAAAATAAGCGCTCAATCGTTTTATATAATACGGACTGGACTTTAATTTCCGCACGTGTTTTACCCACATCAATTTCATTTGGATAGCATTCTGCCTTAGCTTTTCTTAGACTATAAAGTGATGGATAAACCTTATGGCCTGCCTTGATTCTCCACTTCCGAGTCGTTTTGTACCCATGAGTCGTCGACTTGCTATTTACGTAGTTTGCTAAAGCTTCTACATTGCTCAAGCATCTTGCATCTGGTTCACATGTCATCTTTTGCTGGATATTTGAGTGGTTTCCTGTGATTTTTTTATAATGTTAGCAACATTTCTGTTGCCGGACATACGCGTTGATACTTCTGCCGCATAAAGTAACTCACCAGGACTTCTAGATTGCAAGAGGTCATCCACTGGACGCCGTTTGGTTTTTTCACTGCAGCTAACAAAGTCCTTCTTTTGTCTTCCGGGCCGGGGTTACCTGAAGAAGTGGTTGGTTGGTCTGATGGCAAATTTGAATCCACTGTTATTGTGAATGTGAAGTCTGGACCCGAAAGCCACTCCGAGTTTTTATTCAAAAATCGCTCCTTATGTCTTCCAGAAGTGTTCCACTTTTGATCAAGCTCCGACGAATACTCGGCTGCTTCGCTTAAATCGTACTTAAGTACAAAAAAACTCAATAATTCCTTAATATCTGGTTTCCTTCGAATGTTGAACCCAAATTTCAAAAAACTCCGTTCTTGGTACGGTTATAAATAAACTGCTTTGTGTTGGTGATTTGACAGGGTGAATAGTTGATTATTGTTGTGCTGCCATCTTAAGTGTCGGTGATCGTCCTGATTTGTTATCAGTTGTGCAGTATTTATATTACATTCAGGTATTGGCGTAGATGCTACCAAATGGGGTTGTTTTGTGTAGCGTTCCTGTGTGGTTATACCTGCATTAGGATTGCTTTGTATGTACCTGTTTTTATGCCTTGGTGACTGGTGCGGTAGGTTGTGGCAAGTTGAGGTCAGTGATCTTCGCCTTTTTGCTTTTGGTGCGCTCTTGTTGACCTTGCGCGTTTATTTTTGTGTGTTTTATGGCTACGTGTTTGTTCCCTGTACCTGGGAATTGGTTTTGCCGTTTTTAGATCAGCTTTAAGGTTCAAATATCTCGTCGGAGCTGGTACGTACATACATCCTATTTTATATGAGAGATAACTAAATCTACAAAAAAATTAAAAATAGATGTGCAAAGAATTCGCAATGGTTATTTTTCGACTATTAGAGAGTACTTGCGACTATAACATATGTAAAATTAAGCCCGGATGTCCGCGGATGTATGTAACTTTTTTGTCCCTAGAATTAAAAATATAGAGAAAAAATACCTTTTCTTCTTAATAACGGAATGTTAAATACATTGAAAATACTCTAATTGCGAAAGAATTACTATTAAGAATTTTACTTACCTTCGAGCTTAGAATCCATCAAAAAAATTATATAAAAGTGTTCACTTAAAAGAAATATGAAGCTTAATATTCAACAAGAATTTTGCAAATTAATCAATGCATTTTACGGCCACTCCTGCCTTCTTACTTCAATTACTCAATATATATGAGCAAAAATATAAAAAAAAAAACAAAAATTCCGTTATTTTGTTTTTTTTCTTTCATTTCTCATTACACTTTTCTTGGAATAAGAACTTTGTTTTTGTCCAGCTAGCTTGTTCTACACGAAACACTGTGCGACGGCGCGCAACGTTTGCAACAACCACAACCTCATTTTTTCTGGCAACGCACTCCCTCAGATTATCGAGCAACACACGGCAAGAACAACAAGCACAATTCAACTTATATCCAAACCTATGAGCAACACCACACAACATATACATACGCTCAACATATTTAATTAGATTCGCTCGCAACAAAAATTGAACCTGACCATAAGCAAAGGAAAGTCTGGTAATGTAAATTGCGCACAGAACAGCAACAACAGAGCTTCACAACATTCAAGTCTGGAAGAACCACGGCATCCACGGAAGGCTACAACAACAACATTGGCGGGAAAAGCAGATTTTTATTTGAATTGTTTAAAGTTACGTACACACATGTAGTGTTCTTTGAATTAGGTGAATTTATTTTTGGTAGAAAGCTGTAAAAGGGGACAGCGGGGGGGTTTTTTGTTTACCTGAATTGGCGGCAATATGCCTTGCAGGATCGTCCCTTGGGATATCGGCATTATATAATGCGGTTAACTTAGTTTGATACCGGCATTTTTTTTGATAGTTTATTTTTTTTTTAAACATACATTTTTTTTTTGTCATATGAACACCACGCTGGTAGATTCGTTACTACAAACCCACTCGTTGCAGAACTGCAAAACCGAGTGAGCCATCAAGAGCTGAATAGACATATGTATCTAGCATGTATGCTCTGAGCTTTTCCTCTTTTCAACATATCTACTCTACAGCTTGAAGGCGCCTCCAACACATTGAGTGACATGGTGAGTGAGTAAAACTTACATTATTTTATTTGAGTATATATGCTAGTGTGCACATATATTGACTTGCAATTCCTAATTTATACTCAAAAATTTGAAAAGAATAGGAATTGACAAAGAGAAATAATACATTTGCATACATAATTTTATGCACATACGTATCTACATGCAGGCATATTTTTGTCTTATGCCAAACTGGTTTTTTTTTTATAGTTCTTCTTTTTCATCGTTCTTAGTTGCATCAGTTATTGAGATAGGTCAAGGATTAGGGCTTTAACTTTATTGTCTTTCTTTTTTTTTGTAGCGCAGGGAATTTCTTTTATTACGTTTGAATTGTATCCATAAGTTTTCCGATTAGCTAGTAAGACATTAGGTAGGCCGTAAATTGAAAGAAAAAGAAAAATTGTTGTGAATTGATTAATTTGGTAGATTTTTAGGGCAACATTTATTTTTACTTTTGTTAAGTTTTTTTGCGAATAATAATTTTGTTCGAATTGAAAACGTGTAATTAATATTAAGGCGTAGTTTAATTTAAAACTTAGCATTTTCTTGAAATCGTAGTTTTTAGTTTACCTTCCCTTTTTGAGCTTGTTTTAATAAATGAATAATGTATGGATGAAGATTTTAGATCTTTTCATAATGCAGGGCTAAAGTGTTAGGTTTGGTGTTGGTGCTGCGCTTGCTCGTGGCAAGGTTAGGTGAAGGTGAGTAATAGGGAAAATTACTTATTGACGGACGGGCATACTTATGTCAGGTTTGGGGGCACGGTAAGGAAGTAGGAGTCAGCACAGTGCCCACGGTGCGGTGCAAGTTGCACTGCAGAGGGAGGGTAGACTCCACCTGACAGTACAGGCCTTCATCTTTTCCCTCTCTTAACTGTGCCCCTCACGTATGTTTCTATCTTTTTCAGCTTTCCCTTCTTTTTCTCATCTTGCAGGTATGAACCTCTATTTTGTTCATGTGGCTGCGGGTGAGGACGGTGGTGAAATGCCCCGCCCAAGACGACGAGCTAGTCTGGGCACGCAAGCATACCTGCTTGCCGCCGCTCCTCGTCACCCAAACAGTCAGCCACGCAACAGCTTGTGTTTTTAAGCCTTTCCTTAAATTCATACGAATTTTTTATATTGTATTCTTCAGAAACCAGATTCTTGAGAATATCACCAATGTATTTGGTAACTATTATGTCTCAACTTGTGGAAGAGCGTGACAATTGGATAAAATTGAATTTAGCAAAGAAAGCAAATACAAAACAATAGCCCAATGGTTGGGCGATTGTGATTTCAGAAGTTTGACCTTGGTTCGATCGCCGGTGAAACCTGTTGAAATAATAAAACATTACGAAATTGCCTGCCGAAGATGACGTGGCGGTTTTCGAATGGTGCCATTGCAATATGCCAGTAAATGTTTCCTTCTTCTCAGTTTTTCGCAATAAAACCAAAAAATTAATTGAATAAGAATTATTATTACCGTATGAGGTGGGTTTGGTCAAAGGCTGAGGTATTCTCAAGTCAATCCAGAGTCGGATGGAGGTCCCACTTCCCCCACCTAAATAAATACACAGTAAATTAGTGTTTTTATTTCGAACACACCACACACGCGGCTCTCAGGCTAAAATATCCACAACCTTGAATCCAGGAGAGAGAGAGAGAGATGTTCCCTAGGTAGTGTCGCTGAGAATATATTATAATCCAAGGACGACGGCTCTCCGCAGAGAGAGAGTACTAGCTAGCGGTGGCTCAGATGGTGAAGACGACATATAATTTGTTCAAATAGATCTCTCCCTGAACCATTTCTCGGGGTGAAACTTTGAGGAACATTCTACGGCTTGCTGTGAAGCGACCGTGCAAATTCGAATAAAATCAGCGGAGTGGTTTCGGAATCCCTAAGCTGCATACAAACATACATCCTTCTTTTTTTTATATATATAGATGGATTAAATCTCCTTGGTGCACAAACATTAGCACATACATACAAACATACGGGATGCAACTTTGAGGAACGCTTTCCGGCTTTCTGTGAAGCGACCCTGCAAATTTGAATAAAATCGGCGGAGTGGTTTCTAAGTCCATAAGCAGCATACAAACATACATCCTTATTTATACATATAGATGGATTAAGTCTCCTTGGTGCACAAACATTAGCATATACATACGTACAAACATACCAAAAATAGAACTTTTGTTTAAGAATTTTAACGAAATGTTTAAATTTTTTAAGGAACCAGTATTTTTAAGAGATGTATGCATCCTTAAGCGCCCGTTACTCATACTTAGCACATAGTTGACTTGACTTGAGAACTGCCACTTACGGTTCTGTGCTTTTGAATGAATGTTCTGAGCTCTGCATGTAACTGATAACCCAACACATATGTATAAAAACTTAACTTGACTTAGAAGTCTGTTGATTTTTAATTTTCTACGTAAGTTCTAAGTGGCGTCGGCACTTTTGGATGCCATTAGCTAAGTTGCTAAGTGAAGCCAAGTCAAGTCAAGTCTATGCTAGGTATGATTGATGGAAGCCTTAACTATTTACGTCGCATTAACTTGGCAACACGCATAAATATGTACATACATATGACAAGCTGATATGAAATGAAAATACCTACAAACATCCATACATACCTATAAATGTATGTGAGCATAATGTGATGTGGTGAATGTCACACTCAAAGCAAGTTCACAGCGAGAAAACATACTCCCTGGATTTTTTGAAAACATTTTTACTTTGTTTAAAAGAATTTGCTCATATTACACTTTCTTCAGTTTTAGTTTAGAAAGTTGCAATTGAAGTTCCGAAAGTTACAATTGAAGTTTAGAATTTTCAATAGAAGTTCAGAAAATTTAAATATAAGTTCAGAATTTCTATTTTCAATTAAAATTTTCTGAACTTCAGTTGTACTTTCCTAAACTTCAATTGTAATTTTCTAAACTTCAAATAAAATTGCAAAGTTAGCTTTGTAATTTTCTGGTCTTTAATTGAAAATTCTGAACTTTGGTTGTAACTTTCTGAACTTCAATTGCAACTTTATGACCTAAAGCTGAAAAAGGTGTAGAAAGGAATCAAGTCGATGCAGAAGCAACGTAAACGCTTCCAAGTTTACAAATAGAAATATAAAAATTCATCCATCAGTTTTTGAGTTTTAGCTGTTTTAACAAAAATTTATGATTTTTTACTACAATTTGGCAATTTGCCAAAATATATATATACTGCAAATCGGAACATTATTTCTGAAGTGATGGACGTTAAACGACATTTAGAGATTTTATTTTTTATATTTATATATACATCTATATGATCGTTGATTTCAATGGGTTATGTATTGTTAAAAATATATTCACTCAAGGCACAATCCGTTCAAGGTAGTCATTAACCTACTGGCCACGTTCAGCTTTTTATCCACGTTTTCCTAAAAACTGCACTCTTTATTCGGGAGTATTCTCACCACTGTTCAATGTGGTGTTCTTGCCTGATGAAACACTTAGGTAGATAATTTTCCAGCAATTAAAAAATCGATTTAATATTTCTAATCTTAACTTAAATTTCTTTGAAAATATAATCAGAGCGTGTTCTACAGCTTGAGTACAAAAATCGAATGATCAAAAATGTTGAGTTAAGTTAACTGTAAGCTTCCACAAACAACACAACCACTAACAAAATTTGTCACATCCCTTTTAATACCTTCCCAAACAAATCTAGACGTCATTAATATGGTTGTGGTGCGAACGCTGGGGTGTGATAAACTGTGAATTTTCGTAAGTATTTGTGTTCTGAATTTTTTCGGAATATACGGGCGCACACGCGATGTTCTAGTGTCACAAATCAGCTTCATATTCGTTTCTGGAAGTATGAAAGGCCTTAGAATAAGTGAAGTTTTTGAATTTGTACCTAATTGCAAAAGGCGTTGGAGTTCCTCGTGGTTTCGCTGCTCCTCTGCTACGCTTTTGTAGTCGATGGTGCCGTAAGCTGATTGGATTCGCGAGAAAACGTCTGCTGCAATGTTGGCTTCGCCCTTTATATGCCGAATATCGGTAGTGAATTGCGCGATGTAATCAAGTTGACGGGCTCGGCGTGGAGCGGTTTTTGCTAGCTTTTGGGCGAAGGCGTACGCAAGTGGACGATGATCGGTGAGGATGTGGCATCTTCTTCCTTCTATCATATACCGAAAATGTACATCTGCCTGATATATGGCAGTCAGCTCCCGGGCATAACTAGAGTCTTTGCAACGTTGAAAAGCTGATTCAGCCTCTGGTGCATAAGCAAGCAGCGTGAGGTCATTCTTCTTATTGCCTGAAATAAGTCTCTGCAAATCTCTTTGATAGTCGACGGCAATAAAGCGCTTCAGATGTTTGGCCACTGCTGTTTTGGGGAACTTTGACAATGACGTTTGTTTTTCTGGCAAGGGTTTAATGACTTTGGTATCGAAAAGATGTGCCAGAAATTTGATCTCGGTTTTAACAAATTCGCATTTAGAAAAGTGTATAGAGGTTGTTTTCGCATAAGTGTTGAAAGACTAAACGCAGATGCTGCCGCTGTCGATGTCATTCTGGATCCAAGCGGTGCTAACTTTGTAATGGACGGGAACTCTGATAAAATTTCTGCGAATTCATTTCCTTCTGTGAATGTTTTTAATAATGCTGCGGTGCACTTTTTCGGTCCGCCTAGTGATATCGAAAGAGATGTTAAATTATTGATAAGTTTGTTTCTTCGCATATCGATAAGCAAATCGTAAAATTTTATGAAATCGGCACCAATGATGGGTTGTGTGACGTCTGCGACAAGGAATGACCAAACAAAATCGCGTCGGAGACCTAGGTCTAATTTAACTCGTTTTCCCCTAATGCTTTTATAGCAGCACAGTTTTCTGCATACAACTCGAATTTGTCGCCCGCATGCCGGCGATGACTTGTGCCAATTGGCTAACCAAAATGGGGTACAATGCTGCAAACACGGTTGCTGCCTTTTGCTTGTCTGACGCGATTCCAGAGGTTGCAAACCAAAAATCCGTAGATGTAAATCCACCAAATTTAGCTACAGAAGCATTAACGGGTGATATTATGACTACTGTGCCGGCAAGTTGCGGAACCTTGCCGTACGCGGACGTGTTTTTGTTCGCTCCTCGAATTGTTATTCCTTTTCTTTTGTAAACAAGTTTTATCTTCATTAATTTAATATAAAACAGTTTATAAGTTTAATTACATATTGAATCTTTACACAGTGCAATATACATAGTGGCTTTTTGTTGCGATTTAAACACTCAGTTTGTGTGATCATATATTTTCACAAAAATTTGGGATAACTGCATACCTTTTTGTTGGTATCTGCTATTAGCAAGTCATTGTGTGCCTTTTTTGCTTTCTGTTGTGTTCGCTGCTAGCTATTCGCTGTCTTACGATTTACATCCAGTGCTCCAAAATAACACTCGCTCATATATTTTGAACAGTCAAATTTATAATCTATTTATAGTTTCTTTTACCTATTTTCCATTGGGGTTTGTTCAACTTTGCAATTATGCTGGATTGCTGTGTCAAGAAGTGCACCAATCAAAAGAAAATTTCCCGTGGTGATACTTATGTTTGTTGTTGGTCTGTGATAATATGGCCGGTTTCTCTCACATAGGTGGTCGGGTTGTGTTGACCTAATATACAGCAAAATTGGACGTAACTGGACATGTCATGATTGTCGTTCCGTAGAAAATGATATGCGGGCTTTTATGAGGCAAACTCAGAAAGAGTTCAACAACATTTTTATTGGTTAAAAATTGAAATCTGAATCCCCAAAACGAAAGAAATGTATGCCCAACAATGATTCCAACTTGTCTTGGGGTCAGGAGCAAAGCTGTCCTCTTAAGACTGCCCCTTCAACCGCGTTGACCGATACGAACAGGCTTGCCAAAGACGTTATGAACATTGTAGCTCAGGAATCTTCGCAACGTTCTGTCGAGACTTCTAGCGAGACGATCTCTAGCAAATTTAATGATGTACCAACTAATAGTGGTACTTTTGCAGCTGTCTGTTCTACGTCACCAACGTTGATTTCGCTGGCCTTCCCAATTCCTTTGCAGGTGACTGCCGTTCCACCTCGTAGGGCAGTATTTGTGTCCCGATTACACTCCTCGCTTACCGAAAATTATATTGCTCATTACGTTTGCTCTAAACTTGGTGGTGCACCCACTAGTAACATCAATGTGTATAAATTTAATTTTAAATATGAGAGAGACATCTCATTTAAGATATATCTTTCAGATGCATATATCGATAAGGTACTTGATTCCTCTTTTTGGCCTAAGTACACTGTGATTCACTTGTTCGCAAGAAAGTCGAGGGCCGAACCTGTTTTATTACATCCAAAAAACGGTATGATGACTACAGTAATAACAACACAAAGGTAATTGCTGATCTGTCCCGTCTTCTCATTAATTACCAAAATGTTCGTGGTTTACGATCAAAACTTGCTCCATTCTTCCTGACTTCTTTCAACTTTTCTGCACAAGTTGAATCTTTTACGGAGACCTGGCTAAATCCTGATAATTACAATTCTGAGGTTTTTTCAAATAAATATGCAGTTTATCGGCGTGACCGCATCTCTAGAGCGGGAGGTGTCCTTACTGCTGTTGTTCATAGCAGTTAGGTTTTCATTCGGTAGCTATAGCGTAATTGTTTGCTGTTCGTACATACCACCTCGTTCGGATATGGATGTTTATGCTAGTCATAGTTCGGCCATCTGCGATTTGCATTCGCAGCTAGGAGATAACGATCGACTTGTAGTTGTTGGGGACTTTAACTTGCCAACAGTTAGTTGGGTTAATATAAGTGATTCAAACTTTTTAACTCCCACTGCTCAACATGAGTCTCTCAATTTCCTGTTAGACTCATCTCTTTAACAGATTAACAATGTTCCAAATAGTGGAAATATAATGCTGGATTTAGTATTTGTGGATGGTTCGGTGGGCACTGCCCTTACGCAAATCCCACCTTTATCCCTTCCAGAAGACTCCCTTCACCCTACGCTAGAGATATCACTTGATATCAGACTACACCGTAGGATTCAAGTACAGCCTCGTCACCCATTTCTAGGTGCTTCTACAAGGCGAATTAGTTATAATCAATGATCAGTTGGCTTCCCATGAGTGGTCGGATCTCTATGCCTGCACTGATGTCGATTCGGTAATCTCTATATTTTACAGTACGCTTGATGGCTTCTTCGATACCTGCTTTCCTACTCGCTATACCCTGTGTTCGAATAAGCGCCCTTGGTTTTCAAGGCAACTTACCAGACTTAATGACATTAAGTCTAGGCTTTATAAGAGATTCTAAGTATATAATAGCTCGTTCTAACTTTCACCGTCTTAATCAGCTTTGTTATAAAGATTACTTAAGTTGTTGTAAAGCTCAATTTTTTTAAAATCCAAAAAAGTTTTACAGTTCCGTAAATTCAAAGCGGAAAACTTCTGGGTATCCTTCTTCGTTTTGGATGTAAAAAAGCTTGAACTGGTGACGATGTTGCAGAACTATTTTCAGAGTTCTTTAAGTCCACCTATTCCTCCAGCGGTTTTCATTTCGGTCAATACCCGTATCGCTTAGATAGCTCGAATTCAAATATGAACCCTGCAATTGATAGTGATATTGTTCTTGAGAGTCTTCAATCTTTGAAGCCCACCTTTTCTCCGGGACCAGGTGGTGTTACCAGTTGTGTGCTTTAGTACTGCGCTGAAAACATATAGGGTATTCCATCCTTTTATTAAATTTGTTTTTAAATGTACTTCTCGGAAAAAATACAAAAAGATTTTTAAGGTTTTTTTTCAATTAAATCAAAAAAATAATAATCGGCCCACTCCGGTTTTAGTTGGGATGATTGCAGAATTGATGAAGTTTTTTATGAGAAAAAAAAATTGCCAAATTCCGAAAAGTACATTTAAAAACAAATTTAAAAAAAAAAGATCCCAAACGGTAAATTTTTGAAAAAGTTATAGCATTTTGGTAATTAATGAGAAGACGGGACAGATCAGCAATTACCTTTGTGTTGTTATTACTGTAGTCGTCATACCGTTTTTTGGATGTAATAAAATAGGTTCGGCCCTCGACTTTCTTGCGAACAAGTGAATCACAGTGTGCTTGGGCCAAAAAGAGGAATCAAGTACCTTATCGATATATGCATCTGAAAGACATATCTTAAATGAGATGTCTCTCTCATATTTCAAATTAAATTTATACACATTGATGTTACTAGTGGGTGCACTACCAAGTTTAGAGCAAACGTAATGAGCAATATAATTTTCGGTAAGCGAGGAGTGTAATCGGGACACAAATACTGCCCTACGAGGTGGAACGGCAGTCACCTGCAAAGGAATTGGGAAGGCCAGCGAAATCAACGTTGGTGACGTAGAACAGACAGCTGCAAAGGTACGACTATTTGTTGGTACATCATTAAATTTGCCAGAGATCGTCTCGCTAGAAGTCTCGACAGAACTTTGCGAAGATTCCTGAGCTACAATGTTCATAACGTCTTTGGCAAGCCTGTTCGTATCGGTCAACGCGGTTGAAGGGGCAGTCTTAAGAGGACAGCTTTGCTCCTGACCCCAAGACAAGTTGGAATCATTGTTGGGCATACATTTCTTTCGTTTTGGGGATTCAGATATCACTTTAAATTTTTAACCAATAAAAAAGTTTTTGGACTTTTTCTGAGTTTGCCTCATAAAAGCACGCATGTCATTTTCTGCGGAACGACAATCATGACATGTCCAGTTACGTTAAATTTTGCTGTATATTAGGTCAACACAACCCGACCACCTATGTGAGAGAAACCGGCACAGATATCATGAGCCATATTATCACAGACCAACAACAAACATAAGTATCACCACGGGAAATTTTCTTTTGATTGGTGCACTTCTTGACATAGCAATCCAACATAATTGCAAAGTTAAACAAACCCCAATGGAAAATAGGTAAAAGAAACTATAAATAGATTATAAATTTGACTGTTCAAAATATATGAGCGAGTGTTATTTTGGAGCACTGGATGTAAATCGTAAGACAGCGAATAGCTAGCAGCGAACACAACAGAAAGTAAAAAAGGCACACAATGACTTGCTAATAGCAGATACCAACAAAAAGGTATGCAGTTATCACAAATTTTTGTGAAAATCTATGATCACACAAACTGAGTGTTTAAATCACAACAAAAAGCCACTATGTATATTACACTGTGTAAAGATTCAATACGTAATTAAAGTTATAAACTGTTTTATATTATATTAATGAAGATAAAACTTGTTTACTGGGTATCCTTCATCGTTTTGGATGTAAAAAAGCTTGCACTGGTGACGATGTTGCAGAACTATTTTCAGAGTTCTTTAAGTCCACCTATTCCTCCAGCGGTTTTCATTTCGGTCAATACCCGTATCGCTTAGATAGCTCGAAATCAAATATGAACCCTGCAATTGATAGTGATATTGTTCTTCAGAGTCTTCAATCTTTGAAGCCAACCTTTTCTACGGGACCAGGTGGTGTTCCCAGTTGTGTGCTTAAGTACTGCGCTGAAAACATATTGGGTATTCCATCCCATTTCGACCAATTTTGACCGTTTGGGATCTTTTGTTTTTTTTTTTTAATTTGTTTTTAAATGTACTTTTCGGAAAAAATACAAAAAAATGTTTAAAGTTTTTTTTTTCAATTAAATAAAAAAAAAATAATAATCGGGATTAGTGGGGATGATTGCAGAATTGAAGTTTTTTATGAGAAAAAAAAATTGCCAAATTCGAAAAACCTCGAAAAACTGAAAAATTACAAAAAAAAACTTTAATGCGCGTGGAGTGATATGCGCCGATTTAAGTATATTTCAATTGTATTTTTAATAGTTCGCTTATTTGTTTCCATTGTGCCTTATTCAGATAACTGTAAACACGGTCCTTCTATTCTCTTTTTTCCTTCAGTTTTGAATTGTGCATTGATATGTCTGTTAACAACGACGGATATGGTGTTCGGGAGAATAGCTTAGCCATGATAAACATTCTTTGCAATCGCCATGAAGGCTTCAATATTGTGCACTTTAATGCTAGGAGTCTTAGTCCAGAAAAAATTAATATTGTTAGATATGCATTTGAGTGTTCTGCGGTCGACGTAATCTGTGTAACTGAAACTTGGTTCTCAAGTTGCATTAATTACATGCACTTTTCCCTTGAAAATTATACAATGGTTCGTCATGACAGATGTAGTAAAAAAGGAGGCGGAATAGCTATTTACTGTAAAAATAATATTAATATGAAAGTATTATCCCGATCTGAGCCCTGTGCCGTAGAATATTTGTTTGTTGAGCTGTCTGACAGATTCTCCAAAGCCCTCCTGTCTTGCGTATACAACCCAAAAAGGGATATAAGTCTTGAGCCGTTCTTTGCCTCCATATCTCCGCTTGTTGTTGATTACCAAAGTATAATCCTATGCGGTGATTTTAACGTTAATCTTCTTGTTCGTGACTCCAATACTTCTAGCTTGTTGAACAATTTGTCTGTGTTGGTCTCTCTGTAGTAAATTCATCCATTCCCACAAGGTATTCCAACATAAATAACCCAAGCTTATTGGACTATTTTATTGTCTCTGAACTTTCCTCTGTCTCTGCGTTTGACCAATTTGCATTTATATCGGATCATGACTTAATATTCTGTACACTTGACATAAATCTTGGACAACGTGAGTCTGAAGTCACGTTCTCATTTAGGAACTTTCGAAACATTGACATGAACTTATTGGCTATGGATGTTAGCTCTGTGAACTGGTCCAATTGTTGGTATTTTAGTAGTGTTAATGATAAGCTTGAGTTCCTAAATGAGAATCTGCTAAGTATTTTTAACAAGCATGTCCCCGAGCGATTTGGTAAGAAAAAATCATCGGTATCGCCTTGGTTCACACCTAGAGTGTTGGCAGCAATCAAGGCGCGTAAGAAGGCTTTATCTAAATGGAAAGCAAACCCTTACCAGTCTAACTGGAATTCGTTCAAAGCCGCCAGGAACAGAGCAACTTCCATTATCAGATGTGAAAAGCGTAATTTTTATGTTGGCAAGCTTGACCCCTCCCTGCATCCTAATGTTTTATGGCACAACCTTAAACGCCTGCGTGTATGTGGTAGGGACAATGATGAAGCTTACACACTAGATCCTGACCTGCTTAATGAAGCCTTTGTTATCTGCCCTACCCCGGCGCTCACCGTGCGTTTATCCCTGGCCTGGTTTTATGTTTTTTTTGGGAGTATTAGGTCCTTTTGAAACATTTTTAATCAGATTTTCATGCATTCTTAGTTCATTAAACAGAATTGTAGTATTTTCTAGCTCTTGTCTATCTAATTTGTTAATAATGGATATTGGTAATCCTGCAACAATCAAATCAGTCAATGTTCTGGTATCAATATTTTTATTATATTTTAGTAATAAACGTTCTTTTTTTAATGCAAAGTCGAGCAGAGAACCATTCAAATATTTGTAGGTTAATGCATAAATGATTGAAGACCAATTTTTACTAGCAAATGTTTTATGAAATTGTCTTTCCAAATTTGCCATCCAGAGTCTAGGCCATGTTTTATTCGCATTGATTCATACCAATTTTTTTCAGAGTCATTTAAAAGTAATCTTAGGATGCCAATTTTTTCTGTATCAAGTGTTAATTCTAATCTACCACATTCATTTTCAAAGGTCTGCAACCATTGATTTGCGTTTGTTGTTTTACAATCAAATTTTGTTAGAACCAGTTTCTCAAACAGCTTGTTTAAATTCCTATTCTTCTCTTTGTTGGTGTCGTTTTCACTTAGTTTCATTAAAATGCTAAATAAGTTTTCATCTGCTGTTGTTTGTTGTAATTTTGCTGGACTTGGTGTACTTTGCGTAATTTCTTCTAGCAGATAATCGTTAAACATCATATTCCCACTCTCATCGACATATAAAGCTAAAACTTCATGTGGCATAGACACCCAAACATTTCTAAACTGATCCCGTTTTTGCAGAGTCTTCTTTACCTTTAGAAATTCTGGTAGCTTTGTTAGTTGGAGGTGGTTTTTAGCTGCTTGATAATTTAGAGGTAACTTATATTTCTTTCCATCTTCAGTAGTAAGAGATTTAATGGCGACGGTGTTACTCTTTTGATCTTCATGTGCTACCAATTCAATTTCAAGCTGTAATCTTGCCATTATCTACTTATCCAAAACTCAGAAAATTGTTGATTTATAATATGTGTCGAAATGTTAGGAGTAATCAAACAATTGTATTCATCTAAAACAGAAGTTTTTATTAAAATTTACACAATTCACATGTGATCAACTAACCTAAAACAGAAGAATCAACAATTAAGGTTTTTTACTTCCAGTACTAAGTATTTTGATCGACAAAGTATTCACAACTTCAATTGATTAATAAATTTTATTTAATAGTATAATAACTTCAATGTTAAATTAAAATAGAAGATTTTATTATAATTTACAAAATTCACAGTGTGCTCAGCTTTCTTTGATATGCTCAGAAATTGTCTTCTTCTCATTGTCTTCTTCTAGTACCTTTCTCTTCCCACTTCTTCGTATTGCTTTACATAAGGTGCGTTCGCATATACACAACTTAAATAAACAGAGTAATATACAAAGCTTACATATATATATATATATATATATATATATATATATATATCTGTTTATATCCGTATCATGTAACTGTTTATTTTCTTTTTGTACTACTACTTATAACTATCTTTCCTTTCATGTTGTATTATAAAAGACCTCAAATCTTATTGTACTAATAATTTTGATCATTAAATAAATACATACATACATACATACATTCAGCCATTCCTAAAGTCTTTTAACAGATTGTTACCAGTCAACTTCAATATCAGTGTTCTTCCCTTTTATCTCCATGCCATGACGGTTTCATTCGTCAAAGCTCAACCACTAGAAATTTGGAAGGATTTTTAGCAAATAATCAAACGGATGTCATCTACACGGGCTTTCCGTTTCTTCACTTGCAAATTCACTTAGACTATCTTGCAGTATCCTCGACTGTGGTGGCGGGCCTTAACGGCCCGGCCGTATTCCGTTAGATGTATATGTGGTGTCTGTGCCCTGTCGCGCCTTATGGCGGCGTCTACCTGTGTCGCTAAAGCGATGCTCTGTCGCGCCTTCCGTCGCGCCTTGTGTCAGCGTCTTGCTGGCGTTAGGGCGGTCGCGTCGCTTCGGTGCGGTTTATTACTGTCGCGGCGCGGTCCACGTCCGCGCAGGCGAGCGGACGTCACCTGTTCGCGGGTGAGCGTTACTGTGGCAGGGCCTTTGCCTACGAGGGTGTGAACGAAGTCTCAAGCGGTGTTTGGTGGTATAACCGACACATTCACAACTTGAAGCCACGACTCACTCCTATGAAACGCGCTTCACTGGTAGCTCCGGTCACGACCACAGCTCCCTGCTGACTGCCTGCTATGTCGCTCCTTTTATGGCTGCTGTGTTTGGTGTTGCTGGCTCAGATGATTGCGTTGCCACGGTCACCGTGTTGCTGTTAAAAGTTGCGAATGCTCGTTGTGTTTATGAGGCTTTTTGGTTGGCCGTGCTGCTGTTAAATGTTGCAACCGCTCGTTGTGTTGCTGGGACTTGTTGGTTGGTCGTGTTGGTAGGGCCTTTTGTGACCTTCAGTTGTGTTAGTATTGTGTTAATGGTTGTGACCCATACGGTGTGGGGTCGTTTTGTGTGGGCCAAATTAATGAGGTTTTATTTGGTCCTCACAGGGACTAGGGTGATACATACCCTAGGACTTGATAGGGTCCATCATATTTGAGGGCAAATTTTGCGGCGAAATTTTCCCCGCTCTTGGAGAGAATCTGTTCCTTTGCGAGCACTAGTTCGCCGACTACGGGGGTCCATTTTCTCCGCCGTAGATTGTAGTGCCGTGCTTGGTCTGCCGCCACTCGTTCCACGTTCTGCCTCACTATTCTGAATGCCTCTTGCATTCTGTCGGATTTCACTTCAGCCGTGGTGGTAGCAGTGCCCGTCCCAAGGTTGACCTCGTCAAACAATGCCCCTGGTAGTCGCGGTTCCTGCCCTTGTACGAGGAAGGCTGGACTGTATCCTGTAGATACGGTCACACTGGTGTTGATGGCCAGCTCGATCTCTGGGAGAAGGCTGTCCCATCTATTGTGCTGTGATCTGGTAAGTTGTGCTGTTCGCCCGTTCCGTTGGGTTTTCTTGCGGGGTGTGGGGCGACGTGAATTGTTGTCGTATCCCCATTTCCTTGAGGTAACGCTGCCATATTGTGCTGGTGAACTGGACGCCGTTGTCCGATATCAGTATCTTGGGAGCACCAAATATTGCGAGGATGCGTTCTCTGAACGCGCGGCGAAGACTCTCTGCTGTAGCACGCCTCATGGGGATCAGTTCCACCCATTTGCTGAAGCGGTCGAAAAATACTAATAGCATCGTGTTCCCGTGTGTGGATCGTGGGAGTGTCCGACGAAATCGACGCATACCGTGGCGAATGGTTCTTGGGCCACCTGTGTGAGCATTCTTCCAGCCGGCTTTTGCTGTGCTTCCTTGTACTTCTGGCAAGACTCGCACTGTCGTACGTATCGACTGATGTCCCTAAACATGCCGGGCAAGTAGTACCGGTTGGTAATCCGCGCTACCGTCCGGCGGATGCCCATGTATCCAGCGCTTGCGATATCGTGGTTTTCTTCTAATACTCGTTTTCGCAGTGGTGTGGGCACACAAAATTTCCAAGGGACCGCTTTTTCATCGGGTAACCGGCAGGGAATATGGCGGTACAGTTATTCATCTTGTATTATGTAGTCAGCATATTTCTCTGGGTTAATGCGCACTTCGTTCACGCGCTTGCGCCACCACTTGCATGGTCGCTATGTTTTCGCTGCCAGTCGTAGGGTCTCCAGTGGCTGTCGTGATATTGCGTCCGCTACCAGGTTCAGCTTTCCTTTCCTGTACTCGATGTCGAAGGTGTGCTACTGAAGTTCCAAAGCCCATCGTGCTATACGGCCGGAGGGGCTTTCGATGGAGTTTAGCCACGTTAGGGACATATGGTCCGTGATTACCTTGAAGCGGTACCCTTCCAAGTATGGCCTCATCTTGCGTATTTCCCAAACGATCGCGAGGCATTTCTTCTCGGTGGGTGAGTAGTTGGTTTCCGCATTGTTGAGTTTCCTGCTGGCGATCACGCGTTCTCCGCCTTCCAAGTCCTGTGTCAATACGGCGCCCAGCTCGACATTGCTTGCGTCCGTTTGTAAAGTCAAAATCTTGGTGAAGTTCGGACAGGCAAGTGTCGGTGCTTCCGTGAGTTTGTGCTTTAAAATCTCGAAGGCTTCCTGTTGTTCGGCCCCCACTTCCAGTGTTTGCCCTTTTTCAGCAGGGTTGTGAGTGGCTGGCTGATCGTGGCGAAGTCGGGCACGAACCGTCGGTACCAAGATGCTATACCAAGATACTGACACACCTCGCTTATTACGTGTAATAGGTATCGGATTTTCTTCTTGAAAAATTCACATTTCTCAGGTTTTATTCTGAGGTTGGCGCGCTGCAGTCGTAGTATTACTTCTTTCAAGGTGCGAATGTGCTCCTCCACGGTGGATCCTATGATGATTATTTCATCGAGGTATGCGAAAGCGTGGGGTTCCATCTCCGGTCCAATACCCTGATCTAGCGCTCTTTGAAACATTGCAGGTGCGGAGTGTAGGACGAACGGCATAACGCGCCACTGGAATAAACCGCGTCCCGGTACCGTGAAAGCTGTGTAGGCTCTTGGGCTCCAGTGGTATTTTCCAGTAGCCATTTTTCAAATCCAAGCTGCTGATGTACTTCGCTCGTCGTAGCTTGTCCAATATATGTTGTATTCTGGGTAAGGGGTACGCGTCAGGTACGGATCGGGCGTTGAGCTGCCGATAATCCACGCATAACCTCCACTTTCCGTTTTTCTTCTTGGCTAGTACGATTGGTGCACTGTGTGGGCTACAGGATGGCTCGATGCATCCTTTCTGAAGTAATGCGTTAATTTCGTTGTTGATGATGGTCTGCATAGCTGGGTTGCGTGGGAAGTAACGTTGCTTGATAGGGCGTTCGTCCGTCAGGATAATCTTGAGCTCGACTATTGTCGTCACATAACTCATGCTCTCGAATGTTCGGAGTTCTTTTGCTAGAAAACCGCTCACTCGTTCCGCCTCATCCTCATCGTAGGTACCGTTGATCCTATTGATCCTATCATCACTGTTATTGTTTTCCTCGCCTGGTGGCGTTACCTCCTCCGTGATCTGTGTCGGCTCGGCACGTGGCAATGTATGCTGTGTAACTGGCCTGGATAGCGCGAACTGACCTCCTCCGCAGGATATGGTGGCCCCCATGCTCCCTAGCGTATCTAGGCCTAGTATGATGTCGTCGATTTCTCCGGGCATGAAGTGTAAAACTGTGTGGTATGACGCTTCTCCGAGGCGTACCTCAGTCCATATGGCGTCGAAGATTGTGGTGCTAGTCTCGTTTGCCATCGTTATTTTGATGGCCACTCTAACCATTTCTCTGCTCCCAGAGTTTACCACACGTTCTGCAAGGCTACTCGAAACGAAACTTATCGATGCCCCTGTATCCATGACCGCCTCGGCTGCTTCCGCGCCGAGCCTGGCTACGGCGTAAAGGCGGCCATGCTCTTGGTACATTGTTACTGCCGATTCGGCGCTGGGTTCCTTGGGCTCACCGCGCCTTGTTCTTCGTGAAGCCCTCTGACGTTTCCCTGACGTCGACTGCAGCATTCGATTGTGCGTATCTTACTGCGGCCACACTCCCAGCACAAACATTTTCGTAGGCTTCGGCATCTATTGGCGTAGTTTCCTTGTTCACCGCACCTCCTGCATACGTTGTTGGGGTCGAATCTCTGATTGCCCGGAAGCGAGTGGTGCGGTATGTTCGGTGGTTTTGTTGGTGGTGGGGGTACAGGTTGCGTTGGTGGAACCAGAGTCGCGTAACTTCGCGGCAATGTCCGTCTGATGGTCTTCGATAGCCCTCGTGTATGCTCTCGTATTCTTCGGCAAGGGTTAAGAGTTCTGCAAGATTGGTGAAATCCCTCCGACGGATATACAGTAGGTAATCGGGGTTGCTATTACCGAAGGTTCGTTCTAGCCGCTGTTCGCTGGCGTACCCCGTGTGTCTCATCAAGCTCTGTATCGCTAGCACGTAATCCTTGTACTTCTCCCTGTTATACTGCTTTCGTTGGCGTATGTCGTCCTCGAGACGCTCGAGATACCAGACTGGTAGGAAGAAATATAAAAATCCTGTATGAAGCTTGTCCACCTTTCCTAGTGCGCATTGTTATTGCGATACCATTATAGCGCGGTGCCTAGTAGCTCGAGCATGGTTTTTGGTAGGAGACCCACGCTTAGCGCATACACTTCGGCTAACTGTTCTAGCCGTTCGATGAACGCTAACGGGTCCCGTCCACCGTCGTACTTTACCGACCACTTCCGCACTTTGGGTACGAATACAACGGTCGGTGCTTGAGTTCCTTGAGATGTATAATAGATGGCTGGTGTTGTTATTCCCGATGGTAAGTACGGTTGGGCGGGTTGCGTATTCCGTGGAGGAAATGCCCGTGGGTTCTGCTGCGGTTGACCCCCGGTCGTGGTTCCGCCAGCGGCCGGAGGGATTGGTGTCTTCGGCTCACCTCCTCCGTCATCTACTTTTCCGGTGTCCTTGTATCTTCCACCCACTGAAAGGAATTTATTATATATTTCTAAGTCGTTTGGTGTCTTAGCAGCTAATGCCCCGATGCATTTGTGGATCTCCCGCGTTGTGCCTGTGTGCTCGATACCCAGTTCCTGTGCAATGGACACCAGCTGTTCCTTCGCGTTGTTGTCCAACCACGTGGTGTCAACCTGGTCGGCCATTTTGTAGCTATATCTTTAGTCAGAAATTTTCCTTCTGACGGTATACGATTTGCAAGGGCCCTGCTCGGGCGCCAATTGTAACGAAGCTTTTTCGTAGCCCCGTTGCTTCTTTAATAATTGCTGGGTATACTGGCCGTGTCCGGGGTTCGTTTAAAATAAATTTGTATTCAGGGAACCTTGTAAATCGTTTTAATGTAATACTTCACTTTATTGATTGATTGCTTAAATACTATAATTTAAAAGAAACGTGTTTGTATTCTTCACTTGTAAATTCACTTAGACTATCTTGCGGTATCCTTGACTATGGTGGCGGGCCTTCACGGTCCAGCCGTATTCCGTTAGACGGATCCCGTTAGTATGTGGCGTCTGTGCCCTGTCGCGACTTATGGCGGCGTCTCTCTCTGCCGCGGTGCTCTGTCGCGCCTCACGTCGGCGTCTACTTGTATTACGGGACGATGCTCTACCACGCCTTATGCCGGCGTCTACCTATGTCGCTGAGGCGATACTCTGCCGCGGCTTGCTCTAATGCGGTACTCTGTCGCGCCTTGCGTCGGCGTCTCTTTCTGCTGCGGTCTTCCATCGCGCCACGCGTCGGCGTTTTGCTGGCGTCTCGGTGGTGTTAGGGCGGTCGCGTCGCTGCGGTGCGATTTATTACTCTCACGGCGCTGTCCGCGTCGGCGCAGGTGAGCTGACGTCACCTGTTCGCGGGTGTGAACGAAGTCTCAAGCGGTGTTTGGTGGTATGACCGACACATTCACAACTTGAAGCCACGGCTCATTCCTATGAAACGATCTCTCTTGGTGGTACAACCGACACATTCGAGGTGGGCTTCATTGGTAGCTCCAGTCAACACCACAGCTCCGTGCTGACTGCCTGCTGTGCTGCTGTGTCGCTCCTTTTATGGCTGTTGTGTTTGGTGTTGCTAGCTCAGATGGTTTCGTTGCCATGGTCACCGTGTTGCTGTTAAATGTTGCGACTGCTCGTTGTGTTCCTGAGGCTTGTTGGTTGGCCGCGATGCTGTTAAATGTTGCGACCGCTCGTTGTGTGACCTGGACTCGTTCCAAAGTTGGTGCACGACAAATTTACTAGCTTTTAATTGCTCTAAATGTAAGCATATGACATTTCACCGAGTGAGGCCAGTATTGAAACCTTATGTAATAGATGGTACGCCTTTGAGGCGTATATCTATTGCAAATGATGTAGGTGTCCGAAACTGAATTTTAGCATGCATATTGTATCTATTGCCAACAAAGCGTTGGGTGTAGTTGGATTTGTTAAAAGATGGGCTAAAGAGTTCGATGACCCGTACCTCACTATGTTTCTTTACACAACGCTGGTTCGTCCAATACTCGATTTTTGCTCATGCGTTTGGTACCCTGTTTCTCTAAAGCATATAAAGCGTCTGGAATCAGTTCAAAAGAAATGTTTGATATTCGCATTGCATGTCTTAATTGGGACTCAGGTCTCCCCCTGCCTGCATACCGAAGTAGACTTCTTCTTATTAGCTTACCCAATCTGGAAAACCAGAGAATACTACTGGGGGTATTGATCATCCATAACCTCATTATTGGAGAAATTGATTCTGCGCACCTTCTCAGCCGATTGCTTTTGGCGGTTCCCCCTAGAGTATCCAGACACTACGTTCCTTTTAATTTACCCCTTTGTCGTCAAAACTTTGCTAAAAGTAATCCTCTTCTTATCTGGTGCGCGCACTACAATGACTTGTATAGCTGTATCAGTCTTGAATCTACTTTTTCCACTATACGTAATGGAATACTTGACTATCTAATCTAAGATATACAAGCTAATTTAATATGACGGCAATATTTCTTCCGTAAAAACCAGGCACGATCTCGTATAAGGATGGATTGGTTACATGGGTTCTTCAACGTATATAATTAAGAAGAAACAAGACTGTGTTGATCGGAATCTGGTGCATTCCAACAACATTAAAAACATGCTTTCTCACGAGCGGAATCGTATGCATTCCGGCAGTATAAGATCTTATTTCTGCTGATATTTCTTATTATTGCATTCTGAAATTAAATTGTAATGTTCAATAATATGTCTTTGTTTGTAATATAACATTGTTGAAATTTCGATATATTTAAATTTTAACTTTTGAGTTGTATATATATATATATGTCTTTTATATTATGTTGTTGACCATTTCAAGTTTGTCGTCGACTTTAAATAATAAATAAATAAATAAAATCCCAACGCAACATCATTTGCAAGTAAAATCACCATAAAGAGAAAATGTGAAAATAAAAAGACAAAAACTAATTAATAAAAAAGGCAAGGAAACAATTAAGATTGGTTATAAAAAATGGAGAACTTGTGTATACTTACCAAGCCACGTTGTCACTTTCTTAATGAAGATTCATTCGGGGAATGTATGTATATCCATTTCCATGAACGAATGACATTTTGAATGAACAAAACAAAGTTGCCACTCGTGTAACATTTCCTTTTCTTCCTTTCTTAAGCCGTAAACACATTGCGCGCGATACAAGGGGATCACAATTCGGATCCTTGATATCTACACGCCCGATTGTTGGCACGCGATCCAGGTAAGGTGTCCTACACACCTTACGAAGAGCCATGGTTCGACACACACAAAAAAAATAAAAACCATTATAAAGAAAACAAAAAAAGCCTTTTGGCACAATAAGTTTATAGCATTTTACTTCCTTTTTATTTTTCCTTTATTAAATTATTATGAAAAAAAAAAAATGCCTAGGCCCGGGGGTGCTTGCGCCGTCGGTGTAAAATCATGTTAGTAACAGGAATCCTAACCAAAAACAAAAAAACTACAATACAATACTTACGTTGTTTGTTGAAGGATGTGCACTTGCCATCGGTCACGCTAGAGATGTCATTTTGCTTTACCCACATCCAGCAAACACAACAACACTACACTACAGTGCTGCCAGACTGACGTCAGCGAATGGGGTAAACCCAAAATAGCTGATCAGACGAACAGCGGTCGACGGCAGGATAAATGTAGAAAATTACGAAATACCTTAAGGTAAGCAAACTTTTCTACTTAAATACTGCAAACAAGGTGAAAATGCCATATTTTCAGAAGATTTTCAAAATTTTATGTCACCTCAGATTTCCGAATTTCCTTAAATATTTTCGTAACATGGCCATTAGGTATTATTGTAGGGTTGCTTTTATTATATTATAAATTTATCTTTTAACTTTACATACTTTGTGAATTCAATTTATTAGTTTATTCAATAATTTTATTTTCATTTTTGATTGGTTAGATATCAAAATTTTTCATTCGGTTTAGATGTTTTAAAATAATGTACATATACGCATACATTTAGGTTTATTAATAAAAAGCTTTTAATCTAAATAAAAAGTGGTTTTAATAACTACATTATTACGCTGTGCAATGGGCAGCACCGCACAACTGTCTCATGCAAATATGTGGAAGAGCAAGCAACTGACAGTTCCACAAATTACCACACTCGCAGATGTAGGCTATCCCCAATAGGGTTGTATTGACATCAGCAAATACACCACAACATTGTGATTTTCACACGAAACTGCCAATGTCAGTACAAACAGTGTTCCAGGTCAGCTAATGAGGGACACCCTACACCTGTGGAGCATATTTGTAACGAATTCGTCGCCCAAACGACCAGGTTATGCACCATCTCTGAGTTTACAGAGAGCGTGGAAAATATACGGGTTTACCGTTTTTACCCTATTTCATACAAATAATAGCGTACATAAACGCTTATGGCCTGTAATAAGAAACAAAGCCGCTATAACAATACAATTTGGTTTAACAATAACGCTGAAGTCAGAAAAACATAACAAGATTATTCCTCCCATATGAGCCCTTTATCTCGAGTACGCCAACCATAATATCAGCCACAATAAAGCCCCTAGTCTCCATCCATACGCCACCCAACAACTTGGAACGCCATAAAAAATATTAAATTCCCGTTCCAGAATGACAGGTTTCCCGGCTAAACGCAACAAAACGGAACAACGCGTCGACACATTCACCGTCTCCTGCCGATTGTGACAGAAAAATCACGGCATACGATTATGCCCGATCTACCGGGGAATGTCGGCAAAAGAACGCCTCCGAACCGTTCGAATACATCGGCATTGCCCCGATTGTCTATCACCTTTCCGTCTGTTGGAAATCTGCCCAAGTAACGACCGTTATCACCGCTGCCAGGAACCAAACCACACTTCGCTGCACATGGAGGATGAGCAAACCCCGTCACGCCCTATATATCGCGAAGAGCGCGACGACGAAGCAAGCGGTACAGATCTGCCGCTGCCGGAAGGCATTTTCGATAATGCTAGGCTTCTAGAAAAAACGCGTGGTTCTTAAGACTCGCAGCTGTACTCCGATAGGGTACTAGAGTGTACGTGTATTGTAAATCAGGATCACGTCGGGGTCACGAGCGTGGGAGTACTCTTACCACTGGTAGATAACTTTCCAGTAATTAAAAGGTCGATTTAATATTGCTAATCTTAACTTTAATTTCTTTCAAAAGATAATCAGCGCGTGTAATGTAATAAGTGTAAAGAAGTTTTTACAAGGTGCCCCACATACCTATCAAAAAATTAAGAACAAAGACTTATGATAATATTGTATTATCTGAGCTAGTAAATGTTGCACAAACTGCAATTAGATGTAAAAAATATATGGGGTATTACGTCATATAGTCATCAGTTTACCGGCATCTTTATATTAATACGCTCATAAAATTTCCATACAATCAATGGACAGGCTGTTTCGCATAGCTAGCGTACGTAAAATCATATAAAAGTTATATACTCTATTTGTTTATAATTAATAGAAAACGTTTTTTGTAAATTCGAAAATCTGTGCAAATATCAAAATTGCCATCTGTAATACCTATTATGTTCACAAACCCCCCTGAATTCGAAACTCCAAAAGCTGCATTGTTGCGTTTCTCAAATGTTTCATCTCTACATATGTATATACTCGTACGCGCCAAACGGTGGGAGAACTACTGCTTCACTCATTTTCAGTTCAAATAAAATATTTGTAACGACAGCCTTTTAACAACCCACGCCCCTGTGCGCCTACACGCCCGCGCACCACTGTCTCTGCAAAGAACAATGCCAATTGTCTGCAAACCAACTGCGTATTATGTGTGTATATGCGTGAATATCAAGCCAAGCGTTGTAGCTAACATGTTTGAAGCCCTCCAGAAACTTTGAGTGACTTTGCGCTAAAGTGGGTTGACAAAAAACCGAAAACGGTAGTGCCAACAGGAAAAAGTTGTCTATAAAAGGGCCACCATCCCGTTCTTTTCTATCAAAAAATTTTGAATACGGTGTCTACAACACGAGTGCAGTAAAAGTGAAAAAAAAATTAAATAAAATTAAAAAAAATCAAAACAATTTTATAAAGTTTTAAAGTGCGAAACCGTAAGCTACCGGTTCGGTGAAAAGTGCCGCATCCGAAAGAGAAATAGTATTTCTGGCACCAACAGATCCAGTACCACCAGCAACGGTAAGTACCACCACCACTTCCGTATACTTAAAGCCCTTACTGTAGTCCCATGTCCATAACCTTCCATTAACACCCGCATAATTTCGCTAATCCTCCTCTTTTCACTCATAGTTTCTGTTGAAGGAGTCCGCAAAGGAAACAAACCACCACCGTCGGTGCTTACTTACTTACTTACTTACTCGGTGCTAGACACCACAAATTCATAAAAGGTAAATTAAATACTCCACCCCTTAGTGACTAGCCCAAAGTGATATTGAACTTAGTGCCATTTTCTCAAGTGAACTTTTAAGTTTGTCCGCCCGTAAAGAAAAATGTTTTTCAAAGAAAATTGAATTAAAACCTTTAAGTTTAATGGAGAACACGGCCTTTAAATACTTTCCACGACATTGTGATACCCTGCTTATATATCTTTATTGTTTGGTTTCCTTTTCTTAGAATCCCCATCACCACAAGAAGATTTGCTTATAACAACGGTGCGAGGCACACGAACAACCAACTACAAACCGCATCGCTTCACAGCCACCAGCAGCCACCACACCGATCCAAAAACACCAAAATCTACAAAACAAACCGCAACGATCCACAAACACCAAAATCTACAAAAAAAAAAAAAAACCACACCGAAGAAGAAAGCTACACAGTACCACATAAAACACTCTACCCTTTCGCACAAACCAAAAAGTAAGAAAACTGCAACCACACACATTTGCAACCATTCACCTAAACACACAAACACCCCACAACATAAGATATCAACCACACGCATACGTAACCGTCTCAGCACAAATACACCATACCAATCCACCGAAACCAACACCGATACACGCAAACAAAGGACCAACCAACTTCAGCAGGACTAAATATCATCCTCCAGCATACACAACCAAACACCCAAATACAAATAAGCATCAACACCACAAGATACCATACGCCCGGAAGCAACCACACCAGCGACTACCAACAACCACACCAACAATAACCACGCAACACTTAAAAACACCACGACCACATATTTCCACATACTTTCTTATACAAAACATTCAAACACGAAAATAGTAAACTCAGCACCCATCAATTCCAATAATCCACCAAAATATACGGTATGCACAAACACAACCAAAGCTATTAGCAGGTGAAAGGCTATTTTCCAAAACACAACTTAAACACACACAAAGATAGGGCTGCACATCACATCACACTACCCCGAACAAGAGCACGCAACATATCACAACACATCACGTTGTATCACATCATATCCAAACTACAATTAGCGGTGAGTTATATTTAGTCGGTCGCTGGTGTAGATTACTGCATCAGCAGGGTTGTGGTGAGAACAGCCCAAATGGTAGAGAGTACACTCAGCACCTCGTCCAATTCGCCGCAACAGCAAAAACATCACACCACCACGAAGGGGACCGAGAATATACTTTAGTTTTCATTTCGGTTTAAAAATAATATTTTTAGATTATATGTTTCCTTTTTTATTTTTTGAATTTCCTTGTAATCCTTATATTTGAAATACCTTTCTGAATTGTAGTTTATATTTTGTTGATTTTCTCAGTTTTTTATGCATACACATCTTTTATACATATTTAACTTACCCAAAAATACATACACATATGTATTAACCACTTCACACACATTTCTTTTTTTATCGCACATACCTACAGATAATTTTATTTTCTTATATATTTCAATATTTTTGGTACTTATAAGTATTTGCCAAATTTTTTTTGAACTTTTTTGTGAGCTTGATTTGCTTTTCCCGAATTTTTTTTGCACATCCTAATCCGTGGGTACACCGGAATCTTTTCGATTTTTATAACGTATTGCTAATTTTTTTTTCTATTAAATTTTTTTTTTGATTATATTTTTTTTCACTTCGTTTTCCAGACAAAAATATAGAAATCCTTTTGCTTTTTTTTGGTTTGTGTGAAAGGAGGATCTTCCTTCACGCACTTTGTGAAACTACATGACACACGTTTCACCTCCTTTTTTTATACTTTTGGAACTTTTTTTAAATCACTTAATTTTTAACCACTTGGTTTTTTTTATAAACTAGTACTTTCACTAAAAGCGTACTTCGCACTCGGCTCGCGATTATTTTCACTTTTTATTATTTTTTTTAAACGTTTTCTTTTAGTAATTATCACGATCGCGAAAAAATGTGCATGCGTATTTTTACTATTACAAACCGAAACTGAAAGTTCCATGAGGTAATATTATATAATAATACATAAGTACATGGAATAGGGTTTTTTTGCTCTTTATATCTATTTTCTTTCAGCTCCCGCTGCTACAGCCTTGGTACCTGGACTGCAGATGAGCGTGAGGAGATGAGTAAGTGAATGGTTATATATAATGAATGGTAATCTCTATATAACATTGTTGTAATCTCTCTTATTTTTTTTTTTGTTTCTTTGCCTACCATATAATCGTATGCACATATTTTATTGATCACCTTAACTATTGCTTAATGCAAGCAAGAATCGGAGATTTTAATAAAAGGGTGTTCCAGTCTGGGGTATTCTTATTTTATTTTTTTTATCTATTTCATTTTCTTTTAAACTTTGAAAATTATATGCAGTAATAGCAGTATATTTTTTTTTTTGTTATTTTGATTGATGATGATTTTAATCAGGATAAGAAATAATAGAATTTAGAATTACCAATACAAATCACTAGATATAAGTAAACATATAATTTGTGAAAATAAACTTGTATGAAGCAGAAATTAGTTACTTCGAATTTATTGGCTGAAACAGTGTCAGGAAAAATGCAGGCCCTCTAAGTTTTCTTTTGTGTTAGTGTGGGTGTTGCCCTTGTGGAACACTAGGAATCAGTCAGGTGCTGCAACTTACTGACGGACGAACGTCAGGAAAAGGGAACTCCACTCGGTTATCGGAGTCAAAGTGGAGTTCAAGATTGTTTATGCCTCATGGGATGACTCCACCTGACACGGACGGTGTTCTTCCGCTTTCTTTCTTCTCCTTTTCTTTCTCCTTATCTTCTACAGGTTCTTATGTTTTTCTCACCTAGGCATGATAATTATAGTTTTGTTTTTGTGCCTGTGGGTCGAGGAAGGTGGCAAGAACCGCGCCTCAACACCGGCGAGCCTCAGCCGGGCTACCACCATGCCTACCCGCCACCCTTCTCGCCCCGGACCAAGCAGTTACATTACAATGGCGCCCAACGGAATAGCCCGATCATCTTTTAAATTTTCTCACATTTCTTTCTATAAAAATTTCCTTCAGCTTTCTACTTCAAATTATCAAAATATAACCCAAACATTAATTTCAATTTCCCATCACCGCTTACTATTTTGATCTAAACTAACTTTTTCGCTATTCTTATTTTTCTTATTTTCCTAGTAACTTTTTTTGCAATATATTTTTCCTTCTATCGGACAGGTTAGGGTTACGAGGGTAGCATCACTTTCCGAGTCGCCGTAGTGAGTTGTACCTGAGTAACAATTGGATAGACGGGGGGTTAGTGCCAGCCCTAATTCGAAGTTCCCTTTCTTCTACTTCAACGTTTTGATAAGTTCAAGACGTTTTTTTCTTTGTGGCAAAGTTGCTCAAGCTGCCATGTGGATGTTCCTGCAGCACCTACATGTGAGGCTTGCAGCTATTGACCACAGGGGGTAGAATAGGGTTTTAAGAAAATATGATGTTTTGCAACCACGGCTGGAGCAAGTGCTCTGACCGTAGATGTGCCAAACAGGGTTATTAAAGGGGAATTAAATGACATGACTTCGGACAGGAAACAGACAGACGTAAGCAACACCGACCTAAATTTCGATTCCTTCGCAAGGTCAACACCAAAACACACTAACCACTAACACATATATATTCAATTTATATATTTGTTTACATTAATTTAAAGATTCAGAAAGCAGCTTAAATTTAGATTTAAATCTGAATTTGATTAAGTTTTAGGAAGAAGAAAACACCAGTTGTTTTTGCATTGTAGCTTTTTATTTAAATTTTATTCTACCAAAAAAAAAAAAACAAATTTATAATTGTGGGAAATTTACTTTTAAATTTTTTGGAAAAAGGAAATATTAGTTTTTGAGTTAATGTCAAAAAACATTTAGGCGTAGATCAACATTTGAAAAAAAACACATAATTTGAATTCTTATTGTATATGCCTTTTTTTGCTTTTTTACATTATTCTAATAAATTAGTTTTTGGGAAACTATAAGCAATTGGAGTCAAACATGGATATCTAGTTTTAATTTTTTTCTTAATTTTCTTTATATTTTTTTATAAAATTCCTTGCACTTCATCATAGAAGAAACCAAATATTAGATATTAGAGTGATTACTGAATTACATTTTTTTATTAAATCTTGTTACAAACAAAAAAAAACATGTTTTGAATTCTGTAGAGGATACGGAATTTTGAAACTCGCTAGACTTTTAAGAAATCTACACACACACCTGCGCATACACATTTATATTCTAATTTTACCTGAACACATATATATTATTTCACATATAGTAATTTATTTTATATTTTGAATTTGAATTGATTTCTACACATTAATTTTTGAATTTTTTTTGCATATCTTTTAACACACACGTACATTTATATAAATAACACCTGTCAAATAT
Source organism: Eurosta solidaginis (assembly GCF_040869045.1). Classification (NCBI taxonomy): domain Eukaryota; kingdom Metazoa; phylum Arthropoda; class Insecta; order Diptera; family Tephritidae; genus Eurosta; species Eurosta solidaginis. Next base: position 113,989,263 of record NC_090320.1, on the reverse strand, counting down.
AGATCTTTATAAGACTCAATTTACAGCCTTTTTTTGCGTTAATTTTCGAATTTTTGGGAGTTTATTACGTCGCGAATTTTGTCGTTTGATATAAATAATTATATTTTTTTTTTGCGAATTTTCAATTCTATTAATATCTTTTTTGTTTTTCTTGCATAACCGTAGAAAGTAAAGTTTGAATAATAGCTTAAGACCATCCTAGGCAAATTTTCTTTTGATTCCTTTTTGTGTACCTCATCTCAGTAGTACATGGATAGGCAACAAGAGGAAGAAGATATACGAAGGCCAGGATTAGGGATTTTTAATAGTAATTGACGGAGGCCGGTCACTCGAAGCATCTCTAGAGCACTCGAGAACCAGGTAGTTTGGTCTGTATTCACACAGATAGACACAGGTATAGAGATTCCGGTAGACTTCCTGCCAACCGATTTCCTTAACCGTTGTTCTGCCAGAGTTTTTCGAAATTTTGAGCAGATTGACAGGGGGAGGAAAGAGTTCGCTGTGACCAACACGTTAGTAGTAGAATACACCGAAAAGTCCCTTAGTTTTACTCGAAAGCTGTCTATGCTGGAGATATCTGATAAGGGAGAGGATCTGTTGACGGGAGGAGCATTCAGGGGAGCTATACCACGCAGACCACCTGGAAACGAAGAGCAGGAGGAACGACGAACCAACGCACCGCCTTCAGATCGCATGGACAATTTGAATGCAATCATGGAAACGATCTCACAGCAAAACCAGATCGTACTGGAGGCAATGGACGAGTTTCGGAAGATGAGGACCGACGTGTCGCGTCTAAGTAATCGCGTTGCCGATGTAGAGTCATCGATTCAAGCGCCAGCAGCAGCACCTTCCCCAGCATCTACCTCAACACCAGGGCACAGCAACGAGAGGGCTAGTAGGGAAACTAGCGGTAACACTCAGCTACGGGATGATAGGCTTAGGGATAATTACGGCAAAAAGCGGAACGATCTTCATAAGTGGAACCTTAAGTTCGACGGGTCGCCGAAGGGAATGACAGTCGAAAATTTCGTTTTTAGGGTAGAGAGAATGAGATTGCAGTACCAGTTGAGTTACGAGCAGATACTTGTAGATTTGGTGAATATAATAAAAGGAAACCTTAAGCCATTTTTGGCCAATTAAATTTTAGCTCCAAGTTGACGACCCTAGCTGAATTGAAACATGAGTGCAAGCGAGCAGAGAAGCTCATAAAAGAAAATAGAGCTCGAGTTAAAGCAGTAAGCGAGGTAGATGTTGACAATTGGGAAGTAGAGGTTGAAGCGTTCAACAGGAATACTAGGGACAAAACGGTTTCGAGAAAAGTTAGCCACGGCCTCGCCTCTTCGCGTGATTTGTTGAAACCCAATTCTCCTTCCTATAATCCTTCGTCATATAATCCTAACCCAAATGTGTGTGAGTCATCCGTCAATCACAGTAAAAATGTTAGTAGTGCCCCAAATCAAGCGTTCTGTTCGTCACCATTCCACCTCATGTTGTACTTCGTTTGTGAAATGCCGGTAGACTATTATATTAGGAGCCCGGCTGAAGCAGCGAAGGACAGTAAATGTAAGTCCTCTTTTCACCTTATGAAGTGTTTTGCCTGTGGTAAAGATTCGTTCTTCTGTGTGTTCAAACCAGAGGCGGGAAACCGGGGTCTGGAAGAAATGTCCGGGCACTCTGTCCAGAAGAATGATCACCCGGAAAACCGAGAGATAAATTAGAACAAGAAGTACTTAAGATTTTGAAACGTGAGGAGATAGTAGAAGTGTAGGATAAAGAGCGAGAAGAGCAATTGAAAAAGACAGTTTGCACATTAGGAAAATTAGGTATGAGGAAGCCCGCAGATGCATATTATGCGATGAGTTATATAAACGAAAAGGTAGAATAACGAATAGGAATTTCACCAAAATACAAAAGATGAGAGAAAAGAAAAGGAATTTTAAGAGGATTGGGAATAAGATAATAGCAACCATAGTGACAGTTAAAGGAGATAATTGATTTTTTGCAAGGACCGTGATAGGAAGTCAAGAGGAATTAGCTTTGTTAGACTCAGGTGCAGGAGCTTGTTGTTTAGGCAAAGCGCAGATATAATTTTAAATGGTAAAGAGCATTTGATATTGCCAGTCAAGGGTCAAAACATAAGAATGGCTAATGGGGGCGAAACACCCGTACAAGGTGTTATAACATTGCCGGTTATGTGGGACGGCGCTTCCCAAGGCCGTCGGTTCTATGTACCGGAGCGACTCGGAATTTTTCCCGACCAACGACTGCATTTTCAGTGTAAACCCTTTTAATTTGTTGCGTCCCTCCCACAAATTATCATGGGACGGTATGACTCGGGATCTGGAGTTCTTGATTGTCCCTGTTCTACAGCAGGAAGTCTACCTAGGTGTTGATTTTTGGCAGGCTTTTGAGCTAAGTGTTATCAGTAGGGTACGAAGTGACACGTCTAAAAGTGCTGTCGTATCAGAACTTCCACCCGCCGAGGGTGATTTGTGTTTTGATGTGGTGTAACATACGCTGAATCCCAAGGAAAACAAAGCGTTAGAGGGTATCAAGGCATAGTTTCCGTCGTTTGATGTGCTGGGACTGGGAAAAACCGACATTGAGGAACAGTCACTGATGAACACCTACCCGTGAAGCAAAGGCATTATCCTATTTTACCCGCAATACAGAAATTAATATACAACAAGCTCGATCGCATGCTAGAGATGGGAGTAATAGAAGAAAGCAACAGCTGCTAGAACTCGCCTGTGTCCCTTGTAATCAAAGGAACCAAGAACAGACTGTGCCTCTATGACCGAAAAGTTAATGAACGCACCATAAAAGACGCCTATCCACTCCCACATATTGATGGTATTTTAAGGCGACTACAAAATACCCGCTATATATCTGCTATAGACTTAAAATACGCGTTTTGGCAGATACCATTAGAGAGGCGGCCACCGTGGTGTGATGGTAGCGTGCTCCGCCTATCACACCGTATGCCCTGGGTTCAACTCCCGGGCAAAGCAACATCAAAATTTTAGAAATAAGATTTTTCAATTAGAAGAAACATTTTCTAAGCGGGGTCGCCCCTCGGCAGTGTTTGGCAAGCACTCCGGGTGTATTTCTGCCATGAAAAGCTCTCAGTGAAAACTCATCTGCTTTGCAGATGCCGTTCGGAGTCGGCATAAAACATGTAGGTCCCGTCCGGCCAATTTGTAGGGAAAATCAAGAGGAGCACGACGCAAATTGGAAGAGAAGCTCGGCCTTAGATCTCTTCGGAGGTTATCGCGCCTTACATTTATTTTTTTTTTTTTTTATTAGAGAAGAAATCAAGAGGAAAGACGGCTTTCACAGTGCCTGGTGTACCTTTGTACCATTTCACGGTAATGCCGCTTGGACTGTGCAATGCGGCACATCGCATGTGCCGTTTAATGGACAAAGTCATACCTGCTTCTCCTCGTGAATCTGTATTTGTGTATCTAGACGATTTACTTTTTCATTCAGAAGATTTTTCGTCTCATTTATATTTGTTAACTGTTGTAGCTAAATGTCTTCTGGATGCGAAATTGACGATCAACGTTGAGAAAAGCAAATTTTGTTACAAGGAAGTGCGCTATCTCGGATACGTGGTGGGGGACGAATGCATCCGACGATAGTAAAATAGGGGCGATGCGAGACTTTCCGGAGCCACGAACTCCAAAATAGCTTAGAAGGTTCCTGGGAATGACGGGATGGTATAGACGATTTATACAGGACTATGCCACGATTGCTTCACCACTACACAACATACTGACGAAAGAAAACATAAACAAGTTTGCAATGACGGACGAAGCAACGAAAGCGTTCATCAGCTTAAAACAGAGTCTTATATCGGCACCCGTACTGACACACCCAGACTTCAACAGACAAATTTACATACAGTGTGACGCATCGACTGACGGGGTAAGGGGAGTACTGTTTCAACTGGACGACGGCAACAACGAACGACCAATAGTGTATGTGTCCGCAAAACTAAATAAAGCGGAACGCAACTAGAGTATCACGGAACTGGAATGTTACGCTGCTGTACGTGGAGGGTCTACCTTTTACGGTGATAACAGATCACGCTAGCTTGAAGTGGCTCATGAGTCAAAAAGATCTATCAGGTCGACTATCAAGATGGAGCCTTTAGCTGCAAGCGTATGGTTTCACGATAGAACACCGTAAGGGGGCCCAAAACGTAGTGCCTGACGCCCTATCGCGAATGGACGTGGACGAAATCGACACTCAGGACAGAAGGCTGGACGTCGATATTAACTCACCACACTTTAAATCGACTGAGTACATAGAGTTGCAGAAGACAATAACAGAAAACAATGGCAGACTACCAGAACTCTTCGTGGCAGACGGATACGTTTACAGACGGACAGAGTTTAACACGGGCGACGAATTACAGGAAGACCATGCCTGGAAACTCTGGTTTCCAACTGAGCTACGAAGGAGTTTGGTAGAAACAGCACATAGATCGCCTTCGGCTGGACACGGTGGAATCCACAAGACCCTAGCACGTATCCACGAAAGATATTAATGGTCCGGTATGGTTGCAGATGTGCATGCACATGTAAAAGCATGTGAAATATGCAAACGAAACAAAACTCAAAACGCCTTCCACAAACCAACAATGAGAAAGCAGCACCTCACCGAACGCCCTTTTCAACGTCTGTTCGTCGATTTCATGGGTCCGTACTAGTGATATACGCCGCCGATAAACGCCGTCGCCGATTATGGTCGTTTTTCGCACGCCGCCGCCGCGCCGATATTTTTGATATTCTAGTCTTAAACGAGTAGAAAATATAGTAACGCGCCGCACGCCGCCGCCGAATATCAAAAAATATCGTTTAAGACTATTTAGGCCATTTATTGTGCATGTCGAAAATTGGTCGGATATGGTCGAAAGTGGTATCAACGGATGCGCATCACTGCCAGTTATAAAACTAATTGCGAAATTTAACTCTTTCTAACTGTTCAAAAGTTATTTAAAAAAACAGGCGTTTTCGATGACAGATTAACAGGGACTTTGCATCACCCAACTCACCAAGTTATTAAAACAAAACACTAAAAGAAAAGTTATATAATAAAGTTATATGCTCACTTTGCATATTTTTTTCAAAAAATTAATAATGAACTTATATTTAAGAATTCATGAGCTTAACACCGGCTTATAATAATTGAATTTCAATTATTATGTTTTCTAAGAGAGAGTTTCTAAGAGACATTAATAATGAACAATGAATTCAAATAAGGCGTTTCAAATTGTCCTTAAGTTGTTAAAAACAAGCTAAATACCCAAAAAAGGTGCCGATTTTTTTTTATTAATTTTATATTGCGATTGGCTGAAAGAATAAAAGAAATCAGTGATTCAAATTCCTTTAGTAGGTTGTAGGGGCATAAAAACTCTTTTGAAATGATTATTACATCATACACAAGTTGAGGATATACATATGTACGTATGAGAAGGCTTTGAAAACTCACTTGGGCTTACATTCAAACATCTGTTGTCTATTAGCGAAACTAATTAGCGTCTGAAATGTTAATTTTGATTTTCACACTTCTTCATTCAATATCCTAGTCTTCACGTTACGGCTCCTGTTAAATATGTGAATACGTAGGCATAAATATTTACCAGGTGAGGCTTTGTCCTTGGCAAGAACACTCAAATTGGTGAAGCAAAAGATTTCCCAAGACGAACAAATGACCGCGTGTGCTGCTACCCTAACGTAGTGACTGTCCACTAGTTTGAAAACTGAAGCTACGCGGTCATACATAATGAGCTCTCATATCATGAGGCCGGAAACGAAGACTATTGAAGTCAATGTATCGAACACAAACGTCTGCAAACTGTTGGTCTATATTTAAAAAATTTTATCCATGGTCCTTGTAAAATTTTAATTATGTAGATGCGCCGAGGATTATACGATTTTCACCCATGAGTTACGCAATGCCATCCACTTAAACTGCTTATGATTTCAGGGGCGGCATCTTTGCCCGAATAGTCACTCCATAACGTTTCAAGGTGTTTCTCGGCAGCATAGCGCGACAAAAGCATCCGTTGGAAAGTCTTCGGAGCTACACCTAGAGCTTCTAGGAAAGTGACGTCGACGAAGGTATGAGTTCTTCATAAAATCATGGCGATCCTGTTTTTGGTGGCCCAGACAGAAATCGCATGACACACAAGATCAGATAAAAATATTGCTGGAAAATATGAAAAATGGTATAAGAAAAGAAATGAAAAATTTTTGCATCCCTGTACCAATTGGTTTAACTACTTTTCACTATACAACTACTTCTTGCTCTAGCAGCAGCTGAATCTACGCAATCTACTGCATATAATACGCTCAGAAATCTCGCTTTTTAGAACAATGTTAATGTTCAACCGATGATGACTGTAACCATCATCTTATTCTATATATTTTAATTTAAATTTGAAATGAACTACCAATACAAAAGCTTTGTTTGGCCGTTTTCATCTAGGAAAACCTCGCCTTTTAGAGAGGTCATAATTTTAGATAATCAATTTTGATTAATTTTTTTGGCAAAATTTTATAAAATAATTATTTTGTGCATCTAAACAGAAATAAACAAATTTGTTGACATCAAAATGGCATCAACAGTTGTAGCATTTATGTTATTGGAAGAAGAAAGTCGCGAGAAGGTCCAAAGGAAAATTTTGAGAGATCGCAGCAATCCATTTGAGTTGCCATAGACAGCGCAATTAAAAATATTTCTTAATGTGGGTTTCTAAATATTTATAGTGTATTTGCAGTTACATTGCATGCTATCGCATAAACAAAGAGGCTTTCCGAATGGTATTGGACACCATTGAAGGACGCTTAACTCGCCGAAAGTTCTGCCAGTTCTGCAACTAGCAGATTACGATTTTCAGCTGAAGGACCCTTTCAAAGATCAGTTGGCAAGGATTCTAGCATGAGTGTAGGTAGAAGCACGGTGTCAACAATTTTAAATGATGTGCTTCGTGAAGCCCTTCGCAATATATGGATGTTTCTCCATAAATTCAGTCAAAATACTGTTTTGCATTGAATTTTTGTGCTTTTGAATGAAAATATATGTTTTTATTAATTTTTCCAAAAGAAGCTTTTCGGCCGATAAATAAAAAGACAAAAACTTTTGTTTTTTCTTATTCTCCTACGCGTTTCGATGTTTTTTTATCAGGGAGTCTGGTTTATTCTAATAAAACATTAAACGAAAAAACAAACATTAAAAAGTTAATAATAACTCACATCAAGCAATAACATATTTTCCAACTGTTCACTTAAATTTAACATAATACAATAACATTTGAACTGCAATTTTGTCTTTAGACGTAACATTTAACATAAAACGTTTACCTTTAACATAAAATGTTTCCTTTTTACATGCAACATTTATTAACAAAAACGTTCATTCAACAACATACATACATATACAAACTAGCACAATTAAAATTTTCGACTGCGTCCATTGCCTCGTCCATTGCATTTGATGGCAGTTGTGTATGCGCCGTTTATATTATTTACGTCTTCTTTGAAGTTTACCGTTTTTTCTATTTTTTGTGTATGCGTAACCCTTCGAGTGTTAGTCGCGTCCTCTCTATATCTAAAATCTTAACATTATCGAAGTCCGCTGTATGGAATTTGCTGGTTAGGTGCTCAGCAATAGCAGTAGTCGTTTTCATATTTTTCGCATCTGATTTGTGCTCACTAATTCGGATGCCCAATGATATCTTCGTTGTACCAATATAAACTTTTTCGCACACTTCTCCTTCCTTTCCGTTGCATTTTATTTCGTAGACTATATCGTGTTGTTGTTCCTTGTTAATTTTGTCTTTTGTTTGTGTAAATATTTTATTTAGTGTTTGGTTTGTTTTATGTGCTAATGTTATGTTGTTGTTTCGCATAAAATTTTCCTTTGATTTGTTGTCCGTTAGTCCTGGTATGTATGTTAAACTTGTATATAGTCTCTTATTGTTTTCATTATTCAAATTTGCATTGTTGGTTACATTGTTAGTGCTGATTATTTTTGTTATTGCAAGCTGTTTAACGCATTGACGCAAATGCGTATTTCAATATTAATTCATTTATTAAATTTAAACTCTTAAAGCTAACAAATGGAATTTAAATGCTTATACTTCATACCGCAAATATATAAAATGGAAAGATAACTAAGTCCACAACGGAACGAACATTTGTAGGAAATGAATTTGAATGGTGAATTTGAAGGGTATGATTCGGGATTTTGATTCGTATTGCGGCCGCGCAAGGGCTGGTTCGAGAACCAATCTCACGCAAGGGTGGGGATGACCGCGCAAGGGTTAGGTTAGTTTAGGGGAATACCGCAGCGCAAGTGCTATCTCGATTGCTTTTATATAGAAAGATATAACTTACGATTTTTGGGATGATACTTCCTTTGCTTTTCTCATGGATTTGGAGGTGGCGTAGGTGGTGATGGTTGTACTCGCTCCGGAGTTGATGATCCGATGCAAATTTTTCCCAAAAGGTAGATGATGTTGGTGGCTGGTATATATTCGGTGTTTCACGAAACAAGAGAGCGAGTTAATGCATTGCACTTGTATGTATAGCATAGATTAGTGATGGAAAGCAATTCCAACACTGTTGACTGGAAGCACTGGATGGCAACTCCAGTCTACTCTATCGCCAGGGTTTTATGATCGCAAGTCATAACTAGTGAAGTGAACGCAAGTCACTTGGAGAAGTGATCGCAAGTCACAGGTGGGGTTAGGTGACAAAAGTTCAATTAAGGACAGGAATATCATTTGCTATTTAAGTGAGCACAACTCACTTAAACATGGCGGCCCCTTGCACTTGTGCAAGGCTAAACAGTTGAATAATATCTTCAGGTTGAAAGTTAAAGTTAATATGATAGGTACGTATAATTCGATAGTGTGATTGTTGTAGTTTGTACAACTTTGAAGAAATCGATGGTTGAATGATGAATTTCTGATGGCTAAATTTCCATCCCAGCCGATATGATTTTGTGGATGATGATAATTGATTCCCGAAAATAGTTTCTGTAATTAAAGTCACTTTTGGTAATCTTCAAAGACATATTGTTAGGATGATTAATGATGCAGAAATAGAAATGACAACAGAACCGAGAAAGAAATGGTATGCTGGCATCCTGATGCGATGCCGCTTCTGATAGATAGATTTTAATACGATGTTGTTGAACTCAACAATGAGTTTCGTTAGCTGCGTTATATCCCGATTGTTTATTTCCGGGTCTGCGCCACAGCTCGATGATGAATGGTTTTCGAACGTGGACTGTATATGATAAGATTTTATTTAGAGATCAAACGGGATTTTTATCGTACTTCTCGCAAGAGGCTTGACAAAACCAAAATGAAAAAAAATGTTGAAAAGATATTTCTCGTTCAAATTGAGACATGCTCGACTCCGAAGGAACTGGGGTGTTGATTCATGTGAGGCCCGTGGTCTGTAGTTGGGAGATTTGGGGATTCCAATATTTTGTATGTTTGTAGAAATAACGTTATATAAATGCATTCTCCATATGTTTGGAGGATTTTTCACTCGGGAGAGTAAAATTGTTTTTGAGATGGGAAGATTATATAAATGTTTGATGCTGTGAGCTGTGAAAAACTCCACACAGTTCCAATATATATATGCACAGTTCCAGCATGTATATGCTGACTATATGCGATATTTCAAAATTAGTTTTTGAGAAGCCATGATGTGAAATGGATGAAAACCCATTATGGGAAAGGGAAATGAAATACATTAGCAATATAAATATTCTAATATAACTTTTTAATGGCGATAGCAATCCTGCTGGGCCAAGGAAATTCGAATACGTGGAAATGATTTTTTTTTCCTTTCTATATTTCCTCCCGAAGATGTAGTAGAAGTGGTGCCCTTGGGTGGTGACCGTTTGGCGATAGATTGCAACTTTCCGCTAATAAATGTTGTTTTTTCTCTAGGGGTAGAGAGTATAAATTTCTTGCTTTTTGTTGGAACATATGCCTGAATTTCCGACTTTTTAGAAGACGATGACTCTTTGCAATTGCTTTGGGTTAGATAGAGGATGGGATGTCTGGTATGCAGAGAGGATTCGGTTCGCAATAGGTTGGTGGTATTTGTAGAAAGTGTGATTGATGTAGCCTTTGGTCCGGGCTTTCTCGTCACTGGAGGATGTAACATGGTATGAGTATGAAAGGTAGAACATTGGGTGGAGGTCAGTGGTCCGCTCAGATACCAACCAAAAACGGTATTTTGCGCAAGCAAACTTCCAAAAACTCCATATCTTATTCCCTGTAGGAGGACCTGGGGTAAAAGGTCACTGCCAATGACAAGATCAATGGGACCGGGTGTGTAGAAGTATGGATCCGCAAGATATAAATCCTGAATTTCTGAAAGATCTGGTTTTGATAGATTAAAGGAGGGAAGAAAACTGGTCAGCTGTTTTAAGACGATGACGTTTGTATGGATACGAGTGTGATTGAGTTTCGATACTAACGTGAGTTGACAGACACGATTAGCATTTTCTACTACTTTTCCGCCCATCCCAGCGACTGAAAAATTTTCTTTACAGGTAGGTAGTTTTAAACGGTGTTGTATTTTTTCGGACACGAGGCTTTTTTGTGAACCTTGATCGATTAGTGCTCTTAGCGTGAAGATAGAACCCCTGTGTTCGATGCTCACTAGGGCTGTGGGAAGGAGGATTTTTTCGTTGTTAGTGGAGAAATTAGCCTGAACTTCGGAGTCAGGTTTTTTGAGAGAAGGAGACTCTTCCCAATTGCCGTCGGTTAGGTTGAAGATTGGATGCCTGGACTCTTGGGAAGATTCGGTGTATAATAGATTGGTTGCCTTTTTTGCGGATGTGCTAGGCGTAGCCTTTGATTGGGGCTGGTTGGTTGAGGGAGGGTTTAACATGGTGTGATGGTTTTTCTTACAGTGCAGACATCGGAAAGCACTGGGACAGTTGATAGATGAATGGTTGTAAGCGAAGCAATTCGTGCAAAATCGGATATCCTTCACAAATTTGGTACTCTCTGGTACGCTTAGTTTTCGGAATTCGGGGCAAGATTTCAAGGGATGACTATCGATGCACAATCTACAAGTAAACGCAAGTTTTTATTGAGAGTGGTAAGATTGGATTTTAGGCGAAGATTTCGATGGAAACGAAGTGCGTGATTTAGTGCCTTTATATTCATGTAGGCGTTCAACCACTTCGTAACGCTTGGTCAGAAACTGGTTCATCTGGGCCCAGTTAGGAAGTTCTTTCCTAGATTCTAGGGACTGTTCCCACAGAGACAGCGTTTCCTCTGGTAACTTTGAGGAACATAAATAAATTAAAATGGGGTCCCACTCGGAAACGGAAATTCCTTGCGTTTTTAGGATCACAAGACAATCATTGATGGTGTTCTGTATCTTTTGAATTCCTTCGCTACTTTCAGAGGTAGCTTGAGGAATGTTGAAGAGCAATTTCAATTGTTTATCTATTAAGATTCATTTGTTCTCGAATCGGGCTTTTAGCGCTTCCCATGCTAATGAAAAATTGTCACCGGACAAAGGGTACTGCTTTACGATTGCGCCCGCCTTTCCTCGAGTCTTATTTCGCAAGTGATAGAGTTTCTGAACGGGAGCCAGTTTGGAATGGTTGAGGTAAACGGCCGTGAACATATCACGAAAGGATGGCCACTCCTCATAACTACCGTAAAAGGTTTCTGTATCACACGGTGCCAGCTTGAGACATGAAGACGAGCTTGGATCGAAAGGCAGAGACTGACGGGAGGTATTGCCAGGCCCTGTTGGATTCCCATAGGAGGTATTGCCAGACTCTGATGAATTCCCACGGAGGATTTTTAATTGGTCCAATATATGTGATTTGCAGATGTAGAAAGAGTCAGCACAAAGCTGAAATTTGTTGTGGGCTTCCTCTTTAAACTCTCCAGAAACTGCGCTGTCCTCAGCTATGCAGACGTTTTCATAGGCGTTTTTTAACGAAGCCCAGCGACCGTTGAGGTCCTCTAACTTGACCTCCAATAAAGAGTCCGTTTGGTCATCAGGATCTTCCTTTTGAAAATTGGTGCAAAATTTCACCACATTGTTGGAGTCGAAGATAAAATTGGACATGATTTCTGTTGAAGAAGGCATGATTGGAGACGGTGTCAAGGGTCTGATTTGATAAAAAATGACCAGGAAGACAAGCTGGGTGGAGATTATTTTAGTTCACAATTGGTATTTTGCGCGAAGATTCAGGTTTGGAAACTGCAACACTACAGACGCAAGCCGAGAAACACTTATTTGGAGAGTGGACTTTCCGTCTGTCGCTCAGAGGTATAACGATTTTTCGAAAACGAATGGGCACTTAATCGGTTTTGCACTGTTCACGAAAAGATTCACCAAAAGAAACTAATCAATGTTAATTATGGAATGTCCCACTGATATCAAAAGATTTCACCAAAAGGAACTTAGCACGGTTGACTAGGGAATTCCACCCGAATTCACTGAAATATACGTATGATGTTGAATGTTTCTGTGATGTGTAAATAAACGTGGTATGTGTAGAGTTGATGGATAATGATGGAGATATGTAGATAAGAATGGTACCAAACACGTTATATGCAAAATAACGTGGGATCTTCAATATTTGAGAAACCCAAGATAAGCGGTTTTCTCAAAAGATGTTAGAGTTGGACGCAAGCAACGTAATATCGCATTTATTTACATGCTAGAGTGCACAGCTTTTAAGATTGTTGGTGCTTGGAATGTGTAAAACACATGCATACAAACCGGCGTTTCTATTTAAATATGTATGTATATGCACCTCAGCAACTAGTGGTGTTGTATATACGTAATTGGGAAAACTCAAATATGCAATTTATTAAATTTGAGAAAATTTTCGTTTAAAATTTGGATTTTCGTTAAGTTTTTTAAACGCAAGTTAATTTAAAGGGAAAGGAGATTGTTTGGCCTGCTAGTGCAAATAGCGTGAGTTACGTGCAATTTGTAACTAAATAAATATACATATATACGTATGCATATGTAAACGCCGAAAGAGAGGTTGCTAGCGTAAGCTACGAGCGAAAAAACTATGTATGCCGTGTAACTGTGGAAAAGGAATCCCGCTATTCGCAAGATAGCGTACTGGAAGAACATATATATATACGTGTGTATATGCGCATATAACGGTTCCCGTTAACTATACCGGGTTTATATGCCAATATATGTATGTTCTTGAAAAAATGTCAATTGATGGACTTACGTTCGAATCCTGACGGTTCTCATGTCGCTTGAATAATTTTCCCAAATAACTTCGCCAACAAGATGCTTGTGACCGGCGTTTCGCTTTTAAATATGTCCGCTGGGGTATCTTCGGGAAAATGCTATCGGCGATTTGCGTTGGTTAATTAACATTGACCAACTTTTGATTCACTTTTTTTTTTAGCTTTCCTGTTATGGGCTGGAACGTTTGATTTCACTGCCAGGTAATTCTTTAAACTTGACAAAAAATGAAATATGAAATTTCCTTTGACTTTTAAAATTTGTGTACACACGCGCAAGTTAAAAATTGAGTGAAAAAGTTAGCGATGGGGCGATAGCGATATATCCAGTGTTGTACTTTTTGCGTTGCCACTGATTCAAATTTGGCTCGCAAGGACCAAATGTTTAACACATTGACGCAAATGCGTATTTCAATATTAATTCATTTATTAAATTTAAACTCTTAAAGCTAACAAATGGAATTTAAATGCTTATACTTCACACCGCAAATATATAAAATGGAAAGATAACTAAGTCCACAACGGAACGAACATTTGTAGGAAATGAATTTGAATGGTGAATTTGAAGGGTATGATTCGGGATTTTGATTCATCTTGCGGCCGCGCCGGGGCTAGGTGTGGTTCGAGAACCAATCTCACGCAAGGGTGTGGATGACCGCGCAAGGGTTAGGTTAGTTTGGGGGAATACCGCAGCGCAAGTACTATCTCGATTGCTTTTATATAGAAAGATATAACTTACGATTTTTGGGATGATACTTCCTTTGCTTTTCTCATGGATTTAGAGGTGGCGTAGGTGATGATGGTTGTACTCGCTCGGGAGCTGATGATCCGATGCAAATTTTTCCCAAAAGGTAGATGATGTTGGTGGCTGGTATATATTCGGTGTTCCACGAAACAAGAGAGTGAGCTAATGCATTGCACTTGTATTTATAGCATAGATTAGTGATGGAAAGCAATTCCAACATTGTTGACTGGAAGCACTGGATGGCAACTCCAGTCTACTCTATCGCCAGGGTTGTATGATCGCAAGTCATAACTAGTGAAGTGAACGCAAGTCACTTGGAGAAGTGATCGCAAGTCACAGGTGGGGTTGGGTGACAAAACTTCAATTAAGGACAGGAATATCATTTGCTATTTAAGTGAGCACAACTCACTTAAACACAAGCCATGTGTATATTAATTTATTAGGGTATGCATTTTTGAATTAAATGTTTTTAATTTTTCGGTTATTTTCAGTTATGAACTCCTGATCACTTAAGTCTCGTATTTTCTTTACAAAGTTGATTGCCGTGTTTCTTTTTTGTCTCCATGGTTGATTAGAATGATAGTTAATTATTCGCGACGATGCTACAGCTTTTGCATACCAATTCGTTTTCAACTTTTTATCCGATTTTATTATTTCCATATCTGGGAAGGCCAATTTATTTTCTTTCTCTTTTTCTACCGTGAATTGGATTTTTGGGTGTTGTGCGTTAAAAGTTTTTAAAATTTCTTCCACGTCCTTTGTTTTAATTATTGCAAATATATCGTCTACATACTTATTTATGTATTTGATATATATGTCCCTCGATTTGAGCTCGATGGTGCTGTCGTCAAGTATTTTGTCTAGCACTATATCTGCTACTGTAGGTGATAGGGGGTTTCCCATAGGGATTCCGTATACTTGTTGGTAGAATTTGCCATGGTATGTAAAATAATTGTTATCCCTCAAGCAGAATTCGAGGCAAGTTTGAAACTGTTTATTTGATAAAGTAGTGTGTTCTTTTAGTTCTTCCCATTTTCTCATTATTGTTCGAATGGCTAATAGTATGGGAATGTTTGTTAAGAGGAAAACTACATCAAACGATATTAGAATTTCATCGTCCGCTATGTTAACTTCTTGGAGCTGTGTTTCATTTGGAGCGAGCTAAAAGCGTACCATCAGGCGACAGTCGAAAAAGAAGCAAGTCCGGTACCAGAAAGAAGAATACGTCCACCCCGCGAGCGTGGTAAGTCAAAAGCGTTCCGCCAAGCCCCGAATGGGGGCTTCACTGAAGTTCCCATCGGGGAAAAAACGAGACAGCCGACGACGATAGCAACAACACAACCCGAACCATCATCGGCATCGTGTAGTAGAACCCCGAACCAACATTTCACCGAAATATCCACCGAGGAACACACAGAGTAATTGGCCGTAGTAAGAGAAACGCCACGCGCGTCAACATCGCAAGCAGTCCAGGTCACGGAAGAAGATCAGAGGATGACAGCACGGTAGCGATATGTGGGTGGGCAAAACACCTTCTTAAGAAATGGGTTCGGCTCCGTAATCGACATAACGTTTGTCAGCGCCAATCTCTACAGGTTGGCTGAGTGGAAAATCAGTGATTGCTATACTCAAAGCGATCACTCAGCGATTGTGGTGGACATCAACCTCGAGGGGGGAGGGCGGCCCATTATACAGCCACCCCTAAAAACAGAGGTTGGAATATCAATACTTTCGACCCCGACATATTCAAGCTAATGTTGACAACAGTCGAACATAGAGGAAGTGCTAACGACATGGCGAATAAATTAATGGCGGATATTAGAGCGGCATGCGATGCGTCAATGACTAGAAAGCCCAAGCGCAAACAACATTGTTCCGCATTTTGGTGGAACGAGCGCATACACTCCCTAAGGAGAGAGTGTATTTAGGCTAGGAGGCGCTATCAACGAGCCAGAGGGAGACCGGGATTTCTAGAGTGCAGAGCTACCTACAAAAGAGCGCGACTCGCACTTAAGAGAGCAATAAAAGATAGTAAGCGCGAATGCTTTCTCAAGCTTTGCGATGACGTCGAGAATGACCCTTGGGGCACAGCTTATAAATTGGTTTTTAAGAAATTGAAACACAAAGGAGAGGCGATGCCAACATGGCCCTCTTTTCTCAGAAACGTGGTAGATACTTTATTTCCCACGCAAAGGGAGCTAGTTTCTCCCACATCAGGCGCCGTACTATACCCATTTGACGAGGTTACCGTCGTCGAGGTCCTTCAAGCGGTGAATAGACTGCAAGACCGCAAGTCTCCTGGCCCAGACGGGGTACCAAACAGAGCACTCAAACTAGCTCTCACTTATAACACGCCAACATTTGCGGAACTATTTAATGCATGCTTGGCTGAGGGGACATTTCCTACAATATGGAAACGACAAAAGCTGGTCCTGCTGCCAAAGTTTGGTAAAAATACGGCGGAACCATCTAGCTACAGGCCCATTTGCCTGCTCGACTCCGCCGGTAAGGTTCTTGAGCGAGTCCCCTATAATCGACTCGAAAAAGAAATTGAAGATGTGGGTGGTATTTCCGATAACCAGTTTGGGTTTAGGAAAGGAAGATCTACCATCCAAGCTGCGAACATGGCGAAGGAAGTGGCCCAAGAAGCCATAAGTGGCACCCGATGGCTCGAAGGCTCTAAGGAATATTGCCTTATCGTTACTTTAGATGTAAAAAATGCCTTCAACACTGCGAATTGGGCAAACATTCTAGACACGCTGGAGCAGATAGGCATATCCCTTTACCTGCGTAGGATCATACGCAGCTACTTTGAAGGTAGAGTGCTGGAATATGAAACGGGTGCTGGAGTAGAAAAGCTTCACGTCACAGGCGGTGTTCCTCAAGGCTCCGTGCTCGGTCCACTGCTTTGGAATATTATGTACGACGGAGTATTTCGACTCAAGGTACCCAATGGGGTGAAAATTATCGGCTTCGCGGACGATATCGTATTGGTAATCACCGCCAAGCACCTAGGCGAAATATGCGCCAAATCTAATACAAGCATAGCGATGGTTCAATCGTGGCTTACGAAAAATGGACTGCAGCTGGCGGAACAAAAAACAGAGACTGTACTCATATCAAGTAGGAAAAGGGTGGAGCAGGTCACTATAAGAATCGGCCGCCATGAAATCGACACGCTGCCTGCAATAAAATACTTGGGGGTTGTGATAGACAGGAGGTTGTCATTCAAATCCCACTTAGAGTATGCCAATGGAAAGGTAGCAAAAACCGTAGCAGCATTATCTAGGATAATGATAAATGCAAGAGGACCAAAGCAACGTCCTATAGACATATTAGCAAAAGAAGCAGCAACGATTTATCGGGATCAAAGCTCACGTAACGGAGCACGAGAGCGAAGCGTGCAGAACTGGCAGCTCAGGTGGAATGCCTCAACAAAGGATCGCTGGACACACCGATGTATCCCAGATATTAATATATGGATATCTAGAAAGCACGGCGTGGTAAATTTCTACCTCACACAGTTTCTGAGTGGTCACGGATGCGTTAAGGAATATTTGCACCGATTCAATCACGAGCCTAACAACATATGCGAACACTGCGGCGGCGATACAGTAGAAGATGTTTACCATGTATTTTTCGAGTGTCCTAGGTTCTATAGCTCGAGATGCAAACTGTGCAGAATACTTGGAGAGGATTACACTCCTGAAACAATTGTTGGATGCATGCTACAAAGCAAGGTAAAATGGTCCGCGGCATGCGATGTAATAGCGGAAATAATGAAGTGTCTACGAAGTCTTCAAAGGCTATGGCGCAGCAGCGAACATTGAACAGTCGAGTTCTGTGGGTGGATAACAAATTGCTAAGGTGGAGGGGATCGAGCTGAGCACGTATTGGATGCAAGGCCTCCGTACAATTAGCGGCGTGAGAATAATAAAATAAGAAAATACCGTAATATATGTAGGTAATGTAATAGTAAACCAGGCGACGGATTGGAGACAAGGCCTCTTCAACCGTTCGAATACTGCCGCAGGTGAAGGAATAAAGCACGGATTGGAGACACGGCCTCTTCAACCGTGCAACCAAAAGCAGTCAACATACACGCAACGACAAACCTACGGATTGGAGACAAGGCCTCTCCAACTGTAGAAACAGCGAGTATGAGGGTAAACGTCTCACATGTAATCAGAGTTTATACTCGGACTGGAGAGAAGGCCTCTCCAACCGGTGGAAGTACGAGGAAAGCCCCGTTACGTATTGTGAAAAAAAAACTTAAATCAAAAACGGAAAAACCTATTGAAATAAACAAAAAAAAAAATTCCATGACTGTGTCGCTACGAGTAATTTGTGTGTGGTCGAAAGTGAAATTCATTTGCTTATGCATTTCAAGCTAGACCTATTCTGGCATGTACATAAGTACAAATATCTTATATTGTGGTAATGTCACAATAATTACTTGGTTTATACCAAATTGCAGGAACTCCAAACGGCAATTGATAAATTTCTTTGGTAGACCATTTTTGTAAATGGTTATAGCAGGTTCGGCATATCTTTTTGAGAGCCCACGACTCGGCTTTTATAATCGGCTGATCAAAATACTGCGTACAGAGTGATTCCACTACTGGTGTGGTATTTACCAAACTTATTTTAATACTATATTTAGCTCACACAAAACAAAAGTTCGATTGCAGAATTGCTTCACATTCTTTTTCAGATATTTTTTTATTTTAGATCTGGTATTATACACTTTTATCAAATATTTGAGCCGTTTATTTTGAAAGTGGTATAAGTAATTTCCAACTCATGGTCTTAAATGCAATGTTATTTTTGAACAACATTTATACATACATATATAATTTATTTACACATATATACATATATAAAAAACAAAACCCTACAATGCAAGTAGTCGAACGCACAAGCATGCCACAAGCACTATATGCACAGTGTTTAAGGTAGGCTTGGAAATATTCGTAGAAGTGGTATGCGTCAAGCACATTCAGGTAGTAAGCAGGGCGTGTCAGTCCCAGTGTTAACCATAAAAAAAAAAAAAATAAATGTAAGGCGCGCTAACCTCCGAAGAGATCTAAGGCCGAGCTTCTCTTCCAATTTGCGTCGTGCTCCTCTTGATTTTCCCTACAAATTGGCCGGACGGGACCTACATGTTTTATGCCGACTCCGAACGGCATCTGCAAAGCAGATGAGTTTTCACTGAGAGCTTTTCATGGCAGAAATACACCCGGAGTGCTTGCCAAACACTGCCGAGGGGCGACCCCGCTTAGAAAAATTTTCTTCTAATTGAAAAATCTTATTTCTAAAATTTTGATGTTGCTTTGCCCGGGAGTTGAACCCAGGGCATACGGTGTGATAGGCGGAGCACGCTACCCATCACACCACGGTGGCCGCCAGTGTTAACCATACCGCGGCACTATTTAAGTACAGCAAAGTGACCCCGACAGACGTAGAGCTTAGTGCTCAACCTACCTCCCGACGGAATACTTGACGGTAGTACCGGGGGGTAAATGGTACTCAGACGGTAGGAGGTTTAGTGCGGTTAAAGTCCCACACTGACTATGAGGCTTTCGATGCTTCCTCCTCGTAAAAAAAAAAAAAAAAAAAAAACGGTAGCGATATGTGGTTCACTACCACTCGCCAATTCAGTTGCAAATGGTTCCAGAATCGAACGAGCAGACATAATCAACAATCAACAGGTGGTAGATGGAGACCGGATTGGGTAGCACACTGCACAAGCGCAAGCCCCAACCGTGGACAACGGGATCCAGACGGCGATGAACTACGCCAACCACATAGCCAGCCAATTCTATAACCTGATGACCGAATTTTGCATAACATTTCATTTTAGAACAAGGCCCAGATTGCAAGAGATTACCCCTTAAGGAACGCAAGCATTGACCGCTACGAGAAACTGAATTTTACAATGGTGACAGTAAGTCACATTGCGGCAGGTGAGGAGAGAGCGTGAGGACCCAAATCCACCGGCTTTGGGGCCCACACATTCGAACCTAGATAATCTACAATTACAAATTATATATCATTTGTTGAAACACCCTAATGTATATGACAATGAATTTACATCAGTGCATATAGCATGTAAAACATATAAACCTGAATTATATAAATTGAATTTACACACATAAAATAATAATTTTTCTGAAACACCCTAATATACACTTACATATTTATTATTTCGCAAAAACATAATTTTCTCTGCCCGCATATGGCAAATATTTTGGGTGGATATTATATTTTGCATAGAGATCAAACGGGAAAAACTTTGGCTTTGTATTGAAATCAACGAACCTGCTGGAATTCGAAACAACGATGGGAATACAGCAACGCAATAAGCAATACACATAAGCTCCCATTGCAAGAGCACCAAAAACGTACAAACATACGTATACAAAGAAATTGCAACCAAGCACAACAGGCATTGAAGCGAACCGTCAAGGCGGACATCGCACAAAGAGGAAACAAAAAAAATGCAATGCACTAGAAAGACGTCACCTCGGCATACCAACAACACATCATGGGTACCAGGCAGCCATAAACATTACACTTGCAAGTTACTTACGAACTCGTTGACAACAACAAGGCGCAATAAGCAGGCAACAGAGGGAAATTGAAAGTAACTATGCTAACTAACTGAAGATGCGTACCAATGAACTCTCATGCTGGGGGGCAGTCCAGGGGGATTACTACATATGTAATTTAGAAATAAATTCTTATATGCAAGTATATAATTGGATATATAGGTATGATAATACCGTTAAACGTAGGATACCTTATGTAAATACATATAAAAAGTAAGATTTATTGTTGCAGAATAACTGTCCACCTGCGCGTGGACAATTATAAAAGGGCGACAAATTTCGCGAATTTGAGTAGTAGCTAGCTAGGTATAGTAGCCTGCTAACGCCTTGTTTAGCGGTGAATAGGACTCCTGGAATTTTTCCATCTCACGAGTTCTTTATTTTAGTAACTTTGGGGGTTTTTCCAACCCCATCGTTAGAGGGATTGCGGCGGTTTTTCCACCTCCGCAACCTTCAGAAAGAGCAGGGTATCTTTAAGTTTTATACTCGGTGGGTTTTACCAACTCCACCGACTGGGACGAAGTGGTGGTTCTCTGCCACCGCTTTCTTTACGAATAGGTTGAGATTTTAGTATAAGCGTAGTCCCGGATGGGGTTTTCCCAACCCCATCGGCGTAGAACCGACGGTGGCTCCCCACCTCCGTCGCCGTAGTTTTAAGGGTAGTTTTGCAATTGATTTGAATAAAGAGTTTATAACGTTTTAACAATAAACAGGATCTTTCTCTTTAAAAGGAGACGATATGGATTCTTCTCTATTCCCACAGGGATCCTGGACGGACTGAGCATACCCCGGCATAAGGAAAAGTCCGTCACAATAGGAAAGAAAAAATTCAGGAAATTCTGAAAATAAAGTAACAGAGAATAGAACAGATAGTCAAATATGAACCACCAGTTGAGGTAGATACGAAAAATATTCTAAACATTCCAAATGGTTGGTTGGCACTTCTGATTTGCGTATTCATACTGTTGATCATAGCAATGGCTATGATGCTCAAAAATTATATATAAACTAAATTTAGACAGCTAAGAGGGATTCAAGAGCGTATTTAAAGCCCCGTTTTAACCAAAACTCAAACTACATTTGAACAAAATGTAAATATCAGGTTTAATACATGAAAACCCACTTCTAATCAATACCCTTGCCCCAATCAATAGTAAAATTTCTTAAGGCAGCTTTATCAGCACTGCCTAAGTTCACTGGCAAATCAAATATTTGCATAATTTCTTTTTGGAGCCAATAACAATATTACCAACAAGAATTAAGAAAATAAAGAGTAACAAAGAGAACCTTATTATAAATAAAGCGCTTAATAAATAAATAAATTTGCAATTAGACATGTCGCGCTCGTTTTCATCCCAAAGGATAGAAAATTTGTGGCATAATAAATACAGCAACCTGATTGTTGAGAAAGAGATTGACTTAGGATAATACTTAACCAGGCTGTACATGTGCTGTACAAATGCCGGCAATCTAGGACTTGTAAGAGAAAAACACAGTTGTCCCTTGGGAGATAAATTTGGTCAATAATAATGAATAATCGAGTAAGCAAATTTAAAAATAAAAATAAAAAGAAAATAGGTACCCAAGTTCTCAAAGATCTAATAATTGCATCAACTCCAGAAGTTATGCATGTGACAAATGTCGACAAAATTAAAGAAATTCTTCATAAAATCATGACGATCCTGTTTTTGGTGGCCCAGACAGAAATCGCATGACACACAAGATCAGATAAAAATATTGCTGGAAAATATGAAAAATGGTATAAGAAAAGAAATGAAAAATTTTTGCATCCCTGTACCAATTGGTTTAACTACTTTTCACTATACAACTACTTCTTGCTCTAGCAGCAGCTGAATCTACGCAATCTACTGTATATAATACGCTCAGAAATTTCGCTTTTTAGAACAATGTTAATTTTCAACCGATGATGACTGTAACCATCATCTTATTCTATACATTTTAATTTTAATTTGAAATGAACTACCTAAACAAAAGCTTTGTTTGACCGTTTTCATCTAGGAAAACCTCGCCTTTTAGAGAGGTCATAATTTTAGATAATCAGGGCTGTCATGGAAT
This sequence comes from Eurosta solidaginis, assembly GCF_040869045.1. NCBI lineage: Eukaryota > Metazoa > Arthropoda > Insecta > Diptera > Tephritidae > Eurosta > Eurosta solidaginis. Next base: position 113,966,546 of record NC_090320.1, on the reverse strand, counting down.
CCAAGTCGCTTTTGCGTTTTGTCGGAATTACAAACCAATATTGATTTAAATTGGTGTCAAAAAACCGTATTGGTTTTGCTCTTTTCGAATGTAAATAAAATCGATGTTCGAATCAGCTGTTTTGCAGTGTTATCCGTGCACCGGCAATTTTCATAAATTTTTTTGGCAAAATTTTATAAAATAATTATTTTGTGCATCTAAACAGAAATAAACAAATTTGTTGACATCAAAATGAGATCAACAGTTGTAGCATATGTATATGTTATTGGAAGAAGAAAGTTGCGAGAAGGTCCCAAGGAAAATTTTGAGAGATCGCAGCAATCCATTAGAGTTGCCATAGACAGCGTAATTAAAAATATTTCTTAATGTGGGTTTCTAAATATTTATAGTGCATTTGCAGTTACATTGCATGCTATCGCATAAACAAAGAGGCTTTCCGAATGGCATTGGACACCATTGAAAGACGCTTAACTCGCCGAAAGTTCTGCCAGTTCTGCAACTAGCAGCTACGTTACGATTTTTAGCTGAAGGATCCTTTCAAAGATCAGTTGGCAAGGATTCTAGCATGAGTGTAGGTAGAAGCACGGTGTCAACAATTTTAAATGATGTGCTTCGCGAAGCCCTTCGCAATATATGGATGTTTCTCCATAAATTCAGTCAAAATACTGTTTTGCATTGAATTTTTGTGCTTTCCCCTATTAAGAATGAAAATATATTTTTTTATTAATTTTTCCAAAAGGAGCTTTTCGGCCGATAAATAAAAAGACAAAGACTTTTGTTTTTTCTTATTCTCCTACGCGTTTCGATGTTTTTTATCAGGGAGTCTGGTTTATTCTAATAAAACATAAATCGAAAAAACAAACATTAAAAAGTTATTAATAACTAACATCAAGCAATAACATATTTTCCAACAGTTTACTTAAATTTAACATAATACAATAACATTTGAACTGCAATTTTGTCTTTAGACGTAACATTTAACATAAAACGTTTACCTTTAACATAAAATGTTTCCTTTTTACATGCAACATTTATTAACAAAAACGTTCATTCAACAACATACATACATATACAAACTAGCACAATTAAAATTTTCGACTGCGTCCATTGCCTCGTCCATTGCATTTGATGGCAGTTGTGTATGCGCCGTTTATATTATTTACGTCGTCTTTGAAGTTTACCGTCTTCTCTATTTTTTGTTGTATGCGTAACCCTTCGAGTGTTAGTCGCGTCATCTCTCTCCTCTCTATATCTAAAATCTTAACATTATCGAAGTCCGCTGTATGGCATTTGCTGGTTAGGTGCTCAGCAATAGCAGTAGTCGTTTTCATATTTTTCGCATCTGATTTGTGCTCACTAATTCGGATGCCCAATGATCTCTTCGTTGTACCAATATAAACTTTTTCGCACACTTCTCCTTCCTTTCCGTTGCATTTTATTTCGTAGACTACATCGTGTTGTTGTTCCTTGTTAATTTTGTCTTTTGTTTGTGTAAATATTTTATTTAGTGTTTGGTTTGGTTTATGTGCTAATGTTATGTTGTTGTTTCGCATAAAATGTTCCATTGATTTGTTGTCCGTTAGTCCTGGTATGTATGTTACACCTTTATATAGCCTCTTATTGTTTTCATTATTCAAATTTGCATTGTTGGTTACATTGTTAGTGCTGATTGGTTTTGTTGTTGCCAGCCATGTGTCTATTAATTTATTAGGGTATGCATTTTTGTATGAAATATTTTTAATTTTTCGGTTATTTTCAGTTATGAACTCCTGATCACTTAAGTCGCGTACTTTCTTCATAAAGTTGATTGCCGTGTTTCTTTTTTGTATCCATGGTTGATTAGAATGATAGTTAAGTATTCGCGACGATGCTACAGCTTTTGCATACCAATTCGTTTTCAAATTTTTATCCGATTTTATTATTTCCATATCTAGGAAGGCCAATTTATTTTCTTTCTCTTTTTCTACCGTGAATTGGATTTTTGGGTGTTGTGCGTTAAAAGTTTTTAAAATTTCTTCCACGTCCTTTGTTTTAATTATTGCAAATATATCGTCTACATACTTATTTATGTATTTGATATATATGTCCCTGGATTTGAGCTCGGTGATGCTGTCGTCAAGTATTTTTTCTAGCACTATATCTGCTACTGTAGGTGATAGGGGTTTTCCCATAGGCATTCCGTATACTTGTTGGTAGAATTTGCCATCGTATGTAAAATAATTGTTATCCCTCAAGCAGAATTCGAGGCAAGTTTGAAACTGTTTATTTGATAAAGTAGTGTGTTCTTTTAGTTTTTCCCATTTTCTCATTGTTCGAATGGCTAATAGTATGGGAATATTCGTTAAGAGGGAAACTACATCAAACGATATTAGAATTTCATCGTCCGCTATGTTAACTTCTTGGAGGTTGTGTTTTATTTGGAGGGAATTTTTGACACTGAGGGTACCACATATTATGTTTTTTAAGGTCTGTCCAATGTGTTTTGAAAGTTTGTAGCATGGTACACCTACAGAAGATGAAATCGGTCTAAGTGGAGTTTGTTCTTTATAGATCTTGCGTAGTCCATACAATCTTGGCGCTGTAGCCGCAGTGCAAGTAAGTTGCTTCTTAAATTTTGAAGATATGTTTCTCTGCTTGTAATATCATTTATTATGTTGTTGTTTTTCCGTACTAATTTTTATGTAGGATCAGTTCTTATTGTTTTGTATGTGTTTTTGTCGCTTAGTAGTTGTTCCATTTTATAATTATAAGCTTTTATTTAGTTTCACTTTTGTTGTATGTAATGGAATCTTGCAAGTTAAATTTGATATACTTCCCGCTGTCCGATTGAGCTGAAATTTTGCATACATGTATAACTCCGATGACAATGCAATATTACTTTCCGAGAATCCGATAGATTAATCGATTACACAGTTATCGGTAAAGATTTGTGTTTACTTTGGCATAACAGCCTAAGTCCCATACAAACCCGCCGGTACCTAACCGTAGATTTTGAGAATTATACGTGGTGAATCACGCGTGTCACACGTGGTGAATCTCACGCTTGCGAAAAGCGGAGACACAACCCCGTGTTGTATTTCTGTGTATAACCAACATAGCTGAATTTTTAAGGCTGTTTAACTCTGTAATCTTTTCTGTAATTTATTTTGCTTTTGGAAAAATTACCTATTTGAAAAAAGCTGGCTGAAAAATATTGGCATAACATAAAAAAAAACATAACAGCTTAAGTTAAATCAAGAATGGAAAATCTTGGAAAATTTGAGCAGATGTGGCAATTTCGCGTGTCCGCTGAACGAAATATTGACAATCTATTGATCATCGCTAGGAAATTAGCGACATTCCATCAACTTAGCAGCACTTTAGCAATACTACTGTTATTATTTGGCCGCTCAAACACACCCATATTAATTGTGCATTAAATTTAAAATATACAACTCAAAAATGACTCCGGTTGTTATGTCCGCAGCATTTATTTGGTGCAAATACAACATAATAATTTACACGGCCAAAGCCATAATAATTTGCACGGGTCATCAATCCTTTCTCTGATTCAAAAACTGAACTACCAGCGCTACCGTCATCCGCTCAGTGTCATCATTGCCAGTAGCGCCAATAACACCAAACTCGTGCCTGACACACAAAAGTCGTTTCACTCAATAGCGCAAGTGAAATGTACTACGCACTCATTACTAAGTAGCGCACTTGATTTTGTTTTACAGATTTTTGGCGATGGAATTTTAGCTAAGCGAAAGTTGGAATTTTATTTTAAAACAGATTTAACCCACAGATCAGAGATCTGCAATAAGTAGTTGTAAATTGAACGCGACATAGGCAAAGTTAAGTTATTTAACACTGTTTGACACAATTTTATATGTGCTCTCTGTCAAAAATGCTCCAACTAACTTAGTCACATTTTATTTCGATTATGAATATGCCCCAATATATTCGGATTATGATATAATAAAATTAAAGAAAAAGACAAAATTAAAGAAAAAAAAAAACTTTTTTAAAAATAAGCTTCTATTATTGGTTAATAAAATTATTAAAAAGTAAGTTGATGCTGTAAAAGAAATGGATAGAATGAAAAACGTTACAAATAACTAAGTAAAGATTACGTAACTAATTTAAACAATATTTTACCTTGCTAAAAATTAAAAAAAAATCATGTTTAAATTAAATTTAAGAAAAAGGCTTTTCTAAGAACAAGCTTCTATTACTTGTTAATAAAACGAACTAAAAAGTAAAAAATAAAATTAAAGAAAAAAAAACTATTTAAAAATAAGCTTTTATTATTGGTTAGTAAAATTAACTAAAAAGTAAACAATAGATTGACTCTAAAAAAATATAACACTTTATAAGTTCATTGTAAGCTTTAACGATAATTAGGCTTTTTCGTCTGCGACAAAAAAATTCTATATTGTACATAATTATATATTTTTAACATTAAAACTTTACACCTAAATTATTAAATCTTACAGTTTATATCACAGTCCTAATTGTTCTAATAAAAGCGTGTTAAATTGCGATAGCAAGAAAAGGAGATCCTCAATGTTCTTAATTATACCATCAAAATTCAACACGTTTTTATTAGAACAATTAGGACTGCGATATAAACTGCAAGATTTAATAATTTAGGTGTAAATTTTTAATGTTAAAAATATATAATTATGTACAATATAGAATTTTTTTGTCGAAGACGAAAAAGCCTAATTATCGTTAAAGGTTACAATGAACTTATAAAGTGTTATATTTCTTTAGAGTCAATTTATTGTTTACTTTTTAGTTAATTTTATTAACCATTTATAAAAGCTTATTTTTAAAAAAGTTTTTTTTTCTTTAATTTTATTTTGTTTATAGTCTACCTTGTACATTAATACTGTTTTGTGTCCTTTGTCTGCGGTTGTAACTATTATATTGTCTTTATGTTGTTTCACGAAGTTCTTAGTGTCCTCAAAAACCTTCAATATAAGTTTATCTTTCGGAGTGTTATGGAGTTTGTTCTTGTAGGTATTTATTTTTGTAGCCACAGTGCATCTCAGTGCGTCTTTTTGTCTCTCATCTTCAATCCTTTGAATGCCTTGTTCAATATCAGCGATCAGGTGTATGGGTGAAAACGTTTTCCTAGAAACTGGCAGTGAGAATTTTTTCCCCATTGACAATAACCAACGGCTATCTGGGGGTACAATTATGTTGGCTTTTTTACCAGCCAGTCCTCATTGGTTCGTAAGCCGAACATTTCAAAATTTTTCTTAACATAATTTTGTAATTTTGAACTGAGCTGTTCCTCTGTGCTGATGGCTATTTTTTTGTGAGCTGTTTTTGGTTATCCAATACCGAACCAAAATCTTCTTTGGTACCCTCAATGTCAAAAATTCCCTCCAAATAAAACACAACCTCCAAGAAAGTTAACATAGCGGAAGATGAAATTCTAATATCGTTTGATGTAGTTTCCCTCTTAACAAACATTCCCATACTATTAGCCATTCGAACATTAATGAGAAAATGGGAAAAACTAAAAGAACACACTACTTTATCAAATAAACAGTTTCAAACTTGCCTCGAATTCTGCTTGAGGGACAACAATTATTTTACATACGATGGCAAATTCTACCAACAGGTATACGTAATGCTTTGGGAAACCCCCTATCACCTACAGTAGCAGATATAGTGCTAGACAAAATACCTGAGGACAGCATCACCTAGCTCAAATCTAGGGACATATATATCAAATACATAAATAAGTATGTAGACGATATATTTGCAATAATTAAAACAAAGGACGTGGAAGAAATTTTAAAAACTTTTAACGCACAACACCCAAAAATCCAATTCACGGTAGAAAAAGAGAAAGAAAATAAATTGGCCTTCCTAGATTTGGAAATAATAAAATCGGATAAAAAGTTGAAAACGAATTGGTATGCAAAAGCTGTAGCATCGTCGCGAATAATTAACTATCATTCTAATCAACCATGGATACAAAAAAGAAACACGGCAATCAACTTTATAAAGAAAGTACGGGACTTAAGTGATCAGGAGTTTGTAGGACATTCACTTGTTAAAAAACAACTTGTTTATTTTAATTTTATCAAACAATTTTTTATATAACTTTTTGTAAAACATCAAAATGAAAAAAATATTTTCACTCTAAATAAATTTTAGTTGCTAAAGAATTATTGAAAAATAAAGAACGCTTTATCGTATTTTTCAAATACGATATATTGGTGACCCCGAACCAGTGAACATATTCATACGCATCATGCCGAATACACGCTCCGGAGACAATGCCGTTTCATCACAGCAATCAACCACAATAAACACGAATCCGCTATCCACAATCAGCAACACGATTGTGCCATCTTCAAGTAATTCACAAGGAGGAATTCATCTACGAATTCCGAAATTCTGGAAGGAAAACCCATTGATATGGTTTGCACAAATCGAGGCACAGTTCGAACATCACGGAATTGTGTCAGAGAAAACAAAATATTTCACGATTCTTCCTGAATTAGAATCTGATATATTAAGTCAGGTAAGCGATATTATTCTGGCACAACCTCAGAATGTATATACGCAGCTTAAACAACGTCTCATCGATCATTTTTCAATTTCCGAGGAGAAGAGAATCCAAAAGTTGTTGAACGATTTGGACATAGGGGACAAAAAACCTAGTTGTCTTCTGCGGGAAATGCGTGGTCTCTCGCATGGTGGAGTTACCGATGACTTCCTGCGAACATTGTGGCTACAACGTCTGCCTTCACAAACGCAAGCTGTTTTGGCAACATCTTCTGAAACGTTGGATAAACTTGCAGTAATGGCAGATAAAATTCAAGCAATTTCAGCACAACAACAATCAACTATCGCAGCAATACAATCGTTTCCTAATCTATCGGATCTTCAACAACAAATAACAACTTTGAGCACAGCTATTGGCAATCTTCAAAAACAACACTTTCGACGCAGAAGTCGCTCAAATTCGCATAGGCGTTACACAACTAAGTCAGCTATACGAGTGGTGCTATTATCATCGTAGATTTAGGTCTCAAGCCCGGAATTGTCGACAGCCGTGTTCATTCAAGCAACACCATCAGGGAAACTCCCCGGTCGGTCACTAGATGAAGCTAGTGGCCGATACTCTACAATTAATCGTTTACATATCTTTGATAAGTCCACCAACAAAAAGTTTTTGATAGACACTGGAGCGGATGTGTCGGTTCTCCCATCAGCAGGTATATCTAACAAAAAGCAAGACAAATACAAACTTTTTGCTGCTAATGGTACAGTTATCAACACATTTGGTACTCAACTTTTAACCCCAACTTTTGGTTTACGTTGTTCCTTTGCTTGGGAATTCATTATTGCTGATGTTAGCAGTCCTATAATTGGCGCAGATTTTTTGAAACATTTTGGATTGTTGGTGGATTTAAAAGAAGGCTGTTTGGTAGATTGTGAAACTGGTCTGAGCTCTTCCGGTAAGTTATGTGAATTAAGAGAGTTACCAGCGATAAAGACTCTTGTAAGTTCAACCATATATCATAAACTTTTATCTAAATATCCGGATTTAACGAATCCTTCGTTGCATCAGAAAAAAGTTCCTCATTGTGTTGAACATGTCATCGAGACAAAAGGTCCTCCGATATTTTCAAGGCCTCGTCGTTTAGCACGGGACAAGCTCGAAATTGCAAAACGAGAGTTTCAATTTATGGTCGATCAAGGACTTTGTTGCCCATCTAAAAGTTCTTGGTCAAGTCCGTTACATATGGTATTAAAGAAAAATGGCCAGTGGCGTCCGTGCGGAGACTATCGTCGTCTTAACGCTCAAACTCTTCCTGATCGTTATCCCATTCCGCACATCCATGATTTCGCTTATGGGCTCTCAGGAAAGACAGTTTTTTCTACCATTGATTTAGTTCGAGCCTACAATCAAATTCCGGTTGCTCCTACCGATGTTTCAAAAACGGCTATAATTACCCCGTTCGGATTATTTGAGTTCCGATTTATGACTTTTGGCTTATGTAACGCCGCTCAAACGTTTCAGCGGTTCATGCATGAGGTTCTTCGAGGGTTAGACTTTTGTTTCCCTTATCTCGACGATGTTTTAATTGCTTCTGAATCCTCTGAACAACACTTATTTCATCTTGAGCAATTGTTTAATCGCCTTCAGTCATATGGTCTAACAGTAAATGTTGCGAAATGCCATTTTGGACAAGATAAAGTAACATTTCTCGGTCATTTAGTGTCTGCTCAAGGCATTCAGCCAATTCCTGAGAAAGTTGATGCAATTATTAACTTTCCGCAACCGAAAACTGTCAAGGAAGTGCGACGTTTTACTGCGATGTTGAATTTTTACCGAAGATTTTTGCCACATGCGGCGGAGATGCAAATTCCACTCCTTATTTATCAGAAAGGTAATAAGAAGAATGACAAATCTCAAATCGAATGGACACCTGAAGCTCAATCCGCGTTTGAAAAATGTAAAAATGAATTGTCTCGAGGTACTCTATTGACTCATCCTATAGATTCTGCACCGATATCTGTTATGGTTGATGCATCTGACGAAGCAATTGGTGGTGTTCTACAACAGAAAGTTGATGAGGTTTGGAAACCTCTGGGATTCTATTCATTGAAGCTAAATGACACTCAGAAACGTTACAGTACTTATGATAGAGAACTTCTTGCGGCATACCTTACGGTAAAGCATTTTCGCTATATGCTAGAGGGTCGTAATTTTATAATCTATACGGATCATAAACCCCTTACTTTTGCGTTTAAACAGAAACCTGAAAAAGCTTCGCCTCGGCAGTTTCGTCAACTGGATTTTCTCTCGCAACTTTCCGACATACGTCATATCAAAGGAAATGAAAATATTATAGCAGATACTCTCTCACGAATTTCGACTATTGATTCTCCGAATCTAATCAACTATGAAGAGTTAGCAAAAGCTCAAGAAGAAGATACAGAACTTAAAGAGTTAATTGAGAATCCAAGCTCTTCATCTTTAATTTTTAAATCTATAACAATTCCATCGTCGTCGAAGCCTATATTTTGTGATATATCCACATCCAATGCAAGACCATACATTCCACTTGGTTTTAGGAGAGACATTTTTAATACTATTCACAATATGTCTCATCCAGGAGCTAATGCGACAGCTAGAATAATTCTACAGCGTTTCATATGGCCGAATTTGAAAAAAGATATTAGGACATGGTCAAAAGCTTGTGCTAATTGTCAGCGATCAAAAATTCATCGTCATAATCATAGTGTGATAGGTAGTTATGAAAACCCAAGTTCACGTTTCTCGCATATTAACATTGACCTTGTTGGACCATTGCCTTCTTCACATGGATATTCGTATATTTTAACTTGCATTGATCGGTTCACTCGTTGGCCGGAAGCAATTCCCTTAGTTGACATAAGTGCCCGTTCTGTGGCGGAAGCTTTATTTCATGGGTGGATATCTCGGTTTGGAGTTCCTTCAAAAATTACAACGGATCAAGGTCGTCAATTTGAATCCAATCTTTTTAAGGAACTTGCACAACTTCTTGGTTCTCAACGAATACGCACTACGTCGTATCATCCTTGTGCCAACGGTATGATTGAGCGGTGGCATCGTTCGCTGAAGACTGCTTTCATGTGTCACAACACTAAAAACTGGATGGAAATTTTACCAATTGTGCTGTTAGGACTGCGATCAAGTTTACGTGAAGATGTAAATGCCAGTCCTGCTGAGCTTGTTTATGGAACTTCCTTAAAGCTTCCTTGTGATTTTTTCGACGCTAAGAATGATTTGTCTCCTTCCGATGAATTTGTCAAGCAACTGAAATCTTCAATGAACTGGCTGCGTCCAATTGAAGTTTCGTATAAATCAAATCGTTCTGTTTTCGTACACAAAGATCTTGCTACTTGCACTCATGTATATGTTCGTCGCGACGCTGTTAAAAAGTCTCTTCAGTCACCGTATGATGGTCCATATCTAGTGGTGAGCAGAAATGATAAAGTTTTTAACGTCAATATTAATAATTGTACCAAATCAATATCAATTGATCGACTCAAGCCAGCATTCGTATTTAATACTGATATTTGTGAAGATCCTCGAACGATTTGTGTTTCAATACACCCTCATGTAAGAAGTCGTATTCCACGTCATGTACGCTTTAGATCGAGACTTCATCGTTAAACAAAGTCTCTGGAGGGGGAAATATGTAGGACATTCACTTGTTAAAAAACAACTTGTTTATTTTAATTTTATCAAACAATTTTTTATATAACTTTTTGTAAAACATCAAAATGAAAAAAATATTTTCACTCTAAATAAATTTTAGTTGCTAAAGAATTATTGAAAAACAAAGAACGCTATATCGTATTTTTCAAATATGATATAAGTTCATAACTGAAAATAACCGAAAAATTAAAAATATTTTATACAAAAATGCATACCCTAATAAATTAATAGACATATGGCTGGCAACAACAAAAACAATCAGCACTAACAATGTAACCAACAATGCAAATTTGAATAATGAAAACAATAAGAGACTATATACAGGTGTAACATACATACCAGGACTAACGGACAACAAATCACTGGAAAATTTTATGCGAAACAACAACATAACATTAGCACATAAACCAAACCAAACACTAAATAAAATATTTACACAAACAAAAGACAAAATTAACAAGGAACAACAACACGACGTAGTCTACGAAATAAAATGCAACGGAAAGGAAGGAGAAGTGTGCGAAAAAATTTTATATTGGAACAACGAAGAGATCATTGGGCATCCGAATTAGTGAGCACAAATCAGATGCGAAAAATATGAAAACGATACTGCTATTGCTGAGCACCTAACCAGCAAATGCCATACTGCGGACTTCGATAATGTTAAGATTTTAGATATAGAGAGGATAGAGAGGACGCGACTAACACTCGAAGGGTTACGCATACAACAAAAAATAGAAAAGACGGTAAACTTCAAAGAAGACGTAAATAATATAAACGGCGCATACACAACTGTTATCAGATGCAATGGACGAGGCAATGGACGCAGTCGAAAATTTTAATTGTGCTAGTTTGTATATGTATGTATGTTGTTGAATGAACGTTTTTGTTAATAAATGTTACATGTCAAAAGGAAACATTTTATGTTAAAGGTAAACGTTTTATGTTAAATGTTACGTCTAAAGACAAAATTGCAGTTCAAATGTTATTGTATTATGTTATTGCTTGAGGTTAGTTATTAATAACTTTTTAATGTTTCTTTTTTCGTTTCACGTTTTATTAGAATAAACCAGACTTCCTGATGAAGATGTTATTAAAAACATCGAAACGCGTAGGAGAATAAGAAAAAACAAAATTTTTTGCCTTTTTATTTATCGGCCGAAAAGCTCCTTTTGGAAAAATTAATAAAAACTATACTCTGGCCCAAAATCACTAATAAGAAAATATATGTAAATTTACATTTATTTTTATAAAATAAACCTTTATTTACTTCATATATGTAATACTCCTATATTGCTACAAAAGGCTAGGTACATTCCCAAACATCAGAGTGCCGATATATTGCTGTTTAAGGGTTTTTCTTTTTGTATTCAATAATCGAATGCACCTAAATTGAAATTTTTTCTTGTCACACTTATCCTGCTACAATCACAAAAATTCAAAACTCATCGCGAGCATTTTCTATTATCAATATAGGAGTAGTACATGATCTACTTACATTTTTAGAAAACTGAATGGATTGTTTCCGATAGCAAAATCTATATTATCGGATTCTGTGACACCTAAAACCGACACTAATTCCAATTCGAACATTAAACCGATAACGTTGGATTTCATGACACCAAAGTAATTTTTTTGTTGTTTTTAAATCCGATTCCGACAACAATTGGATTCCATGACAGCTCTGAATAGGATTCTTTGTACCTAGTTAAGTTAGATAATATATATATGGGGCCCCGCACAGTACACAACACCGATAGGAAAAATAATATTAGCGTAATTCGCGGGAAAGTAGTGAATATCGATAGCAAAAATCTTTTTTATATTTACTCCCCATAAATTAGAACATATCGATAAGGAAAATATTTTCAATGTAACCCTGTAGAATAGAAAATATCAATAGAAAAAATAAGTTTACATTAATTCCCTTTAGAATAGAAAATATCAATAAGAAAAATAATTTTAAATTAATCCCCTGTAGAATAGAAAATATCAATAGGAAAAATAATTTTACATTAATTCTCTTTAGAGTAGAAAATATTGATAGGAAAAATTATTTTACATTAATTCCCTATAGAGCAGAAAATATAGATAATAAAAATAATTATATTTTAATTCCCTATAATGTAGAAAATATGAACGAAAATAAGAAAATAATGATTCATAAAAATAGGCTTAAACTACTATAAATTTAAATAAAGCAAATAGTTAAACCAGAGAAACTTATTGCCACAGCACACACTTGAATAAATAAAAGCATTCCACTTTACTTATAATCTCTATTAAGTACTCATAACATACAATGTACACATGAAAAAAAAAAACACAAGTAAAAGAAATCAAAAAGAACATAAAACTTCTTTGAAATCGAGTTACAATGATGTCATAAAATACCGGCACACCCCAAATGAATAAACAAAACAACAAAATATAAAGATGCAAAAGTTAATGGTAATACAGGGTTGGCGCACAAACAATGTATGACCATTTTTTCAAAGGCGGGTGGTGTAGCGTGCCTTGAGATTCGTACATTATACATTCATATATTTTGGCTCGTTTTAATATGGTCTGAGATTCATTGACTCTTACATATTCCGCACACTAACTACAAAAGAGTCACAACTTAAAATTTTTCAAAATCGGTTTTTTTGCATAAACCAATTCACAGTACACATCTCTAACTGCCCCTTAAATTTCGTTGTCATTATTTTCTTCTTTAACTGGAAAATTACCGTTATGCCAGTTTTGGTGTTGATTGTATCGCTTGCGCTCTATCAACTAAATAGTGCTATTTTTAGTTGTGTCAAGGTACTTAAGAACAAGTGAACAGTTTTTTACACATAAAGTGTATTATTTTAAATTCTGACTATCTTGTTGCAAAAAACTTTTAACTTTGTTGTGTATTAATTAAAATTTAGTCTTTTTATACGTAGAGTAAAGATGGGTAATATGGACCACGCGGGTAATATGGTCCACCCAGTTATCTTGAAATTCAGACGTCACATCCTCCGTTATTTTCGTTTAATTTCTCTGTCTATTCGTGCAAGTTTCCTCAGTTTGAATTTGTCGTTCAGAAAGTGCAGGTATTCGAGTAAAAGTATTTTTTGTGAAATAGTGTTTGCTGAAAATTATATGTCAGTAAGTGGAATTTGCGTTTTTATTTAAAATTTATTATGCAACGAACAAATGGACGAATAACATGCGTTTAATAAATATTGTTTGCTAATTTTAAATGGCTATAGTTTACTAAACATCGTTAGCGTTGGAATTAAACCCAGTTATTTCGGCAGTACGTGTTGTGGGTAATATGGACTACCACTATAGGGGCTAACTGGACTAGTGGTCCATATAACCCGCAGAAAAAATTCTTGCTCTTTTCGCTCTATTATCTTTGAGTTCATTAAGATTTTATTAATCTAGGATATGGATCCTGGAAAGCGTAAAAACTGGAACCCCGAGGGCACGGAAAAAGCGATCTAATACCTGTGGTTATTTAAAAGCAGCTAAATTGCACAATGTTCCTAAGTCAACTTTAATAAGGCTAGCGTTAATGAAAGATTCCGAAATCGAAGAAGTCGTAAATACAAAACCAGGGCGTAAGCCAGTTTTTCCAGAACATTTTTAAAAGATGCTGGTGGATTACGTTCGGACGATGGAATCGAAATTAAAAAAAAAAAAAACAGTTTGCGGGTAAAGATTGGCTGCGCGGTTTTTTAAAGAGGAACCCAAATTTAGCGTTCCGCTCTCCAACGGGAACATCTTTGGCAAGAGAACGAGGTTTCACAAAAGATAATGTGAATACTTTTTTGAAAAAGGCATACGCGTTGTCCCGTCCAAATTACCCCAAGTATTGTCAAGGAAGGGTAAAAGGCAGATTGGAAGCCTAACATCTGCATAGAGGGGATCTACGATCACAACAATTGTTTGTATGAGTGCAAGTGGAATACTTGTTCCCCCACTATTTATATTTCCACGCAAGAAACGGTCAGACTTGGTATTAAAAGGAGCGCCACCAGGATCAATATACGAACGTCATCCGTCCGGTTGGGTGCAAACATATATTTTTACAATATGGTTTAAGCACTTCATAACACATATCAAACCATCAGCTGCTTCACCAATATTGCTCGTCTTAGATGGTCATTCAAGTCGTACAAAAAATATTGGGACTCTTGATTTGGCTAGAGAAAACCACGTATCTATCGTATCCATCCCTCCTCACTCAAGCCACAAAATACAGCCTCCAGATAAAACTTTCATGGGGCCTCTAAAAAGATATCTTTCGGAAAAAATACGTGTTTTTATTCGTTCGAATTGCAGACCTTTGACACACTTCGATATAGCAGACCTATATGGAAAGGCGTATATGCGAGTTCGGAGTGGGGAAATCGCAAACAATGGATTTCGCACCACCGGTATATTTCCCCTGAACAGGTATATATTTCGTGATGATGAGTATTTAGCTGCCGATGAGGAAGAATCACATTCTCTTCGTCGAATTTCTGAAAGCGCTTGCGAAGCACCCGAAGAAACACTGAATAACGAAAGCACAGTAGAATCAGAAACCACGTCTAGGGTAATAACACCGATAGAAATATCTCCGGTTCCTATAAAAAAACGAAGCGTTCAAACCGTGGCACTCCAGCAGGAAAGTCAACGTTATTAACGTCTTCTCCGTATAAGAAATCACTACAAATTTCGTTGGAAAAAGCATCTGAAAGCAAACCTCTGAGAGAAACCAAAAAACGTTAAGATAGTGATTCTAATAAGCCCAGCACCTCCACGAAAAATATTAAAACATTAAATTTTGCAAAGGAAAGTTCGCAGGTAAGACTGCTTAAGAAAAGATTTTGATAAAATTTGTAAAAGATTCGTTCTCTATTTTCATTTAAGAACCCAGCACTCCCAAATCAGTCATGAAAACAATGAACTCCGCAAGAGAAAAATGTCCAGGTAAAGTTATTAAAGTCAAGGTTTTGATTTGGTATTTATAATATCTTCTTTTTCTTATTTCTTTTCAGGAAAAAGAAAGAAGACAAATTCATCATCCTATTCGGATTTGGATGATAGTTATAGCGTTCGGGACGAATCTGACGAATTTTTAGAATTTGCAAGCGCCGCTGAGAAAGAGGATGCGAAATGCCTATATTGCTCTATTTTTTATTCGGAAGATCGATCTGGTGAGATATGGGTTCAATGCGTCTCTTGCAACAATTGGAGCCATGAAGAATGTTGTGAACAAGATCTATTTATATGCGACATGTGTACACAGTAAACATGCGGCTAATATGAACAATCTGTAGAGGAATTCACTAACTTTTTTAACGATATTTGCCATCGCTTTATTTGCGAATCGATAACTATAACGATTTCGTTATTCAGTAACTATTTTGTATCGATATTCGTTAATCGACGATCAGCTGTGTTGTTAAATAAACGGCAAATGAATTGGCTGCGTTAAAAATCACGAAATTTACATTTCTGACAATTTTAGTTAAAAAAGAAAATCGGAGCTTTAATTAAATACCTTCAAACACGAAAAGCTTCTTTATTTATAAATCAAATGGCATTTGAGTACTTGGCATACGTTTTATCACAAGATGAAGAGTTACTGAGGCCATCGCCAGTGGACAGACGCCTTCTTAGAGAAGTAAATAACCCATTCCACCTGAATGCAACGGAGTTTCGAAAGCTGTACCGACTAACCCCAGACTTGGCTCATGATATTATTTCTCAACTTGATGGTCAATTAAGGGGTACAAGAATAACTGCGATATCAACAGAGAAACAGGTAAATCATGGAATTTCATATAATTTTCAATTGAACACTATTATAAAAATTTCAGGTTCTAACTGCTTTACGCTTCTTCGCAACTGGTTGTTATCAACGGCCCGTTGGAGAACAATGGGGCATATCAATGAGCCAGTCGTCTATAAGCCGCTGTATACATCGCGTAACAAATGCTATCAGCCATTCTTTGTTTTTCGATAAAGTAAAGTTTCCAATGACTCAAATAGAGCGGCAAGCTGCGAAAGAAATTTTTTCTGCGTCACCTGCACCATTTGTGGGAGGTACTATTGGGGCTATTGATTGCACTCATGTGTCGATCATGAGCCCCAGAAATCATGAAGAGGCATATGTAAATCACCATGGATACCATTCAATAAATGTACAAATGGTAAAAGCAATAATTCAAAGAAATGTATTGTACTTTTTTGACTATAATATATTTTTATATACAGATTTGTGACCCCAACCTAAAGATATTGAATGTCAATGCTAAATTCCCAGGAGCAAGACACGTTGCATTTATCTGGAGCTCCTCTGCAGTACGGGGAGTGATGCAGAGAAATTTTGAAAATGGTAGCCGCAACATGTTTTTGATAGGTAAGTGTGTTTAATGCACTGAAATTTCCCAGAAAATAAAATCGCACACAAAACTACTTGCAGGTGACTCTGGATACCCTTTAGAACCCTGGCTGATGACTCCTTTACCTAACCAACCAGAGGGGAGCCCAAAATTTCGGTACAATAAGGTATTGTGTAAAGCTCGAAACCCAGTCGAGAGACTTTTTGGTGTTCTCAAAGGAACATGGCGATGCCTATCACAGCAAAGGACTCCTTTGTTTCATCATGGATTTACTGGTAGAATAGTTAACGCATGCGCAGTGTTGCATAACATCCGATTAAGTGAACCCATACACGAGCCTGACACTGAATACTTAGATCAAAGCCCAAGTGATAGCAATGTTAATCAAGGCGCACCCTCTTCAATAGCGAAACGTGTTCAAGACCGACTTATTGCTAATTACTATACTTAAGTAAAGACTTAACTAACTTATAAATAAAAAAATCTACAGGAATGTAAAGCAAACATTTTGGCATTTTGTTTTATATTTGGTCTACTTTGGTAGCGAAAACTTCCATCATACCGAACAGTCAAACTTAACAATATCATTTCAATAGAAACGAACTTCGTGTCCTTTAAAATTAAAATAAATACTTATGAGGTTTTAACACAGCTCAATTTTATACATAATACATTTATTTGAATGTAAAAAATTCATTCATTCGTTTACATAGATCGATTTCTTTTGGAAATTATTTTAAAAAATAGCTACTTTGGTAGTAAAAACTTCGATTCGGTATCGTCAAACTTAACAATATCACTATCAAACAATATCAATAACCCGCTAATCCCGGAGTTTCCATAAAAAAGTCCACCATTCGACTTAACTGCTGGGCTGTGGTACGGCTTCTCCTTTGATTGGTATTAATTGATGACGCCATTCTATTTTAATATGAGAAATTTGTTATGTCGAAAAATATGAAATTAATTCCGCATTTACTTACCTTTTGTTGATAACGCAAACTGTATCTTAAAACTTGCACAATAATAACTTTTAAAAGCAGTTAGTATAGGGAATTTGTTTATTTTTGGCATTCCTTTTGTGCTTTTCGCATTTTTTAGGTTTCGTTAAGCTGTGCTGCCACCTTTCTACTATTTTAAATGTTATTTATTGCGAGTCGTTAAAACTAAGTTAGTGAATAGTACAATCAATAAGGCAAGCGACAAAATCGTTAATTAAAATCTCGACAAATCGCATCGTTATAAGTTAGTGAATTCCACTACTGGTCCAAATTACCCCCTTTTGTCTTTCTGGGTATTTTTAAATTTTAAAATTTTTTTTATATTCTTTGAGTTTGGAGCTTTTGCAATAAAAAATAAAAATTAATTGCTTTTTAAAGTCAATAAAATTATTTTCATTTTATTATCTCATGTATTTGGTGAATTGTTTACCAAGAAAAGATTGGTGGTCCATATTTGCCTACTTTACTCTAAATAGTGAGTAAAGTTGCTTGTATTATTGTGAAATATGCCTTTTTTGATGAAATAACTGTGAATGTACGAGTAGTAAGCTTTCTTAGAAATAGTCATAATTCAAAATTGCAATATATTTTGTCCGTAAACAAATAATTACAACAAAATTTCGTCAATTCATTTTATAATGAAGGTATCCTTCTTTGTAAAACTGGATTTCAGTATAACATTACAGACGTTTTCATATAAACCGTTTTTCTTCTCTCCTGAACATTTACATTTTTTCAAGTTGTGACCCTTTTTTAGTTAGTGTGCGATATATTCACTCATTTGTACGCACATATATTCAACTCACACTACGACAGTTATGCCGTACGCCACCTAGTAACCACAGTAATAAGCTTCATTATATTTCATTTTAAAGCCGAATAAATGCTCACCAAAAGCCTTTGCATGCACACAAATTATTCCCTCGATTTATTTATGCTTACGCTGCATTTCCCATAACTTATTCCGATTTGCTTGGATTGCAGTTCCCAGGGAACTGAACATATATGTATATATGCAATACATTTAGTTCATAAGTATTAGTGTAAGTAGTTAGCATATAGAAATTTTGTATAAAAGAAACAATTGTTTAACAAAGAAGGCAATTCATTTTTTTTTAACTTAATTTTGATAACACACCATATAGACGTTATCACTATAGTCTCCAAATGGTCCCGAAATAGTCCCGTAGTGATCCTGACGGGATACCGGGGACCATTCATAATTGATCCCGGAATAATCCCGAAAAGGTCTCAAAATACTCCTGATGGGATCCCGAACGAATCCCGAAAACCATCCAGAAATGATGCCTGAGGGGTCCCCAAATGATCCCGAAATAACCCCGACGAGATCCCGGACGGATCCCGAAAACCAACCAGAAATGATGCCAGAGGGGTCCCCAAATGGTTCCGAAATACTCCCGAAAAAGTCCCGAAATGACACTGACGGGTCCCAAAATTACTCCGACGGTATCCCGTACGGATGCCGAAAACTATCAAGAAATGATACCGAAGAGGTCCCAAAATGATCCCGAAAAAATCCCGAACTCACCGATACGGTATCCCGGACGGATCCCAAAAACCATCAAGAATTGATCTCTGAAGGGTCCGCAAATGATCCCGAAATAGTCCAGCAAATGTCCCGAAATTACCCAGACAGAATCCCGGACGGAACCCGGAAACCATTCAGAAATGATTCTGGAAAGGCCCCAAATGATCCTGAGAAAGTCCCGAAATTACCCTGACGCGATCCCGAAAACCATCCATAAATGATGCCTGAAGGGTCCGCAAATTATCCCGAGATAGTCCAGAAAATCTCCCGAAATTACCCAGAAATGATCCCGGAGGGGTCCCAAAATTATACCCAAAAGGCCCGAAATCACCGATACGGTATCCTGGACGGATTCCCAAAAACCATCAAGAATTGATCTCTGAAGCGTCCGCAAATCATCCCGAAATAGTCCAGAAAATGTGCCGAAATTACCCAGACAGGATCCCGTACCGAAATTATTCTAGAAAGGCCCCCAAATGATCCTGAAAAAGTCCCGAGAGGACCCTGACGGGATCTCGAAAATCATCCAGAAATGATCCCGCAGAGGTCCCAAAATTATCCCGAAAAAGGCCCTAAATCACTGATACGGTATCCCGGTGGGATACCAAAAACTATCAAGGATTGATCTCTGAGGGGTCCGCAAATGATCCCGAAATAGTCCAGAAAATGTCCCGAAATTACCCAGACAGGATCCCATACGGAAATGATTCTGGAAAGGCTCCTAAATGATCCTGAAAAAGTCCCGAAAGGACCCTGACGGGATCCCGAAAGCCATCCAGAAATGATCCCGGAGAGGTCCCATAATTATCCCGAAAAAGGCACGAAATCACCGATACGGTATCCCTGACGGATCCCAAAAACCAGAATTGATCTCTGAAGGGTCCGCAAATGATCCCGAAATAGTCCAGAAAAGGTCCCGAAATTACCCTGACAGGATCCCGCACAGATCCCGAAAATCATCAGAAATGATGCCGGAAGGGTTCACATATGATCCCGAAAAAGTCTCGAAATGACCCTGACGGGATTCCGGACGGATCACGAAAACCGTTCAGAAATGATGCCAGAAAATGATGCCGGAAGAGTCTCCAAATGGTCCCGAAATGATCCTTACGGGATCCCGGGAACCATTCAGAACTGATCCCGGAATAGTCCCGTAAAAGTCTCAAAATAACCCTGACGGGATCCTGGACGAATCTCGAAAACCGTTCAGAAATGATGCCAGAACGGTCCCCAAATGACCCCGAAATAGTACGGAAAAAGTCCCGTAATGAACCTGACGTTCTGAGGGGATCCCGGACAAATCCCGAAAATCATCCAGAAATGATTCCGGAAGGGTCCCGAGTTGACCCCATGCATGTTAATAAGGCAGCAGGCGCGTTGGAGCGAATGAAGAGTTACAAACTAACATACAGGTAAAGCTAATAAATGCGTTTTAATAAAAACAATTGAAGGAGGGTTGATGGGGGGAGGAGAAGGAGAGCACCACTGATCGTTTTTCCAAAATTGGTTAGATCTCGATCTGTATGAGCCAGATACCAAAAATTATTGACTTAGGAGAAAATTTATTTCGAGTATTAACAATTTGTAGATTTTGTACCAGAGGTTGCGGGGGAGAGGTAGGCTGGAGCGGAGGGTGTCATTGCTCACTTTGCAAGGCCTCGAATTATTTGACCCTTTGAGTTTGTAATATTGGTGAAGGTCAGTATACTTAGAGATATAATGTGTAAAAATTATTAAAAAGTAACTGTTCAATTTTCAAAAAATGTTTAGCCAGTAGACTCTTGTCTATCTGTGTCCCAAATTTCATCAAAATCCGTGTAGCCGTTCTGGCGTGATTCAGCACAAAGACGAAAAAATATAATAATTAAATTATAACTGTTCCTAGGGGGCGGGAACCTGCCCCCTTTTCAATAAGATATAGCTAGTAGATCCTTCTAATTTCATCCAAATCCGTCCAGCCGTTCTTGCGTGATTGAGTCACAAATGCAAACGGCTGGACATCCCAACATCCAAACTTTCCCCTTTGTAATATTATTAAGATACTAGCCTTTACCCGCGGCTCCGTCCGCAAGGAGAAAATAAAATATATGGGCTGTTCACGTTAGCCTGCTTATCAAAATATCTGTTTAAAAATTATTTTGGTCAATGTATTTTATTTTTGTAATAGAGTAAACAAAAACAACTAAATTAGCTGATAATTTGAAAGGCACGCTTACGTGAATAGTACAATACAGTTTTTTTGATTTAAAAAAATACATTTTGTTTTTAAGTTAAATTAATTGATATGACAGGTGTGAAGATATTACTTACTATTCATAGAACAAAGGAGTGAAACTACAATTAGCTAAAACCAAAGAGAATTTTTTATATATTAAGATTAGAATAGTGTTGCTTTTGCGGGTATTTAGTTGGTTAAAATATTACAAAAAGTGTAATTACATTGTGCAACAGCCGTCTGGGTATTGGACCAAACCAGTTTTTTTTGTAGAGACTGAAGCATAAGTAGACAAAGTACTATCTCCGTTTTTCGAAGTTGGCCTCCAAAAAATAGATATCGGCTTTCGAAGTTCGAAATTTTACATTTCGAAATT
Source organism: Eurosta solidaginis (assembly GCF_040869045.1). Lineage (NCBI taxonomy): Eukaryota > Metazoa > Arthropoda > Insecta > Diptera > Tephritidae > Eurosta > Eurosta solidaginis. The sequence goes on along the minus strand of NC_090320.1, from coordinate 113,944,812 downwards.
TTTTTTTGTTAACGCGTTCAGCAAATTAAAAGAGTAAAAATGTTGTCGTGGTCCGCCTTTTTCTTTTATTTGAATGGCTGAATTCTTCGTTTGAAAAATTTTATATGACAGCAGTCTGATATGTATAACGAAAATTCGGAAATATGAGGTTTTTCATATTTTTGAAGTTCTGAATTTTCACCTCGTATAGATGTGGCGGCCACCGTGGTGTGAAGGTAGCGTGCTCCGCCTACCACACCGTATGCCCTGGGTTCACAGCCCTGGCAAAGCAACATTAAAATTTTAGAAATAAGGTTTTTCAATTAGAAGAAAATTTTTCTTAGCGGGGTCGCCCCTCGGGAGTGTTTGGCAAGCGCTCCGAGTGTATTTCTGCCATGAAAAGCTGTCAGTGAAAACTCATCTGTCTTGCAGATGCCGTTCGGAGTCGGCAAAAACATGTAAGTCCCGTCAGGCCAATTTGTAGGGAAAATCAAGAGGAGCACGACGCAAATTGGAAGAGAAGCTCGGTCTAAAATCTCTTCTGAGGTTATCGCGCCTTACATTTATTTTTTTTTATAACAACTGTAATACTAAATTTCTCAAAAAAAGAATTCAGCCCTTCAAATAAGGGAGAAGAGCGGACCACGACCACATTTTCCTTTTTTAATTTGCTGAACGCGTAAACAAAAGAAATGAAATTTCAAAATGTAGAATTTCGAACTTCGAAAGCCGATATCTATCTGTTGTAGGCTAACTTGGGAAAACGGAGATAGTACTTTTTATACTTAAGCCTCAATCTCCTCAAAAAAGTAGGTTTGGTCCAATACCCAGAAAAAAAGTTGATTTTACAGGATTCATTAAAAAAATCAAAAATAGAACGAAAAAGCTGTGTTAGATATTAAAGATAAAACATACCCGGAAGGGCCTCAAAATGATACCAAAATAGTCCTGAAATGATCCCAACGGGATCCATAACAAATCCCGAAAACCGTCTAGAAATGATCCCTGAGGGGTCCCAAATGATCCAGAAATTATCCCGGAAGGATTCCCAAATGATCCCGGAATACTCCCGAAAATGCCCCGAAATAACCCTCACTATCCTAACCACCAACCCAAACTATACAGAAATGATGCCGGAAGGGTCCCGAAATAGTCTCAGAATGACCTGGAAGGATACCAAAATTGTCCCGAAATAACCCTGACGGGATCCCAGATGGATCCCGAAAACTATCCAGAAATGATCGAGAAAAAGATTCCCAAATGCTCCCGAAAAAGTCCCGAAATGAACCTGGCGGGATCCTGAAAGTCATCTAGAAATGATCCCGGAAGGATCTTCAAATGATCCCGGAATAGTCCCGAAAAGCTCCCGAAATAACTCCGAACGATCTCGGACGTATTCCGAAAATCATTCAGAAATTTTGCCGGAAAGGTCCCAAATTGATCCCGAAAAGGTCCCGAAATAATCACGACGGGATGCCGGGCGCATCGCGAAAACCCATTTCTGGATGGTAGGTAGGTAGGTTGAACTGGCCGGTCCATGAGGACCTCACATAGACTGATTGAGTCCGTAGTGTTACCAGAAGTTTGTTTTAACGACCAAACTGAAAAACTCTATCAAAAACCAGGACCTATGTTATAAAATAACTCCGTCCTCTTGGCAAATACTAGAAGCTTCCTAGGACTTAAGCCACTTGCTGCTTCTAGATCTGACAGCTGTATCACTCCTAATAGCTGGAGTCTTAGCCTGGCAAGTGCAGGGCACGAGCACAGAACGTGCTCGATCGTTTCCTCCTCCAACCCGCACTTCCTACACCTGCTATCACTGACCAAGCCTAATTTAAAGGCATGTGACGCCAGAAGGCAGTGTCCAGTCAGAATACCCGTCATGAGTCTACAGTCCTCTCTTTTTAATGATAGAAGCAACTGTGTTAGTCTAAGGTTGTAAGACCTACACATAATCTTCGACACTTTACAGCCCCGCGCTTGAACCCACGCCTTTTCTGCTTGGTCGATCATGTGCACCTCTCGCATTCGCTTAATCTCGCCCAATCTAATTGGGACGTCTACGGAGCAAGCTTCAAGGGATGCGCCCTTTTTAGCTAATTCGTCCGCTTTTTCATTCCCATCTATTCCCATATGCCCTGGGACCCAATATAGATGTATGCTTCTCCCTGTCCCGATTCTCTCCAGAGACTGCTTACACTCTAACACGCATTTAGATGCTGTGCTATGCGAGATTATTGCCTTAATTGCTGCTTGACTGTCAATATAAAAGTTAACACGGTTGCAGCTTAAGCTATTCTCTTCCAGGGTTTCTACTGCTTTGGTTACGGCTAATATTTTCGCTTGGAAAACGATACAGTAATCCGGCAGCCTGTAGGATCTGCTTAATTCCGGATCAGCGCAGTATACCGCAGACCCTACTCCTTCCACTATTTTGGAACCATCGGTGTACACATGTATCGCTTCGTCCGCCATTTGCGCACCCTTGCGCCAACCGTCCACCTCTATTGTGGCCTTAAGATCTCCCTCAAAGTGCAGGTAGGGAATCATGTAGTCTGTTCGTCTTGTGACTGAGGACGCTATACTACTATGGCCATATGGTCGGCGCTCAAGCTGCCCCGAAGCATCGAGCCTGGTTGCGGTCGTTAACGCTTTGTTCTTTGCTACCAGGTCTACAGGTGGAATGTGCAGAATGGCATACAGTGCAGCCGTCGGGGTTGTTTTCAGGGCTCCCGTAATGCAAAGCATCGATAGTCTGCATACCCCCTCTAATTTTTTGAGGTATGTTGTTTTTTGTGTGGCTTTCCACCAAACAAGAACTCCATAGTATAGAATAGGGCTTACAATCGCTGTAAAAACCCAATGAGAAAAAGAGGGCGATAGGCCCCACGTACACCCCAGCATTCTTTTACATGCATAGAGTGCCGTTGAGGCCTTCTTGACCCTCTCCTCCAAGTTGAGCTTCCATGACAGCTTACTGTCTAGGATGATTCCTAGATATTTTGTGCAAGGTTTCTCCTGTAAGGTCACCGCTCCTAATTTAGGCCTGGTCCAATTTGGGACCTTGTACCTCTTTGTAAACAAGACCATATCCGTCTTCTCCGCATTGACTTTCAGCCTGATATTAGATGCCCAGGTATGAATATCCCGAAGCGCCCGATCCATCAAAGAACTAATCGTTGGAAGGAATTTTCCACTTATGACAATTGCAACGTCATCTGTGTAAGCCGTAAGTTTTACGGGTCCCTCATCGAATTGCCTGAGCAGTTGGTTGATGACCAGTGTCCACAGCAGAGGTGATAGCACCCCTCCCTGCGGCGTGCCCCTGTCCACTTATTTCGTGGCCTCGTACAATCCCCATTGTGATGTAATCTTTCTGCAATTTAACATGCAGCCGATCCATCTGATTAAGGCAGGATGTACTTTAATGTAATTAAGACCATCCATAATCGCCCATTTTGCAACATTATTGAAAGCCCCGGCAATGTCCAAGAAGACTCCTAGAGCATACTCCTTATATTCCAGGGATTTCTCTATGCTTATTACCACCCTATGCAATGCGGTGTCTACCGACTTGCCTTTGGTGTACGCATGCTGTGTTGTGGAGAGCAGCTTTTCATCCACGTTGGACTTTATGTACACATCTATCAGCCTCTCAAAGGTTTTGAGCAGAAATGATGTTAAGCTAATGGGTCTATAGTCTTTGGGATACACGTGACCGATCTTCCCCGCCTTTGGTAGAAAAGCTACACGAGCAGTTCTCCAAGAGTGCGGTACATGATTCAGTCTTATGCACCCATCGAATATTATTTTAAGCCATTCCACGACCGCCCTACTTGAGACTTGTAGCATGGCCGGGAATATACCATCTGGGCCCGGCGATTTAAACTTAGAAAACGTCTTCACTGCCCACTCGATCTTGGTATCGGTCACCAAGCCCGGCACCACTAGCTCCGTAATCGAAGTGTGAGTGATGTCTGCTGGTTCTTCTAAACCGTCTCCCGATGGGAAATGTGTATCGAGAAGCACCTCAAGGGATTCCTCACTATCACGTGACCATTCCCCGTTCTCTTTCTTTATTAGTCCCTGGACTATGTTTCCCTTTGCTAGGACTTTTTTCAACCGTGCTGTTTCACTGGAGCACTCTATGTCCGTACAGAAACTTTTCCAAGAGTTTCTCTTCGGCCTGGTAATTTCACGCTTGTAGATCCTCAGTAGATCCCTGTACTCGTCCCGACACGCTTCGCTTTCCGCGGTCTTTGCGAGTTTAAACATTTCTTTTACCTGTCTTCTTAGAAGACTCAGCTCATTGCTCCACCATGGCGGCTTTGCTTTTCCTCTGAATCTTCTTAGAGGGCAAGCTTTGTTATACGCAGTCATAAGCGTCCTTGTTAGGAATTCATTCGACTCCTCCAGTTCCTCTACATTAGCAACCTCTTTGGGTTGTCCCAGTTTCGTTTCTACATGTTTCTGGAATTTAGTCCAATTCGTTGCCCTAGGGTTTCTAAAGGTTCCTCCCTTCTCTACCCTCTTTAGTGGGATGCTGAAGCTTATATACGCATGGTCGGAGAAGGATGGTCTATCGAGAACCATCCAATCATACCTTGATATATCACGCTCGGAGCTCAATGTAATATCCAGAACATTGCTGGATGTTGGACCAATGTATGTAGGAACATTTCCCCTGTTGGCTATCTGCAAATTGGTTTGCAGGATGTAACAAAATAGAGATTCGCCTCTCTCGTTCGTATCCGCTCCTCCCCACGCATTGCGGTGCGCATTTGCATCTGCGCCTATGACCAACCGCCCTTTGCGCCCTTCCTCCTGTACTAGCCTTTTGCACTCCATCGGTGGAACCTCCGCAGCATGGGCCATGTAGAAGGACGCCAGGATAAATGCCTGCTTGTTCTTTTGCTCAACGGCCACCGCTACGAGATCCTCGGTGGTGTAATTAGGCAGCATATATGAATGCAGCTGTTTCCTTACCATTACTACAGCTCGCACCCGTCCTTCCGTTTGTGCGTAGTAAACGCCAAACCCGCGCGCGCTAAGTCCAGAAACCTTTCCTCCCGGTGAGAGCCACGGCTCCTGGATCAGCGCCACGTCAAACGAACCCTCCTCAAGGGTTAGGAGGAGTTCGCTCGACGCCACTTTACTGTGTTGGAGGTTTATCTGTAGGACTCGCAGCACCATTGGGCTGTTTGTCCCCCTCCAGCACCTTCGTCTTGACGTCGTCGTCCTCCTCTTGCCCTTTTGGTTTAGAGTATTCGAGGCCCCCTTCAGCCCCTCGTGAATGTTGTGTCGTGTGTTCCTCTGTACGAGTCACAGCACCATTTAGCGGTTGGTCCTCTTCTAGCACGTTCGTGGTGACGTCGGGGACCTCCACCTGTCTTTTTTCCCTTAGGCTTCTGAGGTCCTTTTCGACTTCGCCCACTTCCAGCGTGTTAGGATTTTTATCCTCGGGACTTCTTTTCCTGAGTCGCATGTAAATTTTGCCAGTGCCAAAGGACATTTTGCCAAGCTGCGTGTACAAAATATCCTCCGCCTGCTTGTTTATTTGGAAGATGTAGAACTGACCATCCTCGGTAGGCCGAGATACAGTAAGTACCTTCCAATCCTGTGTCGGTATGTTCGGATTCTGATTCTGCAGAAGTCGCAGTGTATCCTCCGACTTCATCACGCATCGTATCCATACCTTAACTTTTGGTATCGTGGGGATTTGCGCTTTATCCACCACCTCAAACCGCGCATTCGTGCCTTGCCTTTGGAGGTTTGGAACGACTTCCTCCAGCCACCGCAAGCTCGCGATGTTGTCGCACGCTATCATCTTCACACCATTATACCATCCCCCCGAATCAAAGGTTGGAAGGGGCTTACTTGGTTGTTCCCGCATCATCTTAAGCATTAAGCTAATAAGCTCCCTTTCCACAGATCTCCACCTTTCAGTAGTCATTTGTCCGAACGGACTGCTACGATCAACCAGCGCCACATTCAGTGACTGCTTTGCCACATCACTCATCTTCTCGGGAATAGCAGGAGTCTTAGTGTTATCTCCCTTTGGAACCTCCGAGAACACCGGAGTCTTCGCGTTAACTCCCTTTAGCGCCTCCGAGAAAGCCGGAGTCTTAGCGTTATCTCCCTTTGGCTTATCTCCTACTTCCGTAGTTGGAACTTCCCTCTGACTGGCAGCTTTCGAGGTAGTTGCTACCTCGCTATTGGAACCCATCTGTCTTACAGCTTTGGGCCTACTTGTCTTGTCTATGCGACTGCCCTACCTCGCGGCTCTAGGACTGGGTCCTTTCTGCCTCTTGAAAGCAGGCTTGTCGCCTTCTGCCGAACGTTGCCTCTTCATTCTGCCATTCGACGCTTCTTCCTCCTCGTACCGGTTGCAGAACCGAGGGTTTCTCGCAGCAAACCTTTTGAACTGCCTTCGACCTACTTCTACCGCTTCATGGGCCCATTCCAAGCGCTCGATCTCCACTTCTGTTGGGTCCACCACTGCTCCCAAGCGTTGTACAATTCTTAGTGCTGCACGGTACTGCGAGAGAGCTCTTTTACTTCCTCTGCTCCGTACCCTTCTCCACTCTTCTACTCCGTTTTCATTTGTGTGCTTCTCCAACACGGAGTTCATTGAATCAGCACTACTCTCGCTTCCCGAGTCCGACGCATCGCTTAATTCGTATTTGTCGTCCTTGGATTGCGACTCAGTCCTCCTCTTTACATCCTCCTTATTACATTCAGGTAATGAGTAGTTCATCTTGGTCGTACGACCACCTGCCCGACAAGGCGGGCTCAGCGGTCCAGTATTATATACGGGGAAAGAACCGTCCGCCACAGCAGCGCCCCTTACTGCGGTAAGGCCATAAATACTTCCCGAGATGGCCCGGTATCGGGAAGGCTCCGTTCGAATACAGCCGAATTTATCCCCTGGCTGCAAATCGTCCAATAGGCACGGTCCGCATAACACCCTGGATTAGGGGGTTGGCAGTTCTTGGTCACCGACATCCCGCCGCCCTCCTATGAGGCGAAACGGCGTAGATGTCAGTACTAAACAGCTCCGCCTCATAGTCGGGCGCTATGGAGTTCGGCGAAGCCCTCACACCAACGACAAGGTGCCTACCCTAGTGAGGCCCATTTCTGGATGATACCAAAATATTCCTGAAATGATCCCAACAGGATCCAGGACAAATGCCGAAAACCGTCTAGAAATGATTCCTGAAGGGTCCCAAATGATCCCGTAAAAATCCCGAAATGACCCTGACATAGTCCAAAAAAAGTCCCGAAATTGCCCCGACGGAATGCTGGACGGATCCCGAAAACTACCCAGAAATGATCCTGGAAGAATCCCAAAATGATACCGAAATAGTTCCGAGAAAGTCCCGATATGACCCCGACGGATCCGGAAAACCATCCAGAATTGATCTCTGAAGGGTACGCAAATGATCCCGGAATAGCCCCGAAAAAGTCCCGAAATAACCCCGACGGGATCCCGGACGGATCCCGAAAACTATACAGAAATGATCTGGACCCATAATAGATTGGTATTGAAAATGAGCGAAAACGGATGATAACCAGAACAAAAAAACAAAATCCGGCAGAGAGGTTGCCTTTACTATAAGGAATGCTTTGAAGAAAAATTAACGAAATCGGTTAAGGACCACGTCCACTTTTATATAAAAGATTTTTAAAAGGGTCGTGGACGAATAAAATAAGCTATATCTTTCGAAAAAGAGCATTATATCAATGGTATTTCATTTCCCAATTGGATTTATAACAATAAATAGGAAAGACTTCAAATTTAAAAAAATGGGCGTGGCACTGCCCTTTTTATGACTAAGCAATTTTCTATGTTTCGGGAGCCATAACTCGAAGAAAAATTAACGGATCGTAATAAAATTGTGTACACAAATTTTTCCTATAGCAGGAAGTATTGTAGCATTATGCGTCATGCCCACCTATGCAATACATTTGCGGCCTTACGCATCATGAACTTCTATGCCAATACATTTTAGTAATAGCATAATCATATTACAATATCATAAGACATAAATTACATTGACCTCACACAGCGGTTACCTAACATCAATGGAATGCCGAATATGAAACCCTTGTCAGTTCACACATAACAAATTATGCTTATCGGCAATGTTAGTTTGTCACCAAAATATTTACATACAACCAATAATATGAATTAACCAAATATTCACATTTCACATGAATATCGATCTGCTGACTTTGTATACAAATCTACATGCATGCATAGTAATACAAATCTTCATGTATGCATAGCAATACAAATCTACATGTATGCATAGTAGTAATACAAATCTATATGTATGCATAGTAGTAATACAAATCTACATGTATGCATAGTAATACAAATGTACATATTTTTAGTTTCTTAGTATTAGGATATTTATAAATGTGTAGGTTAAGTAATTAGCTATAAAAGAGAAAGAATTTCTGTAATAAAGGAAATCTTGATTAGACTACCAAAGTCTCTACATTCTTCTTATTTTAACCTTTCATGGCGATCCTGCCAGTTTGATCAAAAATCAGCAAAAACTGCTAAAGATCTTGCTGGAGGAAAAGATCCTGCCAGTTATATCTGCAATAAGCATAAGATTTGCTGACCAAGCAAATATCGCTTAAAAGATTTAGCTGCTCAGAGATCCTGCACAAGAAACTTTAAAAAACAAAGTATAAAAAAGTTAATAATTTTACCATCCCGGCAAAAGTTGAAAGGATCCTGATATAAAGGATTACAACTGCTATCGCAGCACAAATACAATAAAAAATATCAGCATGAGGGCAATGTTAACAACAAAATAACGAATAAACAAATGCAGAAGGCAAATAACATTTAAGGCGAAGTGGAATAAACGGATTGAAAGGACACATTTTAAACAGCAATATTCTGCAGGACCAATTGGTGGCATGACTGGCTGAAAGCAGTACTAATAAGTATATTTAGAAATAAACGCTGACGCTGAACCATTAGCAAAAACGAAAGTTTTTGCATGAGAATTAAAAAAAAAAAAAATACGACTTGAAATTAATAATAAAAATAAATGTAAAAAACTACTTTGTTAAAATTTTAAAGAAAAGTTTGTAGGAAGAATATATATATTAAATTTTGAACAAGTTTTTTTTTCTTAATCCGAAAAAAAAAATAATAAAGAAGCTCAGTTATCTCTCTAGTATGCAAGAAATAGAAACGGAAGAAGAATTTCACAGAATTTTTACAAAGTGTGAAGACACTATAAGGGAATTCATAAAAGTTTCTGAGGAGGTTGTTAAAACTCGTAACACCACCAAACAGGGTCCGACACCAATTACTATAGAAGAGTATTGGCGAGGGAACCAGTATATAAAAAAGGAAGAAATACCCAAAATACCTACCCAAAAAAATCCGAAAAAGAAAAAGGGGAGGTAAACAATTTAAAATAAAGAGAGAGATAGCTGAAACCTTCAAACAATTAAATTTAACTACAAATACAAAAAAGAAAATTAATATTATATATATGTATATATATATATATAAAAAATATATATAACTTTTTGAGTAAATTGGAATGCCAGCTAAATACTGGGAACACCACATTGCATGGGAAGATAAAGTACTTATAGATACGGGAAAGGTAGATTATGAAAGAAAGTTGCAATGGTTAAAATTATTTTGGAAGAAAATAGGAATAACTAAGGAACCTACAATAGAAGATGTAAAAAACCCTACAACAAGGGAAGAGGAAACTGCTAGGATGTTACGAATGGTCTTCCCAAATGAAAAATTAATTTTTAAAACAAAATTACGAATTGTAGATTTAAATAAATAAAAAAATAAAAACTTAATACAAATTTTCTTTATTAATTTAAAAAAAAAATGGCATGGTGGAAAACCATATTAAATGGTATACTAATAGGTATTGCAGGATACGAAGTGGGTAAGGAAAATACAGAAAACAATCTCGAAAATAAATTGGTCAAATACGAACCAAAAGCAATTATAGAAAATAAAGAAGAAATCTCCGATAAATGGTTAACTATTTTTGTTTGTGTAACTACATTTTTGATTGTCGCAATTGCAATACTAATAAAAAATTATATAAAAAACAAATTGAGACAATTAAATAATGTACAAAGAGTTTAAAGGAAATTTCAAAGAGAAATGAATACATGGCAAGAAATCCATAATAAACTAACAGAAGAAAAATTAAAAGCCGATAAATCATACAAGTGCATAAACAAGAATATCACCATAACAACAGAAACGATAGCAAAACATCTGAACATAATTTTAGAAGCATTAAATGTTGTAAAAGAGTTGATTAGTAAAGTAAATCACATACTTACTAACGATCACCAAAAAGAGGCTCAACAAATTTTTTCAACAGTACGGGATAAACTAGTATATTCATTATATAACATATCTTCAAGATATAACATTGAAATCCCCATACCAACTACTATAGAAGAAAGTTTCCAAATTGATTTTAACTCCGTTCTAACTGAACCTTCAAGAAACCGTAAACCTTCACCATCATTAAGTCAAACCTCATCAGTGGAAGAACATAAACCACTGCATAACAGACTCATAAACGTCACAATGGCACAAACAGTAGTAGAGTTTATCAAAACTGCCTCATCAGTGCTGCCAGAGTTTGATGGCAAGCTTGAAAATTTGCACAGTTTCTTAGATGCTCTTGATATTCTAGACCAAATCAAGGATAATCATGAAGCTTTAGCGATAATCATGATAAAGACAAAACTAAAAGGCACGGCAGGGAATTTCATAAGTGACGAAAATACAATCGCACAAATAAAACAAAAATTAAAAACTGCAATAAAGGGAGAATCAGTAGCAGTTTTAACAGCTAAACGCAGCAAAACTGCAAACCAGTATACTGCTGAAATAGAAAAAAATCACTAGATCATTGGAAGGAGCTTATATCTCGGATGGACTTAACCCAGACTTAGCAACGAGATATTCGACGCAAGCAGCAGTAAAGGCCATGTGTAAGAACTGCTCCAATGATAAAGTGAAAATTATTATGCAAGCGGGAACGTTCACAACAATGAACGACGCAACTTCAAAATTCACAAACAGCTGCACAGAAATCACAGGCAGCTCGTATACAATTTTAAACATTCGTCAACAAAACCAATACCGGAGTAATTTCCGTGGAGGTTACCAAAGTAACAGCTATGGAGGTTACCGAGGTAGGAGATTTAGATACCAGCCAAGATTTAATAACAACTTTAGAGGAAATAACAACAATAATAATTCCCAAAAAAGATCACAAATCCAAAATAACAATAGACAGTACAATCGCGTAACGTGCGAAATCGTACCCAGCAGGAAAACCAAGAAACTCCACTTCAAAATCAGTAGATAAAAAAATATGTGTACTAAATCTACACTTAAATAGTTATATATCTACAAAAACATCATTAAATAACTCAATATCACAGGAGCAGATATCTCCATAATTAAAAAGAATCAAGTACTTAATCATACAAAAATCAATACAGAACAAATAACAGACTTAAAGGGCATTGGTCAAGATATAACCAGTACATTAGGCATAATTAAAGCTGATTTAAAAGGCGATGATCTAATTTATCATAAATTTCACATCGTAGAAGACAACTTTCCAATACCGTGCGATGGAATAATAGGTTTGGACCTTATAAAGAAATAAAATTGTATTCTAGATTATGGCAAAACAGAGGATAAACTAATCCCAAGACCATATGATTTTCCCCAAACAATCACGATGTACTTAACAAGTTATCTGTCTGCTAACACAATTACGATCCCTGCTAGATCTGAAGTCATTAGACAAGTAACAGTAAACACTGATAATAAAACCATCTTCATACCCCATCAACAATTATCTGAAGGCATTTTCATAGCGAACACAATCACAAATAAAGAACAAACTTTTGTCAGAATTATGAACACCACACATAAAAACACAACTATTCAAAATTACAAAATACATACTGAAAATTTAGATGACTAAAATTTAATTAAAACAAACACACACAGTCATCAGAGTAATGACACAGAAAAATTAAAAGGATTAACTAAAAATGTCCCAAAATTTGTCAATTCACAATTAACATCATTATGCACAGAATACATAGACATATTTGCACTGGAAACAGAACCAATTTCCTCTAATAATTTTTACAAGCAAGAATTACACATGAAAGGTGATACACCAGTATACATAAAAAACTATAGATTGCCCGAGACACAAAAAGGGGAAATAAGCAAACAGGTTAATAAATTAATCGAAGATGACATTATAAAATCCTCAATATCAGAATACAACAGCCCAATTTTACTGGTACCTAATAAATCACTACCAGGTAATACTGAAAAAAGATGGAGACTGGTAGTTGACTACAGACAAGTAAATAAAAAACTAGCAGCGGATAAATTCCCACTTCCAAGAATTGATTATATTTTAGACCAACTTGGAAGAGCAAAATATTTTTCATGCCTTGACCTTATTTCAGGTTTTCACCAAATAGAAATACACCAAGATTCTAGAGATATAACCTCATTCACCAAATGGCACATATAGATTCAAAAGACTACCCTTTGGATTAAAAGTAGCACCAAACTCATTCCAAGGAATGATGACACTGTCATTCGCAGGCCTCAAACCATCCCAAGCATTTCTATATATGGATGATTTAGTTGTACTAGGGTGTTCAGAAAAACACATGCTAAAAAACGTAATAGATGTCTTCTCTACTTGTAGAAAATACAACTTAAAACTACATCCAGATAAATGCCTATTCTTCAACGAAGAAGTAACTTATTTAGGACATAAATGCACAAGCGAAGGAATAATACCAGACCCAAGCAAATTGGAAACAGTTCAAAATTACCCAACACCAAAAACAGCAGATGAAGTTAAAAGATTCGTAGCATTCTGCAATTATTACAGAAGATTTGTACCGAATTTCGCAGAATACTCAAGAAAATTAACTAGGCTTTGCAAAAAGAATGTTTCCTTCGGCTGGACAGAAGAATGTCAAAAAACTTGTGTCTATTTACAGGAAGCATTAATCAGCCCAAAACTTTTTCAATACCCCGACTTCAATAAAGAATTCTGCATAACGACAGACGCTAGTGGGTATGCTTGCGGAGCAGTCCTTAATCAAGAATATGATGGCAAACAGTTCCCAATTGCTTACGCTTCTAGATCCTTTACAAAAGGCGAAACAAACAAAGCTACAATAGAAAAAAAAAGAACTAGCAGCAATCCATTGGGCCATAACCTTCTTTAGACCATATGTTTATTGCAGAAAATTCATAATTAAAATCGACCATCGCCCTTTAACATACCTTTTCTCGATGAACAGTCCTCCATCTAAGTTAACACGAGTAAGACTGGATTTAGAAGAATATGATTTCGAAGTGGAGTACATTGCCGGAAAAGAAAACCACGTCACGGACGCATTGTCTCGCATTAATATAACAAACTTAAAAGAAATTTCAGTGGAAGCATGCAAAATACTGAAAGTCACAACCAGATCAACAGCTAATAATGTTGAAATTAAAGAAAGTCACACTGAGAACCCAAAAATATATGAAGCGCTAAATAAATTTGAAGTAAAAAGACATGTCAGGCTCGTTTCCAATCTCCCGAAATTATATTTCAAAAGGGGAAAGAAAATTTGTAGCACCATAAATACAAGCAACCTAATTTTAGATGATAGAATTGACTTAGGACAATTCTTTGTCAGGCTTGAAAAAGAAGCCGCCAATTTAGGACTTGAAAAAATACAATTGTCTTTAGGGGACAATTTGTTTAAAAGTAATTATACTCGAGTAGGCAAATTTATTGAAACAGGAAACAGGGTTCTCAAAAAACTAACAATTGCACTAACCCCAGAGGTTTTGTACGTGACTAATCCCGGGAAAATTAGAGAAATTCTGCAGAAATATCATGACGATCCTATTAGTGGTGGCCACCCAGGAATAAATCGCATGATATAGAAAATCAAACAAAGCTATAGCTGGAAAAACATGCTAGGTGACATAAAGAAATACGTAAATAACTGCATACACTGCAAGAAGAATAAAATAAATAAAGATATCAAAGAGCCAATGACAAAAACGGAGACACCTCCGAAGGCTTTCGATATAGTACAGATCGATACGGTCGGACCATTACCGAGATCAATAAACGGAAACAATCCTAACAGACATAGGAACCGAATAAAAAAATTGCTTATTCGAAGAACTATGCAAACTGTTAAAAATTAAGCATAAAACCTCAACACCATACCATCATCAAACACTGGGCACCGTAGAACGTAGTCATAGGACGTTTAACGAATATGTACGTTCATACATATCCAGTGATAAAGATGATTGGGACGAATATCTCAGGTATTTCGCGTACTGCTAAAACACGAACCCATCGACCGTACAGGGGTATTTCCCTTACGAGCTTATATTTGCGAAAAATCCCCCGACGTACGAATTCTTAAACGAGAATAAAATAAGCCCAGTGTATAATCACGAGGCATATGATAAGGAAATTAAATATGGACTTCAAATAGCAAAGAGCCAGAAAATTGGTAAAAGAAGCTAAAGAAAAACAAAAAGTTAATTATGATAAAAGTAGCACCAGCAAAGAAATAAAATTAGGCAATCTAGTATTAGTTAGAGAAGAAGCTAGCCATAAGCTAGACAATAGATATAAAGAACGGTATAAGGTAAAGAAAATTGACAAAAATAACAATTTTACTTTAATACCACATAGAGAAGAAACTAGTAATAGGAACAATAAAGATAAGGAATTAATAATCCATAAGAATAGGCTTAAACACATATGAAACACCTTTTGACAATAATCTTAAAATAAGCATTCCACTTTACTTATCGCATATTAAATATCCAAGAAATTGAAAACGAATTTTTTTTCTCTCAGTTCCGTATTTACACAAATTATTATAAATACATAAATAATAAAGAATATCTTCAGACAAGCGGATTTTAGGTGGGTGCACACATTTAAAATCCGCCTATAAAATAAATAAAATATATAAAATAAGTAAAACAATTGTTAAATTTAAATTTTTTTTATATACGTAAAATAATCGTTAAATTTAATTTTTTTGAAAAAAAAGGATTTGTATAAAATATTGAAAAAAAATGTACATAAAATGTAAAAATAATAAAAGTATTAAGGTCAGCATATTAGAAAAAAATTACACAACCTCTTTCACTACAATATCAAGTTACAGTAAAATACCAAAATCATTTAAAATGCGAACAAAGAGTCTTATACAATTGTTCACAAAACAATTATATAACACTCTTTTTAAGGAGGATGGTGTAGCATTATGCGTTATGCCCACCTATGCAATACATTTGCGGCCTTACGCATCATGAACTTTTATGCCAATACATTTTAGTAATAGCATAATCATATTACAATGTCATAAGACATAAATTACATTGACCTCACACAGCGGTTAGCTAACATCAATGGAATGCCGAATATGAAACCCTTGTCAGTTTACACATAACAAATTATGCTTATCGGCAATGCTAGTTTGTCACCAAAATATTTACATACAACCAATAATATGAATTAACCAAATATTCACATTTCACATGAATATCGATCTGCTGACTTTGCATACAAATCTACATGCATGCATAGTAATACAAATCTACATGTATGCATAGTAGTAATACAAATCTACATGCATGCATAGTAATACAAATCTACATGTATGCATAGCAATACAAATCTACATGTATGCATACCCTTCAAAAAACGCGAGTACTCTATAAATAATGTAAGGAATACTCCTTTGGGAGTATAGGACTGCTCCAAATCTAATCTGTATTCATACAAAAAATGTGCTCCAATTAACATTGCGATGTCCTAGGAGAGGAGTAGGTGATCCCATTCTCACTTTGTTTGTGAGTATTCATGCAAAGTACTAAAGAGGAATTGTGTCGCAAAGAATTATCGAAGTGAATTTAATTTAAAATGAAAGTAAATGAAGAGGGACAATATAACTTTTATATTTTATACTACGAATATTCTTATGTTATTTTAAAAGGCGATGATCTAATTTATCATAAATTTCACGTCGTAGAAGACAACTTTCCAATACCGTGCGATGGAATAATGGGTTTGGACTTTATAAAGAAATAAAATTGTATTCTAGATTATGGCAAAACAGAGGATAAACTAATCCCAAGACCATATGATTTTCCCCAAACAATCACGATGTACTTAACAAGTTATCTGTCTGCTAACACAATTACGATCCCTGCTAGATCTGAAGTCATTAGACAAGTAACAGTAAACACTGATAATAAAACCATCTTCATACCCCATCAACAATTATCTGAAGGCATTTTCATAGCGAACACAATCACAAATAAAGAACAAACTTTTGTCAGAATTATGAACACCACACATAAAAACACAACTATTCAAAATTACAAAATACATACTGAAAATTTAGATGACTACAATTTAATTAAAACAAACACACACAGTCATCAGAGTAATGACACAGAAAAATTAAAAGGATTAACTAAAAATGTCCCAAAATTTGTCAATTCACAATTAACATCATTATGCACAGAATACATAGACATATTTGCACTGGAAACAGAACCAATTTCCTCTAATAATTTTTACAAGCAAGAATTACACATGAAAGGTGATACACCAGTATACATAAAAAACTATAGATTGCCCGAGACACAAAAAGGGGAAATAAGCAAACAGGTTAATAAATTAATCGAAGATGACATTATAAAATCCTCAATATCAGAATACAACAGCCCAATTTTACTGGTACCTAATAAATCACTACCAGGTAATACTGAAAAAAGATGGAGACTGGTAGTTGACTACAGACAAGTAAATAAAAAACTAGCAGCGGATAAATTCCCACTTCCAAGAATTGATTATATTTTAGACCAACTTGGAAGAGCAAAATATTTTTCATGCCTTGACCTTATTTCAGGTTTTCACCAAATAGAAATACACCAAGATTCTAGAGATATAACCTCATTCACCAAATGGCACATATAGATTCAAAAGACTACCCTTTGGATTAAAAGTAGCACCAAACTCATTCCAAGGAATGATGACACTGTCATTCGCAGGCCTCAAACCATCCCAAGCATTTCTATATATGGATGATTTAGTTCTACTAGGGTGTTCAGAAAAACACATGCTAAAAAACGTAATAGATGTCTTCTCTACTTGTAGAAAATACAACTTAAAACTATATCCAGATAAATGCCTATTCTTCAACGAAGAAGTAACTTATTTAGGACATAAATGCACAAGCGAAGGAATAATACCAGACCCAAGCAAATTTGAAACAGTTCAAAATTACCCAACACCAAAAACAGCAGATGAAGTTAAAAGATTCGTAGCATTCTGCAATTATTACAGAAGATTTGTACCGAATTTCGCAGAATACTCAAGAAAATTAACTAGGCTTTGCAAAAAGAATGTTTCCTTCGACTGGACAGAAGAATGTCAAAAAACTTTTGTCTATTTACAGGAAGCATTAATCAGCCCAAAACTTTTTCAATACCCCGACTTCAATAAAGAATTCTGCATAACAAAACAGACGCTAGTGGGTATGCTTGCGGAGCAGTCCTTAATCAAGAATATGATGGCAAACAGTTCCCAATTGCTTACGCTTCTAGATCCTTTACAAAAGGCGAAACAAACAAAGCTACAATAGAAAAAGAACTAGCAGCAATCCATTGGGCCATAACCTTCTTTGGACCATATGTTTATTGCAGAAAATTCATAATTAAAATCGACCATCGCCCTTTAACATACCTTTTCTCGATGAACAGTCCTCCATCTAAGTTAACACGAGTAAGACTAGATTTAGAAGAATATGATTTCGAAGTGGAGTACATTGCCGGAAAAGAACACCACGTCACGGACGCATTGTCTCGCATTAATATAACAAACTTAAAAGAAATTTCAGTGGAAGCAAGCAAAATACTGAAAGTCACAACCAGATCAACAGCTAATAATGTTGAAATTAAAGAAAGTCACACTGAGAACCCAAAAATATATGAAACGCTAAATAAATTTGAAGTAAAAAGACATGTCAGGCTCGTTTCCAATCCCCCGAAATTATATTTCAAAAGGGGAAAGAAAATTTGTAGCACCATAAATACAAGCAACCTAATTTTAGATGATAGAATTGACTTAGGACAATTCTTTGTCAGGCTTGAAAAAGAAGCCGCCAATTTAGGACTTGAAAAAATACAATTGTCTTTAGGGGACAATTTGTTTAAAAGTAATTATACTCGAGTAGGCAAATTTATTGAAACAGGAAACAGGGTTCTCAAAAAACTAAGAATTGCACTAACCCCAGAGGTTTTGTACGTGACTAATCCCGGGAAAATTAGAGAAATTCTGCAGAAATATCATGACGATCCTATTAGTGGTGGCCACCCAGGAATAAATCGCATGATATAGAAAATCAAACAAAGCTATAGCTGGAAAAACATGCTAGGTGACATAAAGAAATACGTGAATAACTGCATACACTGCAAGAAGAATAAAATAAATATAGATATCAAAGAGCCAATGACAATAACGGAGACACCTCCGAAGGCTTTCGATATAGTACAGATCGATACGGTCGGACCATTACCGAGATCAATAAACGGAAACGAATACGCAGTTACAATCATATGCGACCTCACTAAATATTTGGTAGCAATTCCAGTTCCGAGCAAACACGCGATAACAGTTGCTAAAGCTGTATTCGAGGACTTCATTCTGATTTATGGTTGCATGAAAACAATCCTAACAGACATAGGAACCGAATAAAAAAATTGCTTATTCGAAGAACTATGCAAACTGTTAAAAATTAAGCATAAAACCTCAACACCATACCATCATCAAACACTGGGCACCGTAGAACGTAGTCATAGGACGTTTAACGAATATGTACGTTCATACATATCCAGTGATAAAGATGATTGGGACGAATATCTCAGGTATTTCGCGTACTGCTAAAACACGAACCCATCGACAGTACAGGGGTATTTCCCTTACGAGCTTATATTTGCGAAAAATCCCCCGACGTACGAATTCTTAAACGAGAATAAAATAAGCCCAGTGTATAATCACGAGGCATATGATAAGGAAATTAAATATGGACTTCAAATAGCACAACAAAGAGCCAGAAAATTGGTAAAAGAAGCTAAAGAAAAACAAAAAGTTAATTATGATAAAAGTAGCACCAGCAAAGAAATAAAATTAAGCAATCTAGTATTAGTTAGAGAAGAAGCTAGCCATAAGCTAGACAATAGATATAAAGGACGGTATAAGGTAAAGAAAATTGACAAAAATAACAATTTTACTTTAATACCACATAGAGAAGAAACTAGTAATAGGAACAATAAAGATAAGGAATTAATAATCCATAAGAATAGGCTTAAACACATCTGAAACACCTTTTGATAATAATCTTAAAATAAGCATTCCACTTTACTTATCGCATATTAAATATCCAAGAAATTGAAAACGAATTTTTTTTCTCTCAGTTCCATATTTACACAAATTATTATAAATACATAAATAATAAAGAATATCTTCAGACAAGCGGATTTTAGGTGGGTGCACACATTTAAAATCCGCCTATAAAATAAATAAAATATATAAAATAAGTAAAACAATTGTTAAATTTAAATTTTTTTTTATATACGTAAAATAATCGTTAAATTTAATTTTTTTGAAAAAAAAAAGGATTTGTACAAAATATTGAAAAAAAATATACATAAAATGTAAAAATAATAAAAGTATTAAGGTCAGCATATTAGAAAAAAACAAGTAAGGAAGGCTAAGTTCGGGTGTGACCGAACATTACATACTCAGTTGAGAGCTATGGAGACAAAATAAGGAAAATCACCATGTAGGAAAATGAACCTAGGGTAACCCTGGAATGTGGTTGTATGACATGTGTATCAAATGGAAGGTATTAAAGAGTATTTAAGAGAGAGTAGGCCATAGATCTATGGATGGACGCCATTTAGGGATGTCGCCATAAAAGTGGACCAGGGCTGACTCAAGAATTTGTTTGTACGATATGGGTATCAAATGAAAGGTGTTACTGAGCATTTTAAGAGGGAGCGGGCCTTAGGTCTATCGGTGGACGCCTTTTCGAGATATCGCCATTAAGGTGGGCCAGGGGTGACTCTAGAATGTGTTTGTACGATATGGGTATCAAATGAAAGGTCGTAATGAGTATTTTAAAAGGGAATGGGCTTTAGTTCTATAGGTGAACGCCTTTTCGCGAAATCGCCATAAAGGTGGACCAGGGGTGACTCTAGAATGTTTGTACGATATGGGTATCAAACGAAGGGTGTTACTGAGCATTTTAAGAGGGAGTGAGCATTAGGTCTATAAGTGGACGCCTTTTCGAGATATCGCCATTAGGGTGGGCCAGGGGTGACTCTAGAATGTTTGTACGATATGGGTATCAAACGAAGGGTGTTACTGAGCATTTTAAGAGGGAGTGGGCATTAGGTCTATAAGTGGACGCCTTTTCGAGATATCGCCATTAGGGTGGGCCAGGGTGACTCTAGAATGTGTTTGTACGATATGGGTATCAAATGAAAGGTGGTAATGAGTATTTTAAAACGGAGTAATCCTTAGGTCTATAGGTGGACGCCTTTTCGAGATATCGCCATAAAGGTGGACCAAGGGTGACTCTAGAATCTTTGTACGATATGGGTATCAAACGAAAGGTGTTACTGAGCATTTTAAGAGGGAGTGGGCATTAGGTCTATAAGTGGACGCCTTTTCGAGATATCGCCATTAGGGTGGGCCAGGGGTGACTCTAGAACGTTTGTACGATATGGGTATCAAACGAAGGGTGTTACTGAGCACTTTAAGAGGGAGTGGGCATTAGGTCTATAGGTGGACGCCTTTTCGAGATATCGCCATTAGGGTGGGCCAGGGGTGACTCTAGAATATGTTTGTACGATATGGGTATCAAACGAAAGGTGTTACTGAGCACTTTAAGAGGGAGTGGGCATTAGGTCTATAGGTGGACGCCTTTTCGAGATATCGCCATTAGGGTGGGCCAGGGGTGACTCTAGAATGTTTGTACGATATGGGTATCAAACGAAGGGTGTTACTGAGCATTTTAAGAGGGAGTGGACATTAGGTCTATAAGTGGACGCCTTTTCGAGATATCGCCATTAGGGTGGGCCAGGGTGACTCTAGAATGTGTTTGTACGATATGGGTATCAAACGAAAGGTGTTACTGAGCACTTTAAGAGGGAGTGGGCATTAGGTCTATAGGTGGACGCCTTTTCGAGATATCGCCATTAGGGTGGGCCAGGGGTGACTCTAGAATGTTTGTACGATATGGGTATCAAACGAAGGGTGTTACTGAGCATTTTAAGAGGGAGTGGGCATTAGGTCTATAAGTGGACGCCTTTTCGAGATATCGCCATTAGGGTGGGCCAGGGTGACTCTAGAATGTGTTTGTACGATACGGGTATCAAATGAAAGGTGGTAATGAGTATTTTAAAAGGGAGTAATCCTTAGTTCTATAGGTGAACGCCTTTTCGAGATATCGCCATAACGGTGGACCAAGGGTGACTCTAGAATCTTTGTACGATATGGGTATCAAACGAAAGGTGTTACTGAGCATTTTAAGAAGGAGTGGGCATTAGGTCTATAGGTGGACGCCTTTTCGAGATATCGCCATTAGGGTGGGCCAGGGGTGACTCTAGAATGTTTGTACGATATGGGTATCAAACGAAGGGTGTTACTGAGCATTTTAAGAGGGAGTGGGCATTAGGTCTATAAGTGGACGCCTTTTCGAGATATCGCCATTAGGGTGGGCCAGGGGTGACTCTAGAATGTATGTACGATATGGGTATCAAACGAAGGGTGTTACTGAGCATTTTAAGAGGGAGTGGGCATTAGGTCTATAAGTGGACGCCTTTTCGAGATATCGCCATTAGGGTGGGCCAGGGTGACTCTAGAATGTGTTTGTACGATATGGGTATCAAATGAAAGGTGGTAATGAGTATTTTAAAAGGGAGTAATCCTTAGGCCTATAGGTGGACGCCTTTTCGAGATATCGCCATAAAGGTGGACCAAGGGTGACTCTAGAATCTTTGTACGATATGGGTATCAAACGAAAGATGTTACTGAGCATTTTAAGAGGGAGTGGGCATTAGGTCTATAGGTGGACACCTTCTCGAGATATCGCCATTAGGGTGGGCCAGGGGTGACTCTAGAATGTTTGTACGATATTGGTATCATACGAAAGGTGTTACTGAGCATTTTAGGAGGGAGTGGGCATTAGGTCTATAGGTGGACGCCTTTTCGAGATATCGCCATTAGGGTGGGCCAGGGGTGACTCTAGAATGTTTGTACGATATGGGTATCAAACGAAAGGTGTTACTGAGCATTTTAAGAGGGAGTGGGCATTAGGTCTATAGGTGGACGCCTTTTTGAGATATCGCCATTAGGGTGGGCCAGGGGTGACTCTAGAATGTTTGTACGATATGGGTAAATAACAAAAGGTGTTACTGAGCATTTTAAGAGGGAGTGGGCATTAGGTCTATAGGTTGACGCCTTTTCGAGATATCGCCATTAGGGTGGGCCAGGGGTGACTCTAGAATGTGTTTGTACGATATGGATATCAAATTAAAGGTATTAATGAGGGTTTTAAAAGCGAGTGGTCCTTAGAAGTATATGTGAAGGCGTTTTCGCGATATTGACCAAAATGTGGACCAGGTGATCCAGAAAATCATCTGTCGGGTACTGCTAATTTATTTATATATGCAATACCACTAACAGTATAACTGCCCAGATTCCAAACGCTGTTGATTTCGCCTTGTAGAACTTTTTCATTTTCTTCTACTTAATATGGTAGGTGTCACACCCATTTTACAAAGTTTTTTCCAAAGTTATATTTTGCGTCAATAAACCAATCCAATTACCATGTTTCATCCCTTTTTTCGTGTTTGGTATAGAATTATGGCATTTTTTTCATTTTTCGTAATTTTCGATATCGATAAAGTGGGCGTGGTTATGGTCGGATTTCGGCCATTTTTTATACCAATATAAAGTGAGTTCAGATAAGTGCGTGGACTAAGTTTAGTAAAGATATATCGGTTTTTGCTCAAGTTATTGTGTTAACGGCCGAGAGGAAGGCCAGACGGTGGACTGTGTATAAAAACTGGGCGTGTCTTGCACCGATTTCGCCCATTTTCACAGAAAACAGTTACCGTCATAGAGTCTATGCCTCTACCAAATTTAAGAAGGATTGGTAAATTTTTGTTCGACTTATGGCATTAAAAGTATTCTAGACAAACTAAATGAAAATGGGCGGAGCCACGCCCATTTTGAAATTTTCTTTTATTTTTGTATTTTGTTGCATCATATCATTACTGGAGTTGAATTCTGACTTAATATACTTATATACAGTAAGGATATTAAATTTTTTGTTAAAATTTGAATTTAAAAAAAATTTTTTTTAAAAAGTGGGCGTGTTCTTCATCCAATTTTGCTAATTTTTATTTAGCACATATATAGTAATAGTAGTAACGTTCCTGCCAAATTTCATCATGATATCTTCAACGACTGCCAAATTACAGCTTGCAAAACTTTTAAATTACCTTCTTGTAAAAGTGGGCGGTGCCACGCCCATTGTCCAAAATCTTACTAATTTTCTATTCTACGTCATAACATAAACCCACCTACCAAGTTTCATCGCTTTATCCGCCTTTGGCAATGAATTATCGCATTTTTTCGGTTTTTCGAAATTTTCGATATCGAAAAAATGGGCGTGGTTATAGTCCGATATCGTTCATTTTAAATAGCGATCTGAGATGAGTACCCAGGAATCTATATACCAAATTTCATCAAGATACCTCAAAATTTACTCAAGTTATCGTGTTAACGGACGGACTGACGGACGGACGGACGGACGGACATGGCTCAATCAAATTTTTTTTCGATCCTGATTATTTTGATATATGGAAGTCTATATCTATCTCGATTC
Organism: Eurosta solidaginis; assembly: GCF_040869045.1. NCBI lineage: Eukaryota > Metazoa > Arthropoda > Insecta > Diptera > Tephritidae > Eurosta > Eurosta solidaginis. Next base: position 113,920,752 of record NC_090320.1, on the reverse strand, counting down.
CTTTATATATGTACAACCAACCGTTATCCAATCAAACTTAATATACTCTGTGAGCTCTGCTCAACTGAGTATAATTACACAACCTCTTTCACTACAATATCAAGTTACAGTAAAATACCAAAATCATTTAAAATGCGAACAAAGAGTCTTATACAATCGTTCACAAAACAATTATATAATAATCTTTTTAAGGAGGATGGTGTAGCATTATGCGTCATGCCCACCTATGCAATACATTTGCGGCCTTACGCATCATGAACTTCTATGCCAATACATTTTAGTAATAGCATAATCATATTACAATGTCATAAGACATAAATTACATTGACCTCACACAGCGGTTAGCTAACATCAATGGAATGCCGAATATGAAACCCTTGTCAGTTTACACATAACAAATTATGCTTATCGGCAATGCTAGTTTGTCACCAAAATATTTACATACAACCAATAATATGAATTAACCAAATATTCACATTTCACATGAATATCGATCTGCTGACTTTGCATACAAATCTACATGCATGCATAGTAATACAAATCTACATGTATGCATAGCAATACAAATCTACATGTATGCATAGTAGTAATACAAATCTACATGCATGCATAGTAATACAAATCTACATGTATGCATAGCAATACAAATCTACATGTATGCATAGCAATACAAATCTACATGTATGCATACCCTTCAAAAAACGCAAGTACTCTATAAATAATGTAAGGAATACTCCTTTGGGAGTATAGGACTGCTCCAAATCTAATCTGTATTCATACAAAAAATGTGCTCCAATTAACATTGCGATGTCCTAGGAGAGGAGTAGGTGATCCCATTCTCACTTTGTTTGTGAGTATTCATGCAAAGTACTAAAGAGGAATTGTGTCGCAAAGAATTATCGAAGTGAATTTAATTTAAAATGAAAGTAAATGAAGAGGGACAATATAACTTTTATATTTTATACTACGAATATTCTTATGTTATTTAGCATTTGCGTGAATAAAGAACCTAATATTTCTCTATACATAGTATAGTATGTATACATAAAACCACTGCGCTGTTGCATTTTATCAGAGTTGCCAAAGTAAAATTTTATTATTAGTTATTTGCATGCGATATTTTACTTTTGGGAACTCTGTTTGATCGTCATCGTGTCGTGATCACTGTCGTTAAAAAACGAGCAATGATCGGCTGATGGTGGTCCGCAAACGCATTGCAAAGGAGTATTGTTAGAGTACTCCAACATGAAGAAAATGGAACACGTAATCCAACAATTTTTGCAGGGTAGTAGTAATACAAATCTATATGTATGCATAGTAGTAATACAAATCTACATGTATGCATAGTAATACAAATGTACATATTTTTAGTTTGTTAGTATTAGGATATTTATAAATGTGTAGGTTAAGTAATTAGCTAAAAAAGAGAAAGAATTTCTGTAATAAAGGAAATATTGATTAGACTACCAAAGTCTCTACATTCTTCTTATTTTAACCTTTCAGTATTTCTAAAAAAAATGGACGAGATCGGTTAAAGGCCACGCCCACTTTTATATAAAAAATTCTTAAAAGGGCCGTAGACGGAAATAAAAAGTTGTATCTTAGCGAAAAGGAGCTTTGTATCAATAGAATTTCTAAATTGAATTATAACATTAAATTGGAAAACACTAAAATTCTTGAGAATGGGTGTGGCACCGCCCCTTTTATGACTAAGCAATTTTCAATGTTTCAGGAGCCATAACTCGAAGAAAAATTAACATATCGTAATGAAATTGTGTACACATATTTTCCTTCGACCAGAAAATATGTCTAGTAAAAATGGACGGGATTGATTAAAGACCACGGCAAATTAGACATAAAACAAATTAAAAGGAGTCGTAGACTAGAATAATAAACTATAAGTTAGCAAAAAATAGTTTTGAATCAACGATATTTCACTTATCAAGTTTTATTGTAAAAGTAAATGGGGAGACATTTTTTTTAAACGAGCGGTACCACGTGTTATGTAGAAAAGTAACTTATCTGAAATGAAATGTACAATTTAAGCTCACGCTGAGTATATAATGTTCGGTTACACCCGAACTTAGACACCTTTACTTGTTTTTTCGGCATTTTTAGTTTCGACATTTAAATTTCGACACATGCATATGAGTAATGCCAAGAACAATTTTGATTTGCCAATTGGTGGAGATCTAATCCAAAATGTAAGAAAATTCAAATGGCTAGGCAGGGTTGTGAGTGCCAACTCAACTGTTAGAGACCATGTACAGAACATCAAAAATAAGACGTCTACCAGCAACGATCAAGCAGGACTAGCTTCAAGAAATGTATTAAATCTATTCAAAACATACGTGAGATCTAAAGCTGAATATGCAAATATGTACCACATTTGCAAATTCTCCCAAAGGATATGGCAAGAAAATAGTCACATCTGTCAACGAAACACTAAACCGGCGCGTAGGAGTTCCTCCAAACTCACACACGTATGCAAGATATGCAATTGCTTGGGAAACCCCCAGCGGGTTAGGGGGTCAGAATATACCCGCGGTAGGTATACCTGTCGTAAGAGGCGACTAAAATACCAGATTCAAGGGGCTGTGTAGCGTTCCCGAGATGGTCGGGCTGGAACCTTAATGGTGCTGTGTTACTGGAGCGTACCGGACCTGTATCCGGCAAAGGACCATCACATCGATAACACTCCCCAAAGCCTTCGGGGAGCAACCTTATCGCTACAACAACAACAACAATATTAACAACAATTGCTTGTGAACTACCACCATTATCCAGAGCTATATGACTAACCATAAAGGAACTTACAAAAAAATGGCTTTTGAATCCAGATATAAAACGATCGTTACAAAAAAAACTGTAAGACGAAATCCGGTACGATACTCGTATAAGTAATTCAAACACATTATGGATAGGATTAATGCGAAGACTGACTTCCAAAGATAGAGTAAAATGGAAACAAGTGAGTCAAAACTTACAAGATTTAAAAGAGAATACCGTCAGGATCAATTAAAAGGCATTGTACCACTAGAAAATGGAGAAACTTATAACGGATAATATCTTTGCGCTAGCTACAGATGCCTCGGTTAATGAAAATAAATCGGGATGTGCAGTGTATGACATAGAAAGCAAGATATTCTTTTTGTATAACATGAGTGAGGTATTTTCCTCAACTTTTGGCGAACTTGTTGCAATTCTTAAGTGGTAAAACTAGCAAAAAAGTATAAACGTAAGAAACTAGTTATTTTCACTCACGGACAGTCCAGGTACCATTAAAAATCTCGATTGCAAAAAAACAGACAGCTACATGGTGGCTGAAATCCACAACCAACTAATAAAAAAAAAACTATGCGCATCAATAATAGAAGTTGTAAAAATTATTTGGGTACCCAGTTACATAGGGATTCACTTCAATGAAAAAAGGCTACTGAGGTAGGAAAACTCCTGAGTATAGAAATAACTCCTAGGGAGACTATGTTAAAAGTAAGCAAAGAACTATGGATGAGAACTGTTGAGGGAATTAAAGTGAACTGCCCAAATATAGATACAAATTTATTAGAAATGATTGCTCAAAAAGGAAGAATACCGTGATTCAAATGTAGGAAAAACAAGTTTAAACCCTACGATACAAAACTACTTAACATACTATTACTCGGATATACTTATGGTACTTACAAAAATTCAGGGACAACATCTCTGGCCTTTGTATCAACTGCCAGGTCTCGGAAACACCACAGCAATTAATATTTGATGCAGTGTATACAACAATTTGAGGAACAGTCCTATTTTTACTAGTTTTAATAACTAAAAAACCCCCTTCTTAACTAAAACTTTGTGAAGAACTGATTAGGTTCTTCCACAGTTCAATTGGCCAAATCACTTTAAAAATAAAATAAATTTACATAATGTATTTAATTATTGCTGAACAATATTTAGTTTAGTCTGTAATTCACATTAATATTAATACATAGTTCTTAGATATATAAAAAGGAACGACTTAAATCTCTGATCACCTACTTGTAATAAAAATGAAAACCTACCAAAACAAAAAAAAAAAAACAAAAAACAAATAATAACTCCATACAACACTGCGGGGACGGTTTAACATGTGACAGCGCATGCAGCTGTCAAACCTGGCGTTTGGTGTATTTTTAAAAGATTTTATTTAGCTCGACTCTGTGTAGCGAGCATTGTTTACGAATTTTATAATTGAAATTTAAGTAACTTTCCGATAAGCTTCAAGCTTGAAACTTGGAATATAGTTCAGAACCGGATGACAATGCAATAAAAAGAAGAAAAAACTCCACTATGTGACGCATGGATCGATATATTTCAAAAAACGTATCTTTGGTCCAATTTGGCTCATATTTGGAACACATATTATATGCAAAAATAAAAATCGCCTTATGAAAAAAATTTCCCGCTAGGTGCCGCAAGAACTGAGATATTCAAAAAACGGTTGCATTGAAAAAATACTTACATTAAGTAATAATTAGACTAACAGCTAGAAAACAATTAGGTAGGTCCTAGGTACTAGTCATCACACTCCTCAACAATCTAGGGCATGGAACAGACAAATAAAAAGCGTGGGTCGGTTCAAATGACTCAAATTCCGGTTTCGGCGTTGTGCCATCATCAGTGACGTCTTTCGTTCTTATCTGTATAGTTCGTAATTACATGGACAGGTATTGTCAAAATGGATGTTTGTGTACATGTAATTGTATATGGTGTGTGTTGGATCACCCTAATAGCATTTATAACAAATATTAAAAACACTTATTAAGTAGCTGCTAACTACTCTCAATTTATACTAAACGCACTCTTTGTAAACATGTTCATACACACACACACACACACCTAACTTTAAGCATTAACTATTGCACTCATTCTCAATCTCACTTATGCTTTTGGTTGTACCTACATAATTTGTTTTCCAATAAATCATTACAAATCATCATCTTAACGTGAACGGTTCGTCGTTGTAATTTAGTCGCTATATTTATATTCGCTGGCAAGTATATACTCACTGGTAAACAGTCGCACACCCCCACTACCTAAGTTTCATGTAACCCAGGAAAATCCTCCTTGGTTCAACATTTTGGCGCCCAACGTGGGGCTTGTGTGCAACTTCATAGTCCAGATTGGGAGTTATCAACCGTCGAACATCGCAACAACAACCGCCGATCCCGCAGTCAGCAGTTCATCGGCCGTAATTGTGCTGTACATTTCCCGTGGACAATCGGCAGCACTGTATACAAATAATCATCTGTACATGTAAACCGTTTGCCGCTATCAACTGCCCTTTGGAAATCGTATGTATGCATAAAATTATTATTTTTGTCACAGCCACCTTTTTACATTATTTGAGTTTGCATTCCTATTCGCTGTTGCGGTTCATTGCAAATAATTTTTTTGTTGATTGCTGCGCCGCTAGCGTATACACCCACGTCTAAGCTGACGTTGCTCTGCTCGTTTCGTCATTTTCGCTTGCCCTGCCTACGTCATCACTTGACTAGCAGCGTTTTTCTTCGCAACCAATATTAGCACAACCCAGCAGACAACTGAACAATCATTCAGGTCGTATACCACGTCGCAAGTCACCATGTCCCTAGAAGAATGTAAACGCAAGCGCTCCAATATTAAACGAAATATTTCACGTATAAAATCCATTGTAGAGGCAATTAAAGATACGGATGAAAAGCCGACGCACGCCGAACTCCAATGTCGACTAGGGATTTTGGAGTCCTACTTCAAACAAGAACTTTCCGTGCAAGCAGATATAGAACATTTAGACCCTTCCAAAAACGGTCGAGCTGACTTAGAAGACAGCTACGTGGCTGTAAAGCTCAGCATACAGGCACGACTTGGGGATGATGGTAATACCACAGTAAATTATACTGATACGGGTACACCTGCACCTGTCGTTACGTCGTCGCATCTCCCAAGGTTGTCGCTGCCTACCTTCAGTGGAGACTACGCTGAGTATAAGAACTTTATAACGTCTTTCACTCAAATTATCTCACGTGAGTCTAGACTATCAAATATAGAGCGTTTTAACTACCTTTTATCCTGCTTGAAAGGCTCAGCCCTAGAAACACTGAAGGCCTTTCAAGTAACCCGTGAGAATTATCCCAAGGCATTAGACAGACTCAAAGAATGATTTGAAAATCCGACTTTGATATTTTTAGAAGGAATCGCCTCAATTTTTACGCTGCAGCCAGCAGACAAGTCGAACGCTCAGCAGTTGAGAAGTCTCGTATACAAGGCATCCGCTATCTACAGCTCGCTGGAATCACTGGGTACAAACTCCGAGATTGCGCAAGCCATGTTGATTTATAAAGTTATGGGCAAATGTTACCAGCAGACTCGCAATAAATGGAACGAGTCCCTCGACTACAAATCCCTTCCGACTTGGTCCAAATGCTCGCAGGTCTTAGAACGCCACAGCCAGTTTTTGCCTTCATCTGATTCGTCAGTCAAACGCAAGTCAGAATCTGGCAAGCATAATCGTGGGACGAATAGCAACCAGCAATCATCGTTTGCTGTATCCAGTTCCAATTGTGTTCTCTGTGCCAGCTCTAAACATAGACTCACTGGTTGCCCTACATTCAAGGAGATGACTTCAAATCAGCGCTTCGATACAATAAAAATGCATCACTTATGTATCAACTGCCTTGGCAATGGGCATAGAGTAGCTCAATGTCCATCGAAAAGTCGCTGTCGAATATGCAAAAAAGGCCATCACACGATGTTACATCATGGCAATTCATCGCAAGCCACGTCATTGACACAGCAACCAACACCCATCACGCATATTTCGCAGTCTGCTGCACCAACTTGGCAATCAACAAACGCTACTTTTAGACCTCAATCTTATGCCGAACCGCATTTATTTGCAAGCTGCAACACATTCACATATGGGAACGTCGGAAAGCGGGCAAGTAATACTAGCAACGGCAATGGTTCTAGTCAAGCACGCAACCGGTGAGTACATACTCGGCAGGGCTTTGCTTGATTCGTGTTCGCAAGTGAATTTCATCACGGACGACTTCGCCCTAAAACTTCGTCTTGGTCGTGAAAAACACCACGTTGGAATACGTAGCATCGGAAACTCACTTACAAACCTGAAGGCACGCACAACTACAACCGTCAAGTCACGAACATCGGACTTTAATTTGTCCCTACAATTCGGCATTACAACGCACATCGAATACCAACCGGATGCTGAAATCGATACTTCGAGATGGAACCTTCCACGCAACACAACTTTGGCAGACGAAGAATTCTTCAAACCACGCCGCATTGATCTCCTGCTTGGGACAGAGGCATTTTTCGAAGCGCTTGCAGTTGACCAAATCCGGTTAGGAGCTAATTTACCAACATTACAAAAAACGTTGTTCGGGTGGATCGTGTCTGGCCGAGATCAGCAAGAGCGTCAAGCGAATACATCTACTTGTTTGATGTCATGCGAAGACTCCATCGACGACCAATTACAGCAGCTTTGGAAACTCGAAGCTGCCAACGCACCACACAAGCAAATTCAACCGGAGCACAGCATTTGCGAAGACCACTTTTTAGCCAACACTTATCCTGATGCCACTGGACGCATAACCGTAAGTCTGCATTTCAAAGATAGTCCTACTTGTCTGGGGAACTCTTTCGAAACAGCGCGTCGTCGATTCATGTCGGTCGAGAGATGGCTATTAAAATCGTCTGAGATTAGATTGCAATACATATCATTTATGGCCGAATACGAAACTCTCGGCCACATGTCCATTGTTACAAACCCGATTCTAGATGAATCTCATTTGTTCATACCACATCATTGTGTCTTTAAGCCCAGCAGCGAATCAACAAAACTTCGTGTTGTGTTCGATGCTTCATGTAAGACGACATCGCAAAAATCATTAAATGATTTACTACTAGTTGGACCAACAATTCAAACAGAGCTGTACATACTTTTGCTACGTTTTCACTTGTTTCGATACGCCATAACCGCAGACGTCACAAAGATGTATAGGCAAGTACTTTTGAATAATAATTATCGTAAATACCATTATATTCTTTGGCGAGCTTCGCCAGATGTAGAACTCAGTACGTATAAGCTAAATACCGTCACATATGGAACAGCTTCAGCGCCATACCTTGCCGTGCGCAGCCTACACTATTTGGCAGACAAATACATGCACGAGTTCCCAGTTGGTGCTCATGTGGTAAAGTCGTCTTTCTATGTGGACGATATGTTGTGTGGAGCTGACGACGTTGACACCTTGAACACAGTAAAAACTGAAGTAATTTCTGTACTCAAGCGAGGCAACTTTCCTTTATCCAAATGGCACTCCAACCACCCAGACTTCAGAGAATGCCAAACTTCAAAGGAGCTCAACTTTACAGAAGACTTCGTCACCAGCACACTTGGTGTAACATGGAATCAACACAGTGATATGTTTTTATTCGCTTTCTTACCAAAGCAAGTCCATACTGCGGTTACAAAACGTACGATCCTTTCGACTGCATCGTCACTCTTCGACCCACTCGGATTGCTGTCACCACTTCTGATAACATCCAAAATCATATTACAAGAATTGTGGCTTTTAAAGCTCAATTGGGACGAGTCCGTTCCACAAAACCTGCAGCAAGCTGGGAACAAATGTCTGTTATCACTCGGTTTGCTAACAACGCTTGCGGTGCCTCGTTATTGCCTGCAGCCGAACACATGCAATCTTCAACTCCACGGCTTTTGCGACGCATCAATTCGAGCATATGGTTGCGCATTGTATTTGCGCACCGAAGATGCCGATGGGAATATTGCTGTTCACTTACTTACATCAAAGTCACGTGTGGCTCCAGTCAAAAAACAATCGCTTCCGAAACTCGAGCTCTGCAGTGCGCATCTTCTCGCTCAACTGTACAATAAGGTAAAAAACATTTTTTCAAAGAAACCAATTTTCGCATTCTTTTGGACTGATTCGCAACTAGTGCTTCATTGGCTGCAACAACACTCGGTGACATTGTCAACGTTTGTAGGCAACAGAGTCTCTGACATACAGGAGTTAACAGCGAAGGGCCATTGGAGATTCGTGCCAACTCAACAAAATCCCGCAGACTTGGTATCTCGCGGCTGCACTGTCGATGACTTGAAAACATCGAACTGGTTTTCAGGTCCACGGTTCCTGCGTGAAGACGTGGCGAAATGGCCTGCTAAGGGAGAAAAAATCGACGTAGATATTAACATAGTCAACGCTGAAAAGCGAAAAAGCTTGTTTGCTGCCATTGTAGAAACAAATGGCATCCTAAAAACCATCGAGGAAGTTAGCTCATACATACGCTGTCTTCGACTCGTTGCTTGGATGTTTAGGTTCAGTGATATGCAGAAAAAGGTCCAGACAAACGACTTCTTCGCCAACACCTCAAGATCTGCGGCATGCATTATATTCTATCGTTTGGATGATTCAACAGCAGCACTTCGCCGACGACATCCGTTTGATCAGAAAAATCTGCCATTGAAAGGCACCTTAAAATATTTAACACCATTTTTAAACAATTCAAGCGGCTTTGAACTTATTAAGGTTGGTGGCCGATTGGACAGCGCAGATCTACCGAACGATCAAAAGAATCCAATCTTACTACCCAGCAACTCGCAATTTGTAACAAAATACGTTCGCTACTTACATATGCAAAATTATCATGCAGGCCCCAAGGCATTGGTAGCCTTAATTCGACTCCAATTCTGGATAGTCAACGCTAGAGACGTCGCTCGCCGCATTGTTCGCTCGTGTGTCCATTGCGTCCGCTACAGACCAAAGCTGTTGCAACAGATTATGGGACCGCTGCCACCTGCACGTCTCACACCTTCTCGTCCATTTGAACGCTGTGGGGTTGACTTCTGTGGACCCATCAACACATACTTGCGGATTCGTGGAAAGCCACCCAACAAGTCGTATCTGGCCGTATTCGTGTGCTTGGTCGCCAAAGCAGTTCATATTGAGGTAGTATCGGACCTGTCAACGAAGGCATTTTTAAATGCACTTAAACGTATGGGTAGTCGTCGAAAAATGCTATGCGATATATATTGCGATAACGCTACGAATTTCGTCGGAGCAGCCAATCACCTAAAGGAGCTTAAGCAATTTCTGTTTAATCCTGATATACAAAAAGAAATTTTTTGTTCATCAGACTTCATTAATTTTCATTTCATTCCTCCCAGGTCACCTCATTTTGGCGGGCTCTGAGAAGCAGCCGTAAAAAGCGCAAAGGGTTTGCTTAATCGCACGTTAGCAAACACCAAATTAACATTTGAAGAGCTAAGTACTGTCGCTGCTGAAATTGAAGCCATACTCAACTCTCGTCCACTATCGCCGTTGTCTTCAGACCCGAACGATTTCGGAGCTCTTACTGCTGGACACTTCTTGGTTGGTGAGTCCCTACGTGGTTTACCTGAGCGCTGCCTGGAACATAAAAATCTATCTAATTTGGATCATTTCGAGATGATCTCCTCAATTAAACAACGATTTTGGCGTCGTTGGTCCAAAGACTACATTAATGAACTCCGCTCACGGGTCAAGTGGACGACTCCTGAAACGAATCTCAATGTTGGAGCCCTAGTAATAATTCACGACGACAATTTGCCACCCTTGCGCTGGAAACTTGGTCGCGTCGAATCTACAGTACCTGGTAAAGATGGTCATGTTCGTGTTGCGCAGCTCCGTACTGCTAATGGGTCTTGTTGCCGCCCGATACTCAAATTAGCTATCCTACCTGTAACTTGAAGAGGGTTCCTTCAACGGGGCCGGGATGTTGGATAACCCTAATAGCATTTATAGCAAATATTAAAAACACTTATTAAGTAGCTGCTAACTAATCTCAATTTGTACTAAACGCACTCTTTGTAAACATGTTCATACACACACACACACACACACCTAACATTAAGCATTAACTATTGCACTCATTCTCAATCTCACTTATGCTTTTGGTTGTACCTACATAATTTGTTTTCCAATAAATCATTGCAAATCATCATCTTAACGTGAACGGTTCGTCGTTGTAATTTAATCGCTATATTTATATTCGCTGGCAAGTATATACTCACTGGTAAACAGTCGCACACCCCCACTACCTAAGCTTCATGTAACCCAGGAAAATCCTCCTTGGTTCAACATTGTGTTCATTCAGAATCGAAGGTGGTTTTTACTAATCGATATGTGTGGCTCACTGAGGTAGGTAGAAGTCAGCAATTCTAGTCGTTTGACCTTCTTGGTGGGATTGTTGCTTTGGTGCGTTTATTTACTGTTGTGTGTTTGTCTGTAGTATCTGCGTGATTACTTTATTTCTTCTAAAGAAGTTTTAAAGGCTCAAATATTGTGTAAGAAATTGAGTTTATTTGTTCGTTTATTATTCTACGTTCGAATGCTTAATGTTTGTAGATTTCCATTTTTTCGATTACGTTCAGACGTCGGCCTTATGCTTGTATGTGAAGGACTCTGACTGTTTTATTGCTGTTTACTGGGGTAAATTCATTTTCGACCATGTGATTTGCGAAGTTGGACTTTGGTATGATGTTTGAATTCCGTGTTTGTTGTTGTGATCTTTAATGAGTTCTCTGAACTTCGTTTTTATTTGCCGTCCTGTTTGTCCTATGTGTCGGCAACCGCATCTAAGCTTGTATACGCCGTGGCTGCTAAACGGATCCTCTGAGTTAGCGTTAGTTTTCGCCCTAGACTGTTCGATATTTCGAACGCTGTGTTAATGTTGTATTTCTTAAAATCGTTTACCAATTTATATGTTGCTTTCCCAGTATATGTCATAGTCGTCCAAATGTATTTAGTTTCTTTTCATTATTTCTTTTTGGTTCCCCATGCGTCCTTCTGAGCTTATCTACTAGTGCTTGTTTATATTCGTTGTTCGCAGCAATGTTATATATTACTTCAAGCTCTCTCTTATATGCTTCTTGTGTAAGAGGTGTTCTTTAAAGTCTTTGTACCAAATGCCTTAATGCTGTTGGGGTGATTTAAGGTATTTTGTATTACTGTGACGGTGGCCTTTGGATTTCTGTATATGTCGTAGTTAAATATATTGGCAACTTTATCAATATTTATCGTGGTTAATTCCTCTGTCTTTTTCGGCATCCATTGAGAACTTTATGTCCCGTGTTGCTTGTTGAGGTACTACACTACTAGTTCTTCTTTAAAGTAGGCGTGGTATTTATCCGCTTTTGATCGAATATATATATAATACCAGGGACCATATTTCCCTCATATTACAAAGTTATAGATTGATAATTTATTGAGGATTGCACTGCGACCATTAGTATATTGTGCCCTCATCTCCTTCACAGCACCTCATCAAAACCGACTTCCTTGATGAACTCTAGCAATTCTCTAGTCTTGAGGGATTGAATGTGTGAATGCTCTGGCCATGGTGAGCCCATAAGCTTTACCATGCGTCTTCAGGATATGTTCCGCCGTCTGCGCTGATCGATCACAAAATTGGTATGTGTTATTCGATAGTATGTGCAGCTTCTGCATGTGGAAACATTCAGCTAAAGCATTGGCTAAACCGGTAAGTGATTTCATATTTCCATACACCGCTAAATTATAAATTGAATATTTGGTTTCATGTATGTCAATGAAGCAGTGCAGATGCTTAATGAGTATAATTCACGACCAGCTTCTGAGATGCAGGAACGTACCAAATGAGCCTCAATGTTGCGCTATTTCAAACCGGGTGAGCTGATGAGTGAGCTGTATGCATTGGGACCCATGGAAATCAAGTTTTTGCAAAGACGCGTACCAGGGGAGCATCTGTATGTTACAAAGGTAACTCGTAAGTGAACATTCGTGGGCTGGCGGTGGACGATCGCCTTTGAAAAAAGAGCAAAGATATCGTTTGCGGATAACATCATATAAATGGTCTGGTCAATCCGCACACGAGTTGATCGATCTTTTAGTTAACCGATGTTAGTAGTGGTAAATAAGAATACTAGTTTGTCTATTGTATCATAGTTCTATTATTTGCAATTGGAATTAAATCTTTCAGTAAAAACTGTGAGTTACATTTGGAATACTAGATGAAATATAAAAATAGCAAATGAAAGAAAACGCGACGAAAATATTTTTTTTTTGTAAACGTCGGACCGGGAATTTTTCCCACAATATAAAAAGCTTTATCTCAAAGAAATGAAAAAACTAAAATCTACGCAAAAAGATAAGATTAAACGCTTCCTTTCGCTAACTCAGAAGAAAGCAAGGAATTGGTTTCTGGTATTTTAGTGGTGAAGGGAAATTTCGTTGCTGGGGAAATTGCCGTGGCTGTTGCGATTGCTGCATATATGGTTGTTGTTTTTGAGTATTCAAGGCCTGCTTATAAAACTCATTTTAAACCGCCTTGAAAGGTTTTTTTTTCATATCCCTGCGATTAGGTTAGATAGAGTTAAATAATTTCTATATGGAGAAAGTATCAACATTGTGTATATCAAAGGGCTTCCCACATTGCATTGTACAATGTGAATCAACTCTAGATGGTTAGATTATTATAGCTCGAAACGAAGAGTGTGGTACTTTTATAAAATCAGTGAATACTGAACACCCTTTATGTAATTAGTTTTTACTAAATTGTAGGGTTAAATGTCCAGTTTTACTGATTCTATATGTACCGGTGCTATTTCAGGCATGCTACAGTCTCATTAAGTTTTCGAAACTATAAAGCCGTCTGCCTTGTTTGGGCAACATAAACGTTTTAGTATAGACTGATCACCGAGTCTTCTCCATTATAGGCGATCAAATAAAACAGCGTCTGGGGTATTTACGATGCTAAATTTCTCAAAACTTCAATCTTTGTATACTCTGTCTTTTTATTAAGAATATTTCGAATGCGTTCTTTTCTCTTTTGATATACTTTTTTAGGTTTTGTTGAAAGTACTAATTAAGCTCATTTTATTGAGAAAAGCTGATGATTTCTCGCATACATATATTTAGTTGGAGCATTTACATGAATAACCCTATGCTTTGCAATGAAATATAATTAAAGAAAAAAAAATTTTTTTAAATAAGCTTTTATTATTGGTTAATAAAATTAACTAAAAAGTAAACAATAAATTGACTCTAAAGAAATATAACACTTTATAAGTTCATTGTAACCTTTAACGATAATTAGGCTTTTTCGTCTTCGACAAAAAAATTCTATATTGTACATAATTATATATTTTTAACATTAAAACTTTACACCTAAATTATTAAACCTTACAGTTTATATCACAGTTCTAATTGTTCTAATGAAAAAAGTGTTGAATTTTGATGGAATAAGTAAGAACATTTAGGATCTCCTTTTCTTGCTATCGCAATGTAACACGCTTTTATTAGAACAATTAGGACTGTGATATAAACTGTAAGATTTAATAATTTAGGTGTAAAGTTTTAATGTTAAAAATATATAATTATGTACAATATAGAATTCTTTTGTCGCGGACGAAAAAGCCTAATTATCGTTAGAGCTTACAATGAACTTATAAAGTGTTATATTTCTTTAGAGTCAATTTATTGTTTACTTTTTAGTTAATTTTATTAACCAATAATAAAAGCTTATTTTTAAAAAAGTTTTTTTCTTTAATTTTATTTTTTACTTTTTAGTTCGTTTTATTAACAAGTAATAGAAGCTTGTTCTTAGAAAAGCCTTTTTTTTTAATTAAATTAAATATGAATTTAGGGTAAAATATTGTTTAAATTAGTTACGTAATCTTTACTCAGTTATTTGTAACGTTTCTCATTCTATCCATTTCTTTTAATGCATCAACTTACTTTTTAGTTAATTTTATTAACCAATAATAAAAGCTTATTTTTAAAAAAGTTTTTTTTTCTTTAATTTTATTTTTTTCTTTAATTTTATTATATCATAATCCGAATATATTGGGGCATATTCATAATCGAAATAAAATGTGACTAAGTTAGTTGAAGCATTTTTGACAGAGAGCACATATAAAATTGTGTCAAACAGTGTTAAACAACTTAACTTTGCCTATGCCGCGTTCAGTTTACAACTACTTACTGCAGATCTCTCATCTTTGGGTTAAATCTGTTTTAAAATAAAATTCCTACTTTCGCTTTGCTAAAATTCCATCGCCAAAAATCTGCAAAACAAAATCAAGTGCGCAGAAAAGTATGCAACACTTACCGATAACAGCCTAACCGCGTTAGCGATCGTTGTATCACAGAATTTTTACACTTTGAAAATGACGACTGTTGCAAGGTTGAATTCCTTTGAGTCTTCGTTTTCACCATCTGGATTAACAAAGTCATGAGCCTGGACATTCGTGCAATTTTAGTGATGTAAATTGCATGGCGCCAGCGCCAATGCGGTGCCAGCTCAATGGTAGCTCATTGACGAAATGAATCCAATCGAATTTTTGACGCTGATTAGTAGTGAGTGCGTAGTACATTTCACTTGCGCTATTGAGTGAAACGACTTTTGTGTGTCAGGTACGAGTTTGGTGTTATTCGCGCTACTGGCAATGATGACACTGAGCTGATGGCGGTAGCCCTGGTAGTTCAGCTTTTGAATCAGAGAAAGAATTGATGACCCGTGCAGATTATTATGGCTTTGGCCGTGTAAATTATTATGTTGTATTTGCACCAAATAAATGCTGCGGACATAACAACCGGAGTCATTTTTGAGTTGTATATTATAAATTTAATGCACAATTAATATGGGTGTGTTTGAGCGGCCAAATAATAACAGTAGTATTGCTAAAGTGCTGCTATGTTGATGGAATGTCGCTAATTTCCTAGCGATGATCAATAGATTGTCAATATTTCGTTCAACGGACACGCGAAATTGCCACATCTACTCAAATTTTCCAAGTTTTTCCATTCTTGATTTAACTTAAGCTGTTATGCCAATATTTTCCAGCCAGCTTTTTTCAAATAGGTAATTTTTCCAAAAGCAAAATAAATTACAGAAAAGATTACAGGATTAAACAGCCTTAAAAATTCAGCTATGCTGGTTATACACAGAAATACAACAGAGGGTTGTGTCTCCGCCTTTCGCAAGCGTGAGATTCACCACGTGTGACACGCGTGATTCACCATGTATAAATCTCAAAATCTACGGTTAGGTACCGGCGGGTTTGTAAGGGACGTAGGCTGTTATGCCAAAGTAAACACAAATCTTTACCGATAACTGTGTTATCGATTAATTTATCGAATTCTCGCAAAGTAATATTGCATTGTCATTGGAGTTATACATGTGTGCAAAATTTCAGCTCAATCGGACACCGGGAAGTGTATCAAATTAAACTTGCAAGATTCCATTACATACAACAAAAGTGAAACTAAATAAAAGCTTATAAAAATACTTCCAACGAAACAGTACATGTATAAAAAACATGTCGAAATAATGTAATGAATGATGTGTAAAATTCGCGCTCATTCATTACATTGTTTCGACATTTTTTTCTTCAATTTTATATTTCGATATTTTAATTTTCAACATTTTCTTTTTCGACATTTTTTTCGGCATTCTTAGTTTCGACATTTAAATTTCGACATATGCATATGAGTAATGCCAAGAAAAATTTTGATTTGTGAATTGGAAGAGATGTAATCCAACATGTAAGAAAATTCAAATGGCTAGGCAGGGTTGTGAGTGCCAACTCAACTGTTAGAGACCATGTACAGAACATCAAAAATAAGAAGTCTACCAACAATGATCAAGGCAGGACTAGCTTCAAAAAATGTATTAAATCTGTTCAAAACATATGTGAGATCTAAAGCTGAATGTGCAAATACCACAATTGCAAATGCTTCCAAAGGATATGGCAAGAAACTAGTCACATCTGTCAATGAAACACTAAAACGGCGCTTAGGAGTTCCTCCAAACACACCCACGTTTGCAAGATATGCAATTGCCATTATCCAGAGTTTTATGGCTAACCATAAAGGAACTTACAAAACAATGGCTTTTAAATCCAGATATAAAACGATCGTTACAAAAAAAACTGTGAGACGAAATCCGGTACGATACTCGTATAAGCAATTCAAACACATTATGGATAGGATTAATACGAAGACTGACTTCCAAAGATGGAAACAAGTGAGTCAAAACTTACAATATCTAAAAGAGAATACTGTCAGGATCAATTAAAAGGCATTGTACCACTAGAAGATGGAGAAACTTATACCGGATCATATCTTTGCGCTAGCTACAGATGCCTCGGTTAATGAAAATAAATCGGGATGTCCAGTGTATGACATAGAAAGCAAGATATTCTTTTTGTATAACATGAGTGAGGTATTTTCCTCAACTTTTGGCGAACTTGTTGCAATTCTTGAAGTGGTAAAACTAGCAAAAAAGTATAAACGTAAGAAACTAGTTATTTTCACTCATGGACAGTCCAGGTTTCATTAAAAATCTCGATTGCGAAAAAACAGACAGCTACATTGTGGCTGAAATCCACAACCAACTAATAAAAAAAAAAAAAACACCATGCGCATCAATAATAGAAGTTGTAAAAATTTTTTGGGTACCCAGTTACATAGGGATTCATTTCAATGAAAAAAGGCTACTGAGGTAGGACAACTCCTGAGTATAGAAATAACTCCTAGGGAGACTCTGTTAAAAGTAAGCAAAGAACTATGGATGAGAACTGTTGAGGGAATTAAAGTGAACTGCCCAAATATAGATACAAATTTATTAGAAATGATTGCTCAAAAAGGAAGAATACCGTGATTCAAAAGTAGGAAAAACAAGTTTAAACCCTACGATACAAAACTACTTAACAGACTATTACTTGGATATACTTATGGTACTTACAAAAATTCAGGGACAACATCTCTGGCCTCTGTGTCAACTGCCAGGTCTCGGAAATACCACAGCATTTAATATTTGATGCAGTGTATACAACAATTTGAGGAACAGTCCTATTTTTACTAGCTTTAATAACTAAAAAAACCCCCTTTTTAACTAAAACTTTGTGAAGAACTGATTAGGTTCTTCCACAGTTCAGTTGGCCAAATCACTTTAAAAATAAAATAAATTTACATAATGTTCAAAAAAAAAAAAAATAATAATAATAATATTTTTTTTTTATATATGTTATATGTAAACATAAGACTGATAGTACAATGAAAATAGTTTATTTAATAATTGTTGAACAATATTTAGTTTAGTCTGTAATTCACATTAACATTAATACATAGTTCTTAGATATATAAAAAGGAACGACTTAAACCTCTGATCACCTACTTGTAATAAAAATGTAAACCTACCAAAACAAACAAAAACAAGTAAGGAAGGCTAAGTTCGGGTGTGACCGAACATTACATACTCAGTTGAGAGCTATGGAGACAAAATAAGGAAAATCACCATGTAGGAAAATGAACCTAGTGTAACCCTGGAATGTGGTTGTATGACATGTGTATCAAATGGAAGGTATTAAAGAGTATTTAAGAGAGAGTAGGCCATAGATCTATGGATGGACGCCATTTAGGGATGTCGCCATAAAAGTGGACCAGGGCTGACTCAAGAATTTGTTTGTACGATATGGGTATCAAATGAAAGGTGTTACTGAGCATTTTCAGAGGGAGCGGGCCTTAGGTCTATCGGTGGACGCCTTTTCGAGATATCGCCATTAAGGTGGGCCAGGGGTGACTCTAGAATGTGTTTGTACGATATGGGTATCAAACGAAAGGTCGTAATGAGTATTTTAAAAGGGAATGGGCTTTAGTTCTATAGGTGAACGCCTTTTCGCGAAATCGCCATAAAGGTGGACCAGGGGTGACTCTAGAATGTTTGTACGATATGGGTATCAAACGAAGGGTGTTACTGAGCATTTTAAGAGGGAGTGAGCATTAGGTCTATAAGTGGACGCCTTTTCGAGATATCGCCATTAGGGTGGGCCAGGGGTGACTCTAGAATGTTTGTACGATATGGGTATCAAACGAAGGGTGTTACTGAGCATTTTAAGAGGGAGTGGGCATTAGGTCTATAAGTGGACGCCTTTTCGAGATATCGCCATTAGGGTGGGCCAGGGTGACTCTAGAATGTGTTTGTACGATATGGGTATCAAATGAAAGGTGGTAATGAGTATTTTAAAACGGAGTAATCCTTAGGTCTATAGGTGGACGCCTTTTCGAGATATCGCCATAAAGGTGGACCAAGGGTGACTCTAGAATCTTTGTACGATATGGGTATCAAACGAAAGGTGTTACTGAGCATTTTAAGAGGGAGTGGGCATTAGGTCTATAAGTGGACGCCTTTTCGAGATATCGCCATTAGGGTGGGCCAGGGGTGACTTTAGAACGTTTGTACGATATGGGTATCAAACGAAGGGTGTTACTGAGCACTTTAAGAGGGAGTGGGCATTAGGTCTATAGGTGGACGCCTTTTCGAGATATCGCCATTAGGGTGGGCCAGGGGTGACTCTAGAATATGTTTGTACGATATGGGTATCAAACGAAAGGTGTTACTGAGCACTTTAAGAGGGAGTGGGCATTAGGTCTATAGGTGGACGCCTTTTCGAGATATCGCCATTAGGGTGGGCCAGGGGTGACTCTAGAATGTTTGTACGATATGGGTATCAAACGAAGGGTGTTACTGAGCATTTTAAGAGGGAGTGGACATTAGGTCTATAAGTGGACGCCTTTTCGAGATATCGCCATTAGGGTGGGCCAGGGTGACTCTAGAATGTGTTTGTACGATATGGGTATCAAACGAAAGGTGTTACTGAGCACTTTAAGAGGGAGTGGGCATTAGGTCTATAGGTGGACGCCTTTTCGAGATATCGCCATTAGGGTGGGCCAGGGGTGACTCTAGAATGTTTGTACGATATGGGTATCAAACGAAGGGTGTTACTGAGCATTTTAAGAGGGAGTGGGCATTAGGTCTATAAGTGGACGCCTTTTCGAGATATTGCCATTAGGGTGGGCCAGGGTGACTCTAGAATGTGTTTGTACGATACGGGTATCAAATGAAAGGTGGTAATGAGTATTTTAAAAGGGAGTAATCCTTAGTTCTATAGGTGAACGCCTTTTCGAGATATCGCCATAACGGTGGACCAAGGGTGACTCTAGAATCTTTGTACGATATGGGTATCAAACGAAAGGTGTTACTGAGCATTTTAAGAAGGAGTGGGCATTAGGTCTATAGGTGGACGCCTTTTCGAGATATCGCCATTAGGGTGGGCCAGGGGTGACTCTAGAATGTTTGTACGATATGGGTATCAAACGAAGGGTGTTACTGAGCATTTTAAGAGGGAGTGGACATTAGGTCTATAAGTGGACGCCTTTTCGAGATATCGCCATTAGGGTGGGCCAGGGTGACTCTAGAATGTGTTTGTACGATATGGGTATCAAACGAAGGGTGTTACTGAGCATTTTAAGAAGGAGTGGGCATTAGGTCTATAGGTGGACGCCTTTTCGAGATATCGCCATTAGGGTGGGCCAGGGGTGACTCTAGAATGTTTGTACGATATGGGTATCAAACGAAGGGTGTTACTGAGCATTTTAAGAGGGAGTGGGCATTAGGTCTATAAGTGGACGCCTTTTCGAGATATCGCCATTAGGGTGGGCCAGGGTGACTCTAGAATGTGTTTGTACGATATGGGTATCAAATGAAAGGTGGTAATGAGTATTTTAAAAGGGAGTAATCCTTAGGTCTATAGGTGGACGCCTTTTCGAGATATCGCCATAAAGGTGGACCAAGGGTGACTGTAGAATCTTTGTACGATATGGGTATCAAACGAAAGGTGTTACTGAGCATTTTAAGAGGGAGTGGGCATTAGGTCTATAGGTGGACACCTTCTCGAGATATCGCCATTAGGGTGGGCCAGGGGTGACTCTAGAATGTTTGTACGATATTGGTATCATACGAAAGGTGTTACTGAGCATTTTAGGAGGGAGTGAGCATTAGGTCTATAGGTGGACGCCTTTTCGAGATATCGCCATTAGGGTGGGCCAGGGGTGACTCTAGAATGTTTGTACGATATGGGTATCAAACGAAAGGTGTTACTGAGCATTTTAAGAGGGAGTGGGCATTAGGTCTATAGGTGGACGCCTTTTTGAGATATCGCCATTAGGGTGGGCCAGGGGTGACTCTAGAATGTTTGTACGATATGGGTAAATAACAAAAGGTGTTACTGAGCATTTTAAGAGGGAGTGGGCATTAGGTCTATAGGTTGACGCCTTTTCGAGATATCGCCATTAGGGTGGGCCAGGGGTGACTCTAGAATGTGTTTGTACGATATGGATATCAAATTAAAGGTATTAATGAGGGTTTTAAAAGCGAGTGGTCCTTAGAAGTATATGTGAAGGCGTTTTCGCGATATTGACCAAAATGTGGACCAGGTGATCCAGAAAATCATCTGTCGGGTACTGCTAATTTATTTATATATGCAATACCACTAACAGTATAACTGCCCAGATTCCAAACGCTGTTGATTTCGCCTTGTAGAACTTTTTCATTTTCTTCTACTTAATATGGTAGGTGTCACACCCATTTTACAAAGGTTTTTCCAAAGTTATATTTTGCGTCAATAAACCAATCCAATTACCATGTTTCATCCCTTTTTTCGTGTTTGGTATAGAATTATGGCATTTTTTTCATTTTTCGTAATTTTCGATATCGATAAAGTGGGCGTGGTTATGGTCGGATTTCGGCCATTTTTTATACCAATATAAAGTGAGTTCAGATAAGTGCGTGGACTAAGTTTAGTAAAGATATATCGGTTTTTGCTCAAGTTATTGTGTTAACGGCCGAGAGGAAGGCCAGGCGGTGGACTGTGTATAAAAACTGGGCGTGTCTTGCACCGATTTCGCCCATTTTCACAGAAAACAGTTACCGTCATAGAGTCTATGCCTCTACCAAATTTAAGAAGGATTGGTAAATTTTTGTTCGACTTATGGCATTAAAAGTATTCTAGACAAACTAAATGAAAATGGGCGGAGCCACGCCCATTTTGAAATTTTCTTTTATTTTTGTATTTTGTTGCATCATATCATTACTGGAGTTGAATTCTGACTTAATATACTTATATACAGTAAGGATATTAAATTTTTTGTTAAAATTTGAATTTAAAAAAAAATTTTTTTAAAAAGTGGGCGTGTTCTTCATCCAATTTTGCTAATTTTTATTTAGCACATATATAGTAATAGTAGTAACGTTCCTGCCAAATTTCATCATGATATCTTCAACGACTGCCAAATTACAGCTTGCAAAACTTTTAAATTACCTTCTTGTAAAAGTGGGCGGTGCCACGCCCATTGTCCAAAATCTTACTAATTTTCTATTCTACGTCATAACATAAACCCACCTACCAAGTTTCATCGCTTTATCCGCCTTTGGCAATGAATTATCGCATTTTTTCGGTTTTTCGAAATTTTCGATATCGAAAAAATGGGCGTGGTTATAGTCCGATATCGTTCATTTTAAATAGCGATCTGAGATGAGTACCCAGGAATCTATATACCAAATTTCATCAAGATACCTCAAAATTTACTCAAGTTATCGTGTTAACGGACGGACGGACGGACGGACGGACGGACGGACATGGCTCAATCAAATTTTTTTTCGATCCTGATTATTTTGATATATGGAAGTCTATATCTATCTCGATTCCTTTATATATGTACAACCAACCGTTATCCAATCAAACTTAATATACTCTGTGAGCTCTGCTCAACTGAGTATAAAAAAACAAAAAACAAATAATAACTCCATACAACACTGCGGGGACGGTTTAACATGTGACAGCGCATGCAGCTGTCAAACCTGGCGTTTGGTGTATTTTTAAATGGTTTTATTTAGCTTGACTCTGTGTAGCGAACATTGTTTACGAATTTTATAATTGAAATTTAAGTAACTTTCCGATAAGCTTCAAGCTTGAAACTTGGAATATAGTTCAGAACCCGATGACAATGCAATAAAAAGAACAAAAAACTCCACTACGTGACGCATGGATCGATATATTTCAAAAAACGTATTTTTGGTCTAATTTGGCTCATATTTGGAACACATATTACATGCAAAAATAAAAATCGCCTTATGAAAAAAAATTCCCGCTAGGTTCCGCAAGGACTGAGATATTCAAAAAACAGTTGCATTGAAAAAATACTTACATTAAGTAATAATTAGACTAACAGCTAGAAAACAATTAGGTAGGTCCTAGGTACTAGTCACCACACTCCTCAACAATCTAGGGCATGGATCAGACCCGGGATGCACCTTAACGTTAAGCTAATAGTTTATCAAAAAATTTACACCGTTTCCGTTGAAACACTTCGAAATATTATCGATAAAGAAATTATCAAAATAAATTGTATCTCGTTTTTAACCGAAACGAAAAGCCTTCGTTAACGTAAAAAACGTGATACTTTATGTTTGAATTGTGCTGGCAATGCTATAGCTATGGTGAAGCCGTAAGGTGGTAACAGTGAGCGGACATACACACACAAACTCCATGTAATTTGTTTGTGTAATTCGTTGGTGGTAATGTCAAAAATACTGTGAGAAATGTTCGTACTGTCAAATTCATGAGAAAAGTTGCAATCAGCTTGGCTAATGCTTTCACCTTTAATGACTCCGCCATCAATCAGCTTTGCCAGCATAGTTTGAAATTAATAATCAACATAAACGATTTGATTTCGTTTTGATATGGCAGAAAACGAAACAAAATCATTTCGTTAATTTGACGTTCTTAACGTTAATAAACGAAACGAAATGATTTTGTTTCGTTTATTAACGTTAATTATCGTAACGAAATGATATCGGTTCGTTGGTTATGCATGCCTGGATCAGACAAATAAAAAGCGTGGGTCGGTTCAAATGACTCAAATTCCGGTTTCGGCGTTGTGCCATCATCATTGACGATTTTCGTTCTTATCTGTTGTGGTCGTTTGTCTTGTAAGTATAGTTCGTAATTACATGGACAGGTATCGTCAAAATGGATGTTTGTGTACATGTAAGTGTATATGGTGTGTGTTCATTCAGAACCGAAGGTGGTTTTTACTAATCGATATGTGTGGCTCACTGAGGTAGGTAGAAGTCAGCAATTTTAGTCGTTTGACCTTCTTGGTGGGATTGTTGCTTTGGTGCGTTTATTTGCTGTTGTGCGTTTGCTTGTAGTATCTGCGTGATTACTTTATTTCTTCTAAAGAAGTTTTAAAGGCTCAAATATTGTGTAAGAAATTGAGTTTATTTGTTCGTTTATTATTCTACGCTCGAATGCTTAATGTTTATAGATTTCCATTTTTTCGATTACGTTCAGACGTCGGCCTTATGCTTGTATGTGAAGGACTCTGACTGTTTTATTGCTGTTTACTTGGGTAAATTCATTTTCGACCATGTGATTTGCGAAGTTGGACTTTGGTATGATGTTTGGATTCCGTGTTTGTTGTTGTGATCTTTAATGAGTTCTCTGAACCTCGTTCTTATTTGCCGTCCTGTTTCTCCTGTGTCGGCATCCGCATCTAAGCTTGTATACGCCGTGGCTGCTAAACGGATCCTCTGAGTTAGCGTTAGTTTTCGCCCTAGACTGTTCGATATTTTGAACGCTGTGTTAATGTTGTATTTCTTAAAATCGTTTACCAATTTATATGTTGCTTTCCTAGTATATGTCATAGTCGTCCAAATGTATTTAGTTTCTTTTCATTATTTCTTTTTGGTTCCCCATGCGTCCTTCTGAGCTTATCTACTAGTGCTTGTTTATATTCGTTGTTCGCAGCAATGTTATATATTACTTCAAGCTCTCTCTTATATGCTTCTTGTGTAAGAGGTGTTCTTTAAAGTCTTTGTACCAAATGCCTTAATGCTGTTGGGGTGATTTGAGGTATTTTGTATTACTGTGACGGTGGCCTTTGGATTTCTGTATATGTCGTAGTTAAATATATTGGCGACTTTTTCAATATTTATCGTGGTGAATTCCTCTGGCTTTTTCGGCATCCATTGAGAACTTTATGTCCCGTGCTGCTTGTTGAGATACTACACTACTAGTTCTTCTTTAAAGTAGGCGTGGTATTTATCCGATTTTGATCGAATCTATATATAATACCAGGGACCATATTTCCCTCATATTACAAAGTTATAGATTGATAATTTATTGAGGATTGCACTGCGACCATTAGTCTATTGTGCCCTCATCTCCTTCACAGCACCTCATCAAAACCGACTTCCTTGATTAACCCTAGTAATTCTCTAGTCTTGAGGGTTGAATGTGGGAATGCTCTGGCCATGGTGAGCCCATAGACTTTAGCATGCGTCTTCAGGATATGTTCCGCCGTCTGCGCTGATCGATCACAAAATTGGCATGTGTTATTTGATAGTATGTGCAGCTTCTGCATATGGAAACATTCAACTAAAGCATTGGATAAACCGGTAATTCATTTCATATTTCCATACACTGCTCAATTATAAATTGAATATTTGGTTTCATGTAGGTCAATGAAGCAGTGCAGATGCTTAATGAGTATAATATACGACCAGCTTCTGAGATGCAGGAACGTACCAAACGAGCCTCAATGTTGCGCTATTTCAAACCGGGTGAGCTGATAAGTGAGCTGTATGCAATGGGACCCATGGGAATCAAGTTTTTGCAAAGACGCGTACCAGGGGAGCATCTGTATGTTACAAGGGTAACTCGTAAGTGAACATTCGTGGGCTGGCGGTGGCCGATCGTCTTTGAAAAAAGAGCAAAGATATCGTTTGCGGATAACATCATATAAATGGTCTGGTAAATCCGCACACGAGTTGATCGATCTTCTAGTTAACCGCTGTTAGTAGTGGTAAATAAGAATACTAGTTTGTCTGTTGTATCATAGTTCTATTATTTTCAATTGGAATTAAATCTTTCAGTAAAAATTGTGAGTTACATTTGGAATACTAGATGAAATATAAAAATAGCAAATGAAAGAAAAAGCGACGAAAATAATTTTTTTTGTAAACGTCGGAGCAGGAATTTTTCCCACAATATAAAAACCTTTATCTCAACGAGATGAAAAAAACTAAAATCTACGCAAAAAGATAAGATTAAACGCTTCCTTTCGCTAACTCAGAAGAAAGCAAGGAATATCTTTCTGGTATTTTAGTGGTGAAGGGAAATTTCGTTGCTGGAGAAATTGCCGATGCTGTTGCATTTGCTGTTGCGATTGCTGTATATATGGTTGTTGTTTTTGAGTATTCAAGGCCTGCTTAAAAAACCCATTTTAAACCGCCTTGAAAGGTTTTTTTCATATCCCTGCGTTTAGGTTAGATAGAGTTAAGGACTTGAACAATCAGTGGTGAATCAAAAAGGCAATGTTAACAAATGACTGGCAGCAAGCATAATTGCAGAGTGGAATAATCAACATGACTGGCAGCATAATACACGCATAGGAGAAGTGGAATAACATTCTAATCCTATCCATCCGGACTTTAATAGAAAGAGCTATAATTTTCCCGACTGGCGGCATACTATTTCACTACAAACAAATCTGCAACTATTACGACTGGCAGCGTTTAATAAGTTATATATATATATATTATATAATAATTAGCTTAATTTTGGCAACGTCACGGCTGCTCTACCAGTAGCAGAAATTTTTAATTTCTGCTTAGGAAATTTTTTTTTAAACTTTGTTAGGAATAAAAGGAAGAATTTAAAAAAAAGGACCTTAGAAACACTAAATAGAAATTAAAAAAAATCCTTTTGAATTTTATAAATAAAGTAAATTGGAATGCCTACGTCATATTCGAAAAATCCCCTTAACTGGGATGAAAATGCCACCTTAAAAATAGAAACAATAGACTATGAAAAGGAATTGGGATTTTTAAAGAAATTTTGGAAAACAATTGGGATGAACAGGGAGCCCAAAGTCGAAGATACAAAAAACCCCACCACCAGAGAGAAAAAAGAGCAAAAAAAAATTTTTTCTACTTATTTTACAAGGAAACAAATAGTGTATTTTAAAATAGCGTACAAAACTGTATTTAAAGAAAGCTTTAATGCGTTTACTTCCCTTTTTTTCATCAAACAGAAATGAGCAAATGGGAAGAAATTTCCAAGAAACTTGTAGAAGAGAAGATTATAGCAGAAAAATCATACACTGAAAGAAATGTTGCTAGTAAAATCAATAAATCTGTTCTGTTGTTCTTGACTTAACGGAGATTCGGTGAAATTGATCGAGTTGCGGTTAATTGACCGAGTTCTTTGTCAAGCGAACAAATTAGTTTAGCCATTTCAACAGAACAGAAATTGTCACTCTTAAGTTAGCAAAATTCTGTAAAATTGGCAACAACTTTTTTTGTTCATTTGACTACTAAAACGGCCAATTACGAATCAACGATTTGTGCGCAGTTATCTTGTTGCGATGGATAAAAATTGACAGAAATTTCGATTGAATTGACCCGTATTTCGGTTGATTTTACTAGTCTTTTTCTTTCAGTCTAAACTTGCATTTTATTAAGGCCTAAATTAGAAAACCAATTCAGAAATTAGTAAACCGTTAAGATCCTTTTCAAAAAACCTAAAAAAGGGAACATTAATAAATTAGGCATTCGTTCAAAGGTACTTTAGGCAGTTGATGTAATATCGATTCATCTATTGAGGTTGAAGGTAAGTTGCCACAGATTTTTGGTAAAACGAAAGCATTGGCATCTATGAAAATATTTGGGTCACGGGGTGAGCCCAAAAGGAACGAGCAACTTTTCGAGGTATTGTTGCAAACTGTTTGATTAAGTCCCGAAATAATCGCGTTGGTTTCTGAGCACGGCAGCTTTAAAAGTTTCCGAAGACGCTCCGAGATGAACGATACTTCGGCAGCTGAATCAATTAAAGCTCGAGCGACATATGTTGACCCTAAGTGGCAAATATGAACCATCGCAGTTCCTAGTAGAGCTGAAGATAAATTCGACGATTTCAAATTTTATTCATTCGATGTTGTACTACTATGCGAAGAAGTGGACTGTATATTAGGTTGAAACGCTTGTGAAGTAGTTGCGTTTGTGGAGTCTTTATAAGGTTCATTGTTAGAGGGCACTCTGTGGAGTGGAGTATGATGTCTACTTTTGCACTTAGATCACGCGAATTGGCTCTTGCAGTCTTTCATTGAGTGGCCTTTTGCCAAACAATTCAAACAGCAGTTGTCCTTTTTAATTGCCGAAAACCTATCATTTACTGGAAGAGCTAACAATGTTGTACATAAACGTAAGGGATGTTGTTGTTTGGGACATAACACGCAGTTGGACTATGATATATTTGTTGCCAGTGCCACCCTCCTAGGGCCCACTGGGTTGGAGACATTCTTTTGTTGTTGGTTTGCACTATTGGACGACGTTGAACATTTTACATCTCCTATAGACTCCAGGGTCCTAAACCTTTGAGTGAGGAATGCATCCATTTGGCTGTTGACTGGAACTCGTTTGTTTTCGTAAGTCGCCTTCAAATTTGATCATATCGAAGCCAGGGTTAGTCAATGGAGCCTTTTCGACGATCTCCAGTGCTTCGTCACTTGTTTTGTGACGCAGGTGATATAGTTTTTCTCCGTCGCTAAATCGGGAATTTTTTATATAGATGGCAGTGAAAAGATCCCGGAAGGAAGGCCACGAGACATAATCCCAGTAAAATACCTCTATTTCGACGAGGTGGCAACTTGAGCAGGGGGAGGGGCTTGAGCAGCGGCAATGATTGCCGCGGATTGTTGCAGGCGTTCACTTATTCGGGGAGGGGCTTGAGCAGCGGCAATGATTGCCGCGGATTGATGCAGGCGTTCACTTATTCGTGACAAACACGACATATAATCTTTACGGGAAGCTGACTGCTTAGCTTTCACAGCTTCAACCTCATCATCATCTTCCAACACGCGCAAACACTTTTCATATGCTTCCTTTGCTTTTGACCAATTGTCAAGTAATTCGATTTTTAAAATCTCTAACGAAATTCTAGACTGCTCCTGTAACGTCGCCTCATTGTATTCCGCATTGAATTCGACGATTTGATCTGAGCATCTCGTGAAATAGCTTAAAGCCATCTTGAAATTCTATAAAAAGTTATTTAACGGGAAGCAAAGGAAACGATACAAAGATTTCGAAAATATGGGATGAGTTGAAAGGGATGATACGCGCCCCGCTTTAATATAAAAAAATTACTATATATAATGTTATTATAGGAAGCGTGTTCCTATTGGGTCAATACGAAAATTTCCTACTGGGGTGTTAATGCTTTCGAACGTCTATATGTATGTGTGTATATGTACACAAGTAACAATGCAATAAACAATTTTGTTGGAAATTGGTTTGAGGTCAAATGGAAATCCAACTCGTTTTCCAAATTCCATTGTTTAATATCCATTGTTCCTCCTTTGGAGAACCTACCCATTCTCAAACAACTTTTATACGTAAATAATCTTAGTTCTCCACTTGAGAAATTCTTTGATACAAATTTGAACTCCAACATCAATCTCCAATTGGATTCAAATGAAAAAGAAAACTTCAAGAATTAAATTTCCATCCCAATTGAATAAAAATAACAGCGTTGTATATAAATTTGGTTTTAGTTTAATAGAATAAACATAAATTAAAATAAATAGTAATTCATTTTACATATTTAACAAGTAAGGAAGGCTAAGTTCGGGTGTGACCGAACATTACATACTCAGTTGAGAGCTATGGAGACAAAATAAGGAAAATCACCATGTAGGAAAATGAACCTAGGGTAACCCTGGAATGTGGTTGTATGACATGTGTATCAAATGGAAGGTATTAAAGAGTATTTAAGAGAGAGTAGGCCATAGATCTATGGATGGACGCCATTTAGGGATGTCGCCATAAAAGTGGACCAGGGCTGACTCAAGAATTTGTTTGTACGATATGGGTATCAAATGAAAGGTGTTACTGAGCATTTTAAGAGGGAGCGGGCCTTAGGTCTATCGGTGGACGCCTTTTCGAGATATCGCCATTAAGGTGGGCCAGGGGTGACTCTAGAATGTGTTTGTACGATATGGGTATCAAATGAAAGGTCGTAATGAGTATTTTAAAAGGGAATGGGCTTTAGTTCTATAGGTGAACGCCTTTTCGCGAAATCGCCATAAAGGTGGACCAGGGGTGACTCTAGAATGTTTGTACGATATGGGTATCAAACGAAGGGTGTTACTGAGCATTTTAAGAGGGAGTGAGCATTAGGTCTATAAGTGGACGCCTTTTCGAGATATCGCCATTAGGGTGGGCCAGGGGTGACTCTAGAATGTTTGTACGATATGGGTATCAAACGAAGGGTGTTACTGAGCATTTTAAGAGGGAGTGGGCATTAGGTCTATAAGTGGACGCCTTTTCGAGATATCGCCATTAGGGTGGGCCAGGGTGACTCTAGAATGTGTTTGTACGATATGGGTATCAAATGAAAGGTGGTAATGAGTATTTTAAAACGGAGTAATCCTTAGGTCTATAGGTGGACGCCTTTTCGAGATATCGCCATAAAGGTGGACCAAGGGTGACTCTAGAATCTTTGTACGATATGGGTATCAAACGAAAGGTGTTACTGAGCATTTTAAGAGGGAGTGGGCATTAGGTCTATAAGTGGACGCCTTTTCGAGATATCGCCATTAGGGTGGGCCAGGGGTGACTCGAGAACGTTTGTACGATATGGGTATCAAACGAAGGGTGTTACTGAGCACTTTAAGAGGGAGTGGGCATTAGGTCTATAGGTGGACGCCTTTTCGAGATATCGCCATTAGGGTGGGCCAGGGGTGACTCTAGAATATGTTTGTACGATATGGGTATCAAACGAAAGTTGTTACTGAGCACTTTAAGAGGGAGTGGGCATTAGGTCTATAGGTGGACGCCTTTTCGAGATATCGCCATTAGGGTGGGCCAGGGGTGACTCTAGAATGTTTGTACGATATGGGTATCAAACGAAGGGTGTTACTGAGCATTTTAAGAGGGAGTGGACATTAGGTCTATAAGTGGAAGCCTTTTCGAGATATCGCCATTAGGGTGGGCCAGGGTGACTCTAGAATGTGTTTGTATGATATGGGTATCAAACGAAAGGTGTTACTGAGCACTTTAAGAGGGAGTGGGCATTAGGTCTATAGGTGGACGCCTTTTCGAGATATCGCCATTAGGGTGGGCCAGGGGTGACTCTAGAATGTTTGTACGATATGGGTATCAAACGAAGGGTGTTACTGAGCATTTTAAGAGGGAGTGGGCATTAGGTCTATAAGTGGACGCCTTTTCGAGATATCGCCATTAGGGTGGGCCAGGGTGACTCTAGAATGTGTTTGTACGATACGGGTATCAAATGAAAGGTGGTAATGAGTATTTTAAAAGGGAGTAATCCTTAGTTCTATAGGTGAACGCCTTTTCGAGATATCGCCATAACGGTGGACCAAGGGTGACTCTAGAATCTTTGTACGATATGGGTATCAAACGAAAGGTGTTACTGAGCATTTTAAGAAGGAGTGGGCATTAGGTCTATAGGTGGACGCCTTTTCGAGATATCGCCATTAGGGTGGGCCAGGGGTGACTCTAGAATGTGTTTGTACGATATGGGTATCAAACGAAAGGTGTTCCTGAGCACTTTAAGAGGGAGTGGGCATTAGGTCTATAGGTGGACGCCTTTTCGAGATATCGCCATTAGGGTGGGCCAGGGGTGACTCTAGAATGTTTGTACGATATGGGTATCAAACGAAGGGTGTTACTGAGCATTTTAAGAGGGAGTGGGCATTAGGTCTATAAGTGGACGCCTTTTCGAGATATCGCCATTAGGGTGGGCCAGGGGTGACTCTAGAATGTTTGTACGATATGGGTATCAAACGAAGGGTGTTACTGAGCATTTTAAGAGGGAGTGGGCATTAGGTCTATAAGTGGACGCCTTTTCGAGATATCGCCATTAGGGTGGGCCAGGGTGACTCTAGAATGTGTTTGTACGATATGGGTATCAAATGAAAGGTGGTAATGAGTATTTTAAAAGGGAGTAATCCTTAGGTCTATAGGTGGACGCCTTTTCGAGATATCGCCATAAAGGTGGACCAAGGGTGACTCTAGAATCTTTGTACGATATGGGTATGAAACGAAAGGTGTTACTGAGCATTTTAAGAGGGAGTGGGCATTAGGTCTATAGGTGGACACCTTCTCGAGATATCGCCATTAGGGTGGGCCAGGGGTGACTCTAGAATGTTTGTACGATATTGGTATCATACGAAAGGTGTTACTGAGCATTTTAGGAGGGAGTGGGCATTAGGTCTATAGGTGGACGCCTTTTCGAGATATCGCCATTAGGGTGGGCCAGGGGTGACTCTAGAATGTTTGTACGATATGGGTATCAAACGAAAGGTGTTACTGAGCATTTTAAGAGGGAGTGGGCATTAGGTCTATAGGTGGACGCCTTTTTGAGATATCGCCATTAGGGTGGGCCAGGGGTGACTCTAGAATGTTTGTACGATATGGGTAAATAACAAAAGGTGTTACTGAGCATTTTAAGAGGGAGTGGGCGTTAGGTCTATAGGTTGACGCCTTTTCGAGATATCGCCATTAGGGTGGGCCAGGGGTGACTCTAGAATGTGTTTGTACGATATGGATATCAAATTAAAGGTATTAATGAGGGTTTTAAAAGCGAGTGGTCCTTAGAAGTATATGTGAAGGCGTTTTCGCGATATTGACCAAAATGTGGACCAGGTGATCCAGAAAATCATCTGTCGGGTACTGCTAATTTATTTATATATGCAATACCACTAACAGTATAACTGCCCAGATTCCAAACGCTGTTGATTTCGCCTTGTAGAACTTTTTCATTTTCTTCTACTTAATATGGTAGGTGTCACACCCATTTTACAAAGTTTTTTCCAAAGTTATATTTTGCGTTAATAAACCAATCCAATTACCATGTTTCATCCCTTTTTTCGTGTTTGGTATAGAATTATGGCATTTTTTTCATTTTTCGTAATTTTCGATATCGATAAAGTGGGCGTGGTTATGGTCGGATTTCGGCCATTTTTTATACCAATATAAAGTGAGTTCAGATAAGTGCGTGGACTAAGTTTAGTAAAGATATATCGGTTTTTGCTCAAGTTATTGTGTTAACGGCCGAGAGGAAGGCCAGACGGTGGACTGTGTATAAAAACTGGGCGTGTCTTGCACCGATTTCGCCCATTTTCACAGAAAACAGTTACCGTCATAGAGTCTATGCCTCTACCAAATTTAAGAAGGATTGGTAAATTTTTGTTCGACTTATGGCATTAAAAGTATTCTAGACAAACTAAATGAAAATGGGCGGAGCCACGCCCATTTTGAAATTTTCTTTTATTTTTGTATTTTGTTGCATCATATCATTACTGGAGTTGAATTCTGACTTAATATACTTATATACAGTAAGGATATTAAATTTTTTGTTAAAATTTGAATTTAAAAAAATTTTTTTTTAAAAAGTGGGCGTGTTCTTCATCCAATTTTGCTAATTTTTATTTAGCACATATATAGTAATAGTAGTAACGTTCCTGCCAAATTTCATCATGATATCTTCAACGACTGCCAAATTACAGCTTGCAAAACTTTTAAATTACCTTCTTGTAAAAGTGGGCGGTGCCACGCCCATTGTCCAAAATCTTACTAATTTTCTATTCTACGTCATAACATAAACCCACCTACCAAGTTTCATCGCTTTATCCGCCTTTGGCAATGAATTATCGCATTTTTTCGGTTTTTCGAAATTTTCGATATCGAAAAAATGGGCGTGGTTATAGTCCGATATCGTTCATTTTAAATAGCGATCTGAGATGAGTACCCAGGAATCTATATACCAAATTTCATCAAGATACCTCAAAATTTACTCAAGTTATCGTGTTAACGGACGGACGGACGGACGGACGGACGGACGGACGGACATGGCTCAATCAAATTTTTTTTCGATCCTGATTATTTTGATATATGGAAGTCTATATCTATCTCGATTCCTTTATATATGTACAACCAACCGTTATCCAATCAAACTTAATATACTCTGTGAGCTCTGCTCAACTGAGTATAAAAATTTAGACAACTCCCAAAGCTCGTTGTATAGATCCATTTCGGGAACTGCTAAATTCCTTCATCGGCAACGTTTAGGCGCCGCTGCTATAACCATTCAGCCATCACAGCGGTTTTTTGCTTGTCTTCATTATTCCTACTTCAATTCTGGTTCTTGCCAATTGATATTCACAGCACTGCGACATCTGTTACAGAATAGTTGTGAAAATTGGACTTTGTTTATGGCGATGATGCCATAGTGTCATATTTTATTGACACCTTTTCCCCGTGCTCTGGGATGTATTAACAATTTTTGTTGTTATATCGGCCTACTGATTTGTAATATCGCGAGTTAATATCGAGCTCAAGGCCTAACAATAATTATTTTATCATTATTGTTGTTATAATATATTTTTTCTTAATTGAAAAAATTTTAAATTAGAATAAAAGAAAGAAAAAATTTAGACAACTGCCAAAGCTCGTTGTATAGATCCATTTCGGGAACTGCTAAATTCCTTCATCGGCAACGTTTAGGTGCCGCTGCTATAACCATTCAGCCATCACAGCGGTTTTTTGCTTGTCTTCATTATTCCTACTTCAATTCTGGTTCTTGCCAATTGATATTCACAGCACTGCGACATCTGTTACAGAATAGTTGTGAAAATTGGACTTTGTTTATGGCGATGATGCCATAGTGTAATATTTTATTGACACTTTTTCCCCGTGCTCTGGGATGTATTAACAATTTTTGTTGTTATATCGGCCTACTGATTTGTAATATCGCGAGTTAATATCGAGATCAAGGCCTAACAATAATTATTTTATCATTATTATTGTTATAATATATTTTTTCTTAATTGAACAATTTTTTTAAATTAGAATAGAAGAAAGAAAAAATTTAGACAACTGCCAAAGCTCGTTGTAAAGATCCATTTCGGGAACTGCTAAATTCCTTCATCGGCAACGTTTAGGCGCCGCTGCTATAACCATTCAGCCATCACAGCGGTTTTTTGCTTGTCTTCATTATTCCTACTTCAATTTTGGTTCTTGCCAATTGATATTCACAGCACTGCGACATCTGTTACAGAATAGTTGTGAAAATTGGACTTTGTTTATGGCGATGATGCCATAGTGTCATATTTTATTGACACTTTTTCCACGTGCTCTGGGATGTATTAATAATTTTTGTTGTTATATCGGCCTACTAATTTGTAATATCGCGAGTTAATATCGAGCTCAAGACCTAACAATAATTATTTTATCATTATTATTGTTATAATATATTTTTTCTTAATTGAAAAAATTTTAAATTAGAATAGAAGAAAGAAAAAATTTAGACAACTGCCAAAGCTCGTTGTATAGATCCATTTCGGGAACTGCTAAATTCCTTCATCGGCAACGTTTAGGTGCCGCTGCTATAACCATTCAGCCATCACAGCGGTTTTTTGCTTGTCTTCATTATTCCTACTTCAATTCTGGTTCTTGCCAATTGATATTCACAGCACTGCGACATCTGTTACAGAATAGTTGTGAAAATTGGACTTTGTTTATGGCGATGATGCCATAGTGTCATATTTTATTGACACTTTTTCCCCGTGCTCTGGGATGTATTAACAATTTTTGTTGTTATATCGGCCTACTGATTTGTAATATCGCGAGTTAATATCGAGATCAAGGCCTAACAATAATTATTTTATCATTATTATTGTTATAATATATTTTTTCTTAATTGAACAATTTTTTTAAATTAGAATAGAAGAAAGAAAAAATTTAGACAACTGCCAAAGCTCGTTGTAAAGATCCATTTCGGGAACTGCTAAATTCCTTCATCGGCAACGTTTAGGCGCCGCTGCTATAACCATTCAGCCATCACAGCGGTTTTTTGCTTGTCTTCATTATTCCTACTTCAATTCTGGTTCTTGCCAATTGATATTCACAGCACTGCGACATCTGTTACAGAATAGTTGTGAAAATTGGACTTTGTTTATGGCGATGATGCCATAGTGTGATATTTTATTGACACTTTTTCCCCATGCTCTGGGATGTATTAACAATTTTTGTTGTTATATCGGCCTACTGATTTGTAATATCGCAATTTAATATCGAGCTCAAGGCCTAACAATAATTATTTTATCATTATTATTGTTATAATATATTTTTTCTTAATTGAAAAAATTTTAAATTAGAATAGAAGAAAGAAAAAATTTAGACAACTGCCAAAGCTCGTTGTATAGATCCATTTCGGGAACTGCTAAATTCCTTCATCGGCAACGTTTAGGCGCCGCTGCTATAACCATTCAGCCATCACAGCGGCTTTTTGCTTGTCTTCATTATTCCTACTTCAATTCTGGTTCTTGCCAATTGATATTCACAGCACTGCGACATCTGTTACAGAATAGTTGTGAAAATTGGACTTTGTTTATGGCGATGATGCCATAGTGTCATATTTTATTGACACTTTTTCTCCGTGCTCTGGGATGTATTAACAATTTTTGTTGTTATATCGGTCTACTGATTTGTAATATCGCGAGTTAATATCGAGCTCAAGGCCTAACAATAATTATTTTATCATTATTATTGTTATAATATATTTTTTCTTAATTGAAAAAATTTTAAATTAGAATAGAAGAAAGAAAAAACTTAGACAACTGCCAAAGCTCGTTGTATAGATGTCGCAGTGCTGTGAATATCAATTGGCAAGAACCAGAATTGAAGTAGGAATAATGAAGACAAGCAAAAAACCGCTGTGATGGCTGAATGGTTATAGCAGCGGCGCCTAAACGTTGCCGATGAAGGAATTTAGAAGTTCC
Organism: Eurosta solidaginis; assembly: GCF_040869045.1. Taxonomy (NCBI): domain Eukaryota; kingdom Metazoa; phylum Arthropoda; class Insecta; order Diptera; family Tephritidae; genus Eurosta; species Eurosta solidaginis. The sequence goes on along the minus strand of NC_090320.1, from coordinate 113,883,979 downwards.
CGAAATGGATCTGTACAACGAGCTTTGGCAGTTGTCTAAATTTTTTCTTTCTTCTATTCTAATTTAAAATTTTTTCAATTAAGAAAAAATATATTGTCACGGATATTAGCATCACTAAATTATACCATCACTAAGTTGATGCTAAGACCATGCCAAGCAGTATTTACGTTAATAATTAAATCAAGTATACACATATATAAGGCAGCCCAGAGAGATGTTACACACAGATGCATTTACTTATATGCCTATGTGCGCGCGAGAGACTGTAAACTACAAACATTCACATCAATAATTCAATCTTTATGTATCTACATAAACGAATAAATAATTGCGTCTACACATATGTACGTATACGAGCAGCGGAGCGGCAATGCACAAACACATGCATATATCTTATCTGGGTTGTCACAAGAGAGAGCAATAATTTGTGCACGTAGTTGTGGCTGGCGATTTTGTAGCCGAAACAACTAGTAAGTTCTGGAAATCTAAGAGCCTAGAAGTATGCAGCGTAAACTATAAAAGCGGGGCAAGCGAGTAAGAAGTAATTCAGTTTGATTTGAGTTGTCAAGCAGTTTGATTAAGACGATATCTAGCGAGCAATAACAGTGTTATTTTGAATATTAGAGTTTCATTGAGCTATCAATCAGTGTGGTTATTAAGCAAGCTATTCGTTGCACAGTTTGCTATTGTGAAGTACTTTAATAAAGGCCATTTTGCATTATTACAAATTGGAGTTATTTATTCAACAGTTTAGTGATTCGAACTTAGCAGAGGATTGCAAATAAGAGGATTTGCAAGCAAATTCGTTACAATTGGTGTCAGAAGAGGAATTGTTGAATAAATTCTAGAGGACAACAAGGACATGGCAAAGTTAAGTGAATTGAAGATCCCGCAACTGAAGAAGGAGCTGGAGAGCCGTGGATTGAATACAAGCGCCGTTAAACTCGAACTTCAGGCACGGCTACGAGAAGCAATGGAAGCAGAAGGAATTGATGTGGAAGAGCATGTCTTTCATCTTGATGGCGAGGAGACAACAAAAATTGAAGAGAAGAACGAAACCCCGCAGACGGTTACCAGTACAGATTTGAACATGATTTTAGCTGCAATATCTGCTCAAACATCGACAGTGTCATCTCAACTGGCAGAACAGCAGACATATATAGAATCGCAGGAGAACCGTATAACATCCAAGATGGAAGAACAGAAGACATATATAGCATCACAACTAGAATCGCAGGAGACACTTTTAACATCCAAGATGGAAGCACAAGAGGCACGTATAACAGAAATGTCATCACAAATATCCACAAATATGTCATCACAGCTGGAAGAACAAAAGACATATATGGAAACCCAACTGAAAGAACAAGAGACACGCATAACAGTACAACTAGAAGCACAAGAGGCGCGTATATCATCAAAACTCGAAGCGCGCATGGACGAAAAAATAATGCAGTTTGAAGAAAAATTCGAGGCAGAGGTGGATGCGTTGAGAGGTCGTATACAGGAATTGCAACTTAATCGGCCGGCTGCTTCAGCGAGTAATACAAAGGTAAAAACTCCATCTTTTGACGGTTCTGTTCCTTTCCAGGTCTTCAAGCTTCAGTTTGAGAAGACCGCAGCAGTGAACAACTGGAATGCGGAAGATAAAGTTGCTGCATTGTTCGTGGCATTGAAGGGGCCAGCAGCGGAAATCCTACAGACGATTCCCGAAGGAGAGCGGAACAATTATGAAGCATTGATGGCTGCTGTAGAACGACGTTATGGAAGCGAGCATAGAAAACAGATATTCCAAATTGAGTTGCAAAACCGCTACCAAAAAGCAAATGAGACATTGCAGGAGTTTGCTTCAGATGTTGAAAGGTTGGCTCATCTCGCAAATGCGGACGCACCCGTGGAATACACCGAGAGGGTAAAAATCCAGAGTTTTATAAATGGCATACGAGACGTGGAAACGAAGCGAGCTACATACGCGAACCCAAAACTGACATTTGCTGAAACGGTATCACATGCATTGACTCAGGAAACTGCCTCCCTATTAAGTAAACCAGCATATAAGGCTCATCGTGTAGAAGTAGAAAGGCCAGAATGGGTAGACACAATTTTGGAAGCACTGAATGGATCACAACAGAAAAATGCCGGAGTTATTAAATGTTTCAAGTGCGGCAACCCAGGTCATATTGCACGACATTGCAGCACCGGTCCCAATAGCTCCAACAATGTGGGTGGCCGTAAACGCAGAGCTGAAGGAGATGAGCAAATCTCCAAGTCCACTCAATCGTTAAACTAAAGCGAGTCAGCCGCAAGGGGCGACAGATGGCTCCCTCAATTGAATGCCCCATAATCTCTATCTCACAAATTGGAAGAAGGTCAAACAATCTTACTGTCGGAGGACATGTGGATGGAAAGGAACGTTTACTGACTGTAGATACGGGTGCATCTCATTCCATCATTCGAGCGGATTTAGTCAACAAGAAGATAACACCATTGCATGGAGCAAGATTGCGTACAGCCACTGGAGAAGACAGCACGGTTCTAGGAGAAGTATCATGTGAAGTCGCAATTGGGAACGTCACGGTAGTACACAATTTTATAGTTGCAGAGATTGTTGATGAAATCATAATTGTGGTCGACTTCTTAATCGACCAGGGCATCCAGATCGACATGCAAAGCAAGACGATGCGATATAAGAACATGGATGTACCACTTAATTTCGGCTACGAGAGAGGCTACAGCAGTAAACGAGTGCTGGTGGAAGAGAGTCAGCGAATACCACCAAAATCCGAAGCAGTCATCTGGGCAAAGGTTGATGGAGATTGTGGGACAAACAAAGTGTGGGTTGTCGAAGCAGCAAACAAATCAGCACTGAACATACTTGTAGAAAAAACCCTGGCTATGACAAAACAAGATGGACGTGTTCCGGTAAGAGTACTCAATGAGTTCAATTCACCACTCAAACTGACTAAAGGAGCTATTTTGGGAAGATGCCAAGAGGCTGAAGTAGTTATTAACTGTGAACAGCTCCAGGAACACGTTTCAGCTAGTAATACTAATCTTTCAAATGACATCACGGCATAGACGCAGGGGCTAGAGGAAGCATATCAGAGTAAGGCAAAACAACTGATCCTAAAGTACGCGAACATATTTGACCAGGATGGTTCTAAACCAGGCCGCACCAACGTTGTGAAACATCAAATTGACACTGGAGATGCGAGGCCGATCCGTCAAGCTCCACGTAGTGTTGCACTGGCGAAGCGGCAAGTTGTGAGCCAAATTATACAAGAAATGAGCAACAGCGGCGTCATCGAACCATCAGCTAGTCCCTGGAGCTCACCGGTAGTACTTGTAAAGAAGGGGATGGAAAAATGAGGTTTTGCGTGGACTACCGGAAGTTGAATGACGTTACGAAAAAGGATAGCTACCCATTGCCAAGAATTGACGACACTCTGGACTCGCTCTCTGGTACGAAATGGTTTTCCACACTGGACTTGAAAAGCGGCTACTGGCAAGTGGAGGTAAAGGAGGAAGACAAAGAGAAAACGGCCTTCAGCGTCGGAGATGGTCTTTGGCAATTTACAGTAATGCCCTTTGGACTATGTAATGCACCAGCTACTTTCGAGAGACTCATGGATCAGGTATTGAAAGGACTACATTGGAAAACATGCTTGGTGTACCTGGACGACATCATCGTATTGGGCAAGAATTTCGATGAACATCTTAAGAACTTGGAGGAAGTTTTCCAAAGAATAGCTGGCGCTGGTCTGAAGTTAAGTCCCAAAAAGTGTGCGCTGTTTAAAAAGGAAGTAAATTATTTGGGTCACAAGGTAACGACAGAGGGAATCTGCACTGCGAACGAAAAGATAGAGGCTGTAAAGGATTGGCCAAGACCACAGAACCTACATGAATTAAGAAGTTTCCTTGGGCTGTGCACATATTACCGCCGATTTGTACAAAATTTTTCCAGCGTAGCCCATAGCCTCCATGAGCTTACAAGAAAAAATAAAGCTTTTGAATGGAAGAAGGAGCAAGAAGTGGCTTTCCAAACATTGAAGGAGCGTTTGTGCACTGCCCCAATGTTAGCATATCCGATTGAAGGAGCAACATTTATTCTAGATACAGATGCGAGTGGATATGCTATAGGAGGCATTTTATCACAACTGGTCGATGGACAGGAGAAGGTAGTTGCATATTACAGCCGTTCGATTGGAAAACCAGAGAGGAACTACTGCGTTACGCGGAGAGAGCTGTTGGCATTGGTAGAGTGCGTTAAACATTTTCACAAATACCTCTACGGCCAGCGATTCCGTGTCAGGACAGATCACGCAGCTTTAAAATGGCTACTGCAGTTCCGTAATCCGGAAGGACAATTGGTACGGTGGATCGAACGACTACAAAGCTATGACTTTTCCATTAAGCATCGAAAAGGTAGTACCCATGGAAATGCCGATGCAACGTCACGAAGACCATGTAGTTTGGAATGCAAGCACTGTTCAAAAGCCGAGGCTAAAGAAGACATTATAGATGTCCGGCTAATGACTATAACATGTACAGATGAATGGGACAAGGAACAGCTAAGAAAGTGCCAGCAAGAAGATGCAGATCTGTCACGTGTTATGCAAGGGCTCGAACGAAATGAAAGACCAAACAGAGAAGAGATGTCAGCAGAGAGTCCCATTACGAAGTCATATTGGGCACAGTGGAACAGTTTAGAATTGATATCCGGTTGCCTTCATCGAGTATGGGAGAGTGAGGATGGTAAATACAAGAATAAACTGATAGTTGTTCCAAGAAAGAGGATTCCTGATGTGCTCAGCGAGCTGCATAATGGTCCAAGCGGAGGTCATCTTGGAATCACGAAGACGCTCGAGAAGATTAAACAGAGATTCTATTCGGTTGGTTGCCGTCAGTCGGTCACTGAGTGGATTGCGAACTGCGAGGTTTGCAGCAGAGCGAAAGGGCCCAGAACACGAAGTCATGGCCAGATGAAGCAATATAACTCAGGTGCGCTATTTGAAAGGATCGCTATGGATGTCGCTGGTCCATTTCCTACTAGCAACGACGGAAACAAATATGTACTGGTAGTTATGGATTATTTCAGCAAATGGCCAGAGGTATACCCAATCCCAAATCAAGAAGCGGAAACGGTAGCAGAAGTGTTTATAAACAATTGGGTTGCAAGGTATGGTGTACCAATGGAGTTACATTCTGACCAAGGCAGGAATTTCGAATCAGCTGTGTTCCAGGAAATGTGTAAGTCATTGGGCATTCGAAAAACACGGACAACTGCATTGCATCCTCAATCCGATGGTATGGTAGAACGATTCAATAGAACATTGGAGGAGCACTTAAGGAAAGTAGTGGACAAGTACCATAAAGAATGGGATACCCGCATACCATTATTCTTGATGGCTTACCGATCAGCAGTGCATGAGACAACGGGCCAAACCCCTGCAAAAGTAATTTTTGGCAATGACCTTAGACTGCCAGCTGATTTGAAGTTTGGGATAGATGCCAATGCGGAGAGAAATGTCAGGAAATCCACTAGTGATTTGGAAGAAGAGCTAAGAGAAATACATGATCTAATAAGGCAACGAACAAAGATTATGAGTGACAAGATGAAAGCCAGATATGATAAAGCAATTAATTCAGAAGGTTTTCAGGAAGGAGATTTGGTGCTGTTATACAACCCACAACGTAAAAAAGGTTTGTCCCCGAAATTGCAGTGTAATTGGGAAGGCCCATACAAAGTTGTAAAACGGATCAACGATGTAGTGTACCGCATACAAACCATCGGTAAACCACGAACGAAAATGAAGGTGGTCCATTTGGAAAGGCTAGCAACGTTTAGATCGAGAGATTTGTCTGATCGGGACGATCAGACTTAGGTGGAGGGCAGTGTCACGGATATTAGCATCACTAAATTATCCCATCACTAAGGCGATGCTAAGGCCATGCCAAGCAGTATTTACGTTAATAATTAAATCAAGTATACACATATATAAGGCAGCCCAGAGAGATGTCACACACAGATGCATTTACTTATATGCCTATGTGCGCGCGAGAGACTGTAAACTACAAACATTCACATCAATAATTCAATCTTTATGTATCTACATAAACGAATAAATAATTGCGTCTACACATATGTACGTATACGAGCAGCGGAGCGGCAATGCACACACACATGCATATATCTTATCTGGGTTGTCACAAGAGAGAGCAATAATTTGTGCACGTAGTTGTGACTGGCGATTTTGTAGCCGAAACAACTAGTAAGTTCTGGAAATCGAAGAGCATAGAAGTATGCAGCGTAAACTATAAAAGCGGTGTAAGCGAGTAAGAAGTAATTCAGTTTGACTTGAGTTGTCAAGCAGTTTGATTAAGACGATATCAATCAGTGTGGTTATTAAGCAAGCTATTCGTTGCACAGTTTGTTATTGTGAAGTACTTTAATAAAGGCCATTTTGCATTATTACAAATTGGAGTTATTTATTCAACAGTTTAGTGATTCGAACTTAGCAGAGGATTGCAAATAAGAGGATCTGCAAGCAAATTCGTTACAATATTATAACAATAATAATGATAAAATAATTATTGTTAGGCCTTGAGCTCGATATTAGCTCGCGATATTACAAATCAGTAAGCCGATATAACAACAAAAATTGTTAATACATCCCAGAGCACGGGGAAAAAGTGTCAATAAAATATGACACTATGGCATCATCGCCATAAACAAAGTCCAATTTTCGCAACTATTCTGTAACAGATGTCGCAGTGCTGTGAATATCAATTGGCAAGAACCAGAATTGAAGTAGGAATAATGAAGACAAGCAAAAAACCGCTGTGATGGCTGAATGGTTATAGCAGCGGCGCCTAAACGTTGCCGATGAAGGAATTTAGCAGTTCCCGAAATGGATCTATACAACGAGCTTTTGCAGTTGTCTAAATTTTTTCTTTCTTCTATTCTAATTTAAAATTTTTCAATTAAGAAAAAATATATTATAACAATAATAATGATAAAATAATTATTGTTAGGCCTTGAGCTCGATATTAACTCGCGATATTACAAATTAGTAGGTCGATATAACAACAAAAATTTTTAATACATCCCAGAGCACGGGGAAAAAGTATCAATAAAATATGACACTATGGCGTCATCGCCATAAACAAAGTCCAATTTTCACAACTATTCTGTAACAGATGTCGCAGTGCTGTGAATATCCATTGGCAAGAACCAGAATTGAAGTAGGAATAATGAAGACAAGCAAAAAACCGCTGTGATGGCTGAATGGTTATAGCAGCGGCACCTAAACGTTGCCGATGAAGGAATTTAGCAGTTCCCGAAATGGATCTATACAACGAGCCTTGGCAGTTGTCTAAATTTTTTCTTTCTTCTATTCTAATTTAAAATTTTTTCAATTAAGAAAAAATATATTATAACAATAATAATGATAAAATAATTATTGTTAGGCCTTGAGCTCGATATTAACTCGTGATATTACAAATCAGTAGGCCGATATAACAACAAAAAATTGTTAATACATCCCAGAGCACGGGGAAAAAGTGTCAATAAAATATGACACTATGGCATCATCGCCATAAACAAAGTCCAATTTTCACAACTATTCTGTAACAGATGTCGCAGTGCTGTGAATATCAATTGGCAAGAACCAGAATTGAAGTAGGAATAATGAAGACAAGCAAAAAACCGCTGTGATGGCTGAATGGTTATAGCAGCGGCGCCTAAACGTTGCCGATGAAGGAATTTAGCAGTTCCCGAAATTGATCTATACAACGAGCTTTGGCAGTTGCCTAAATTTTTTCTTTCTTCTATTCTAATTTAAAATTTTTTCAATTAAGAAAAAATATATTATAACAATAATAATGATAAAATAATTATTGTTAGGCCTTGAGCTCGATATTAACTCGCGATATTACAAATCAGTAGGCCGATATAACAACAAAAATTGTTAATACATCCCAGAGCACGGGGAAAAAGTGTCAATAAAATATGACACTATGTTATCATCGCCATAAACAAAGTCCAATTTTCACAACTATTCTGTAACAGATGTCGCAGTGCTGTGAATATCAATTGGCAAGAACCAGAATTGAAGTAGGAATAATGAAGACAAGCAAAAAACCGCTGTGATGGCTGAATGGTTATAGCAGCGGCGCCTAAACGTTGCCGATGAAGGAATTTAGCAGTTCCCGAAATGGATCTATACAACGAGCTTTGGCAGTTGTCTAAATTTTTTCTTTCTTCTATTCTAATTTAAAATTTTTTCAATTAAGAAAAAATATATTATAACAATAATAATGATAAAATAATTATTGTTAGGCCTTGAGCTCGATATTAACTCGCGATATTACAAATCAGTAGGCCGATATAACAACAAAAATTGTTAATACATCCCAGAGTACGGGGAAAAAGTGTCAATAAAATATGACACTATGGCATCATCGCCATAAACAAAGTCCAATTTTCACAACTATTCTGTAACAGATGTCGCAGTGCTGTGAATATCAATTGGCAAGAACCAGAATTGAAGTAGGAATAATGAAGACAAGCAAAAAACCGCTGTGATGGCTGAATGGTTATAGCAGCGGCGCCTAAACGTTGCCGATGAAGGAATTTAGCAGTTCCCGAAATGGATCTATACAACGAGCTTTGGCAGTTGTCTAAATTTTTTCTTTCTTCTATTCTAATTTAAAATTTTTTCAATTAAGAAAAAATATATTATAACAATAATAAGGATAAAATAATTATTGTTAGGCCTTGAGCTCGATATTAAATCGCGATATTACAAATCAGTAGGCCGATATAACAACAAAAATTGTTAAAAATTTTTATTTAAAATTTTTATTTCTGAAATTTGAAAAACTTTCGTCTTGATCGAAGGATCCTATAGCCAAAATTTGTTGATGATTTAAGTGTGGGAATAACGTTTCCATAAGGAACACACACACAGAATTTCATTTTTATAGAAGATGTAGATAGCAGTGAGCTGCAATTATTCATCTTTTAAGGTTATTAGTGGAGTAACCAAACAATTTTTATTAGTGCGTATACAAACAAAGAATATCAAGCACTTATATCCACTAACACATATTTACATAGTCAGGCTTCGTAAAATGAATAACCGCTCATAAGCCACGAAGCAGATCAGTACTGAATTGCCTTATTTAGCAAGAAGGTCAACTGTGTTCTATGAAAACACTAATTTGAATGAGTAAGACTAACAGTGCAATAAAATGAATAAAGTCATATCAGTCTTCTGACGCTAGCAACTAAACTGAATACAGCGCTAAAGAAAAACCGATAATAAACGAAGTATACAGTGTATTACACACGAAACCAGCGTGCTACTGAGTTAAAGCGACTATGATTTCAGTTTATACTCAACAATGTCATATACATATGTATGGGACATATGTGTTGCGGGGCACTCGTATGTATTTCCTATTTTATGTGCTAATCACTCATAGTATTTTTCTGTACTTAATAAGTACACATTTAGAAATAATTTTATTAGTACCCAAAGCAGATCTCTGGTAGATAGACAGAAGCTAACAAATTTTTTTAACGGCGGCAGAGTACTAACCGTCCAAAAGGAATAACAGCCAAACTCGACAAAGCAGTCAAACTTTAGGTGTTAAAATAACCTAAGTTTGTACGACAGCCATAGTTCTAAAAAATCCCATTTGTAGGGAAGGTGCCACGTCCCTTTTCCCAATTCCACATTTTACTGAAGGTGTTAGCACTTAACGTCATATAGCTCCTTACCAATTTTCTTTATCCTACTAATACTAAATCCAGAGATATGCAGTATAATATATTCCATTTGTATGGGAAGTGCGACTCCACCTTTTTCTTAATTCCACATTTTCTTGGCGGTGTTAGGGATTGACCTCATATAACTCCTTACTGAATTTAAATGCTCTGGCATGTATACCTTCAGAGTTATGCATTACCAAAAATTCCATTTCTAAGGGAGGTGCCACGCCCCTTTTATATATGGAAATAATTTTTAGCCTAAAACCTTCGTGTTGACCGAAGGAACCTATACCCAAAATTTGATGACGATTGAAATGTGGGAAATACGTTTCCATAGCGAACACACACACACACAGAATTAGATTTTTATATAGATGTAGATAGACTGAAGCTAACAAACTCATGCAGTCAAACTTTAGGTGTTAAAATAATCTAAGTTTGTACGGCAACCATAGTTCTGAAAAATCCCATTTGTAGGGAAGGTGCCACCCCCTTTTTTTCCCAATTCCACATTTTACTAGAGGTGTTAGGACTTAACGTCATATAGCTCCTTACCAATCTTCATTATTTATTTATTTATTTAAAATTATAATCGACTCAAAAACAAAGCGATCGACTGCTAAAAATAGATTCAATTACAAGAAAAGAACGTACATAAACTTACAAGCCAAGAATTAACGTAAATTATATACAATTATACGCATTACAAAATCAATTATAATACACAGAAAGTAACAGTGTTATTTAAGAATTTATATAAGTGTCGCCAGTGGCGGGTCATCGTGAGGAGCTCAGAAAGGGAGCTTACGCGAGGTGCTCAGAAAGGAGCTTGGTGCCCATAAGGGGGCTAACGCGACGTCTTCATAAAGGAGCCTAGGTGTTAGGGATTGACTTCATATAACTCCTTACTGAATTTCAATGTTCTGAAATCTATACCTTCAGAGTTATGCAATACCAAAGATTTCATTTGTATGGTAGGTGCCACGCCCCTTTTATATATCGAAATTATTTTTAGCCTAAAACCTTCGTGTTGATCGAATCAACCTATAACCAAAATTTGGTGATGATTGAAGTCTGGGAAATACGTTTCCATAGTGAACTCACATGTAACGGGCTTTACTCACTTTGTTTGTTAAAACTTTGTTAATTTATTGATATTTGAAATATATAAAAAGAGATCAAATAGGCGTTAGAAAATATGTTAACAGAAATTTGTAAAACGAAAATTATTCTACAAGATTTTCTCAACTTAAAATGTTCAGTTAAATAAAATATTTGTTAATAAAATAAAATATTTATTAAAACAACTAATAAAATTGGTGACTATTCCAATAAATTGGTGACCGCGATAAAAAGAACATTCCTAAGCAGTTCCAGCGGAGGAACGACCTTATTTTCTGGCAGAAAGTGCATACTTCAGCAGGATTCTAATTCAATGAATATTATCATTTATAATCCGTCCACTAGCTTCAACAACTAATCGTTTTCTGCATTTACGCCAACGGATACAAATTCAAAAAACCTATTTGTACAGCAGCTAACCAGACCAATGGATAATTTTGTATACAAAAAATAGTTGCCGATTTCAAACACATATACCCCCTGCTGCACATAATACATACGACCTTATTGTGAAGAGCATATATTTTATGGTCAATATACATAGTAATATACTACGCTAATTACATAAAATTTTAAAGAAAGGAAGTCTGGTGATTGGACGAGCAATTCATAGCTGATCCACGATTGTGAACTCCGCATCTTCAAAAAATGAATGTCTCAAGTTTTAATCAACTGCAAGTATAATAATTTATTTACATCCGCAAGCATCTTTGGTCGTGAATCCATCATCATATGTTCTGATCTTATGTAAAATTTACAAATTGTAAATGATTAATAGGTATATATACAATACTAGCACGACTATTTTAAGTAGAAGCTATTGGCTATTTATATACTATTTGTATTGTTCTCTTTTTATTTTTTACGACTAATTTATGTCGATATTGCGAAGTCCGATTATAACTAAAAATAAGAGTTTAATTAATTTGTATCAACCGGTTGTGTCTTTAGAACAAAGTCAACAACCGATAATTTCTCTAGAACAAAATCAACAACCGGTCATGTCTCTAGAGCAAAATCAGAATTCTTCGCCCCCTACTCAAATTCAGCATTCAAATTCCTCAGGTTTGAAACTAACCCTTTTTTATAATAAATATCCTCACCAATGGTTTATTTTAGCTGAGACTCAATTTCGTATTAAAAATATTACTAGCGAAATTTCCAAGTATGAATATTTTATAGTACGCTATCGGCCTCGACATTATATTCTACACTGAAAGAAGCTCTTTTAGAAAAAAATTCTCTTAGTGAATCTCAACGCTTAAAGTCCCTCCTGGCAGATCTAGACATAAGTGGTAGAAAACCATCGGAATTTTATCGCACACTTAAACAAACAGCGGGACAGTCAGACTCGATTTCGGTCAAACTCATTATACAACTTTGGATTCGTAAATTACCAACACAAATGCAAGTTTCACTTAAAACATTGCCTAATCCAGACATAAAGACATTACTAAACATGGCAGATTCAATCTCTGAACTCATTCTGTCCAGTAAGCAAGGTCATGTGCAAGCAATGCCTTCATCAACATCTGAGCAAAATGACCACCTTAGTCGCTTAGAAAAACAAATTCAAACATTAACTGATAATATACAAAAACTTAGTGTTTAGAAAAATTTTTCATTTCGGTCAAGGTCTAGGTCTCGATCTAAGTCGAAGCCAAGACAGTTATCATCATCAGGTTTGTGTTGGTATCATGAGAAATTTTCGGAAAAGGCCAATAAATGTATCCAACCCTGTAGTTACTCAAAAAACCAGTAGACACTACTGTACAAGCGACGAACAGTAGCAGTTTTCCTTCTAGTCGCTTATTTGTTTTTGACCCAAATACTAAGTTAACATTTTTAGTTGATTCTGGTGCAGACATTAGCGCCATTCCGAGATCATTTTGTTCCAAAGTTTCGAAGGTACCAACACAAGTTCTTTCCGCAGCGAATGACACAAACATAGATGTTTTTGGATCGATACTATTTACATTAACTTTAAATTTATGTCGTAATTTTCCACATTTATTTTACATTGCTGAAATCACAGAGCCAATCATTGGTGCTGATTTCTTAGGCAAATATGGTCTTGTAATAGACATCAAATCCCAAAATCTTATTGATCCAAAAACTAATATAAAGGTTTCAGCAGTCCTTTCAAAGAAAAAATTTCCTACGCCAAAATTTTATAACATTGGTTCCGACTGGGGTGATATATTGAAAGATTTTCCAGCTCTTCTCAATGAAATCGATTTCAACCTCCCTGTTAAACACAATGTTGTCGATCATATCATAACAAAGAGTCATTTGCCTATCCACAAAGCTAGACGACTTCATCCTGCAAAGCTTAAGATTGCTAAAGAAGAGTTCGATTTTATGTGTCAGAAAGGAATCTGTCGTCCGTCTTCATCACCATGTTCGTCGCCTCTGCACATGGCGCCTAAAGGTATCGATGACTGGAGACCTTGTGGCGACTATAGGAAAGTAAATGCAATAACAATTCCAGACAGATATCCTATTCCCCATATTCAAGACATTTCAAATTTGAAGGGTGTATAATTTTCTCAAAAATAGATATTTGTCGTGCTTATCATCACATTCCTATAGCAGAAGAGGACATTCATAAAACAGCAATCATAACCCCCTTCGGTTTGTTCGAATTTCCGACTATGCCTTTTGGTCTGCGAAATTCGGTGCAAACATTCCAGCGCTTTATGCACCAAGTAGTTAGAGGTTTTGACTTTGTGTATGTTTATCTTGATGATATTTTGATCTTCAGCAAATCTCATGAGGAACACAAGTCATATCTTCGTAGTCTTTTTAAGCGATTAGTTGAATATGGCATCAGGGTTAAGGCTTCTAAGTGTATTTTTGGAGTTCAAGAACTAATTTTTCTTGGTTATAAAATTTCCGTTAATGGTATTAGACCTACTAAAGAAAAAGTTCAAGCTATTACAGAGTTTCCAGCTCCTACATCAATCAAGCAGCTACAAAGATTTTTAGGTATGGTTAATCTCTATCATCGTTTCATTCCAAATCTTGCAAAAATTGTGTCTCCCTTATATACACACCTTAAAAATTTACAGAAGCTAAGTACAAAGGGTAAGGAGTTTAAATGGTCCCAAGAGTGTGAAACGGCATTCAAATCTGCAAAGTTATTATTGTCAAATGCAACATTAGGGGGTGTTTTACAGCAATATTTTAATAACCAGTGGCAGCCTTTGTCATTTTTCAGCAAAAAATTGAACCCAGCTCAAATAAAGTATTCCACTTTCGACAAAGAATTTTTAGCTATTTACGAAGGAATTAAACAGTTTCAATATTTTGTTGAGGGCCTAGATTTTTTTGTTCTTACGGATCATAAACCCCTTAAAACAGCTCTTTTCACAAAAACTGAACGACCTCCCAGGCAAGCTCGCCAATTGGATTTCATTTCGCAATTCACTGGAGATATTCGATACATTAAAGGCAATGATAATATTGTTTCAGATTCATTATCGCGACCAGGAATAGATTCTGTTAAATTGGATATTTCTTACTTTGAAAATTTAGCTAAAGAGCAAGAACTCGATGAACAGCTTAAACACTTAACAGCTAATCAATCGGAAAGTTCATCTTATCAATTAAGACAAATAGAATTTTCCCCTGGCAAGCTCCTTTGGTATGATTTGCCTACTAGCATATGCCGACCTTACGTCTCTTCCACTGTTCGAAAGAAAATATTTAATTTAATTCATAATGTTTCCCACCCTAGTATTAGATCAACTCGGAAGAAAGTCACTCATTTATATTTTTGGCCTAAAATTAATAAAGATATAAATGAATGGTCTAAGCAATGCTTACAATGCCAAAAATGTAAAGTTGGCAGACACACGAAATTTCAGTTAGAAAATATTCCAATACCCCGTGTCGTTTCGAACATATACATATGGACTTGGTTGGACCTTTACCACCATCCAATGAGTACCGATACATTTTGTAAGTAATTGATCGTTTTTCAAGGTGACCAGAAGCTTATCTTTAAAGGACATTGAGGCTAATATTGTTGCTCAGTGTTTGGTAAGGGAACATGTCTCTAGATTTGGTGTGCCAACTTGTATCACAACAGATCAGGGTTCTCAGTTTGAGTCCAAGTTGTTTCGCGAACTCTGCAATTTTCTAGGTGCTATAAGAACTAGGACATTACGCTACCATCCCCAAGCATGGGAGGGTAGGGCGATTTCATAGGACACTAAAGGCTTCAATAAGATGTTCTAACAATTCTGTTAAAGGGAGAGAACAATTACCATTAATTTTGCTAGGTCATAAGACCACGTTCAAAAAGGAAATTCGTGCTACTCCAGCTTAAATGCTCTATGGTGAGAATATTAAAGTTTCAGGAGCAATTTTTCCAACCAATCATGGCACCACAAATAGTGATCCATTAAATTTTGTTAACAAAATTCGTCATTATTTTGAAAATATTCGTTCCGAGGAAAAATAATATATTAAAATTACGTCGTATGTTCCTACTGATTTGAAGTCCTGCTCACACGTTTTTATTAGAATAGACAGGACGAAAAAAGGATTGGAACCACCATATGAAGGTCCATTTCCTGAAAAACATTCTTGGTGCGGAAAAACAATAGTAACATAAATATTTCAATCGATAGGCTAAAACCATATTTTTTCGGAAAACAAAAAGAAGGTGGTAGATTTCAATTTATAAAATTTTCACTTTAATTTTTTTTGGAGAGGGGGTAATGTAACGGGCTTTACTCACTTTGTTAAAACTTTGTTAATTTATTGATATTTGAAATAAATAAAAAGAGATCAAATAGGCGTTAGAAAATATGTTAATAAGAATTTGTAAAACGAAAATTAGTCTACAAGATTTTCTCAACTTAAAAAGTTCAGTTTTTCAGTATTTGTTAATAAAATAAAATATTTATTAAAACAACTAATAAAATTGGTGACTATTCCAATATACACACAGACACACACACACACACACACACACAGAATTTGATTTTTATATAGATGTAGATAGACTGAAGATAACAAATTTTTTTAACGGCGGCAGATTACCAAACGTCTAAAAGGAATAACAGCCAAACTCAAAAATGCAGTCAAACTATAGGAGTTAAAATGACCTAAGTTTGTACGGTACCCATAGATCTAAAAAATCCCATTTGTGGGGAAGGTTCCATGCCCCTTTTTTCCCAATTCGACATTTTACTGGGGGTGTACCCTTAACAATTTTCATTATCCTACCACTACTATATCCAGAGATATGCAGTATGATATATACCATTTGTAATGGAGGTGCCACGCCCCCTTTTCCTAATTCCACATTTTATTGGTGGTGTTAGGGATTTACTTCATATAACTCCTTACTGAATTTCAGCTCCCGAAAAGCTAGCTGATGAAGAAGTGAAATTCAGAAACATGTCCTAGTAACCATCGCCGTTTGTAAACTTATAATTTTTCTCTAATATCAATTTATTTATTTATATATTTAAAATTATAGTCGACTCAAAAAGAAAGCGGTCGACTGCTAAGACTAGATTCAATTACAAGAAAAAACGTAGATAAATATACAAGCCAAGAATTTAAGTAAATTATATATAATTATACGTATTACAATTTCAATTATAATATACAGAAAGTAACAATGTTATTTAAGAATTTATATAAGTGTCCCCAGTGGCGGGTCATCGTGAGAAGCTCAGAAAGGAGCTTGGTGCCCATAAGGGGGCTGACGCGACGCGCTCATAAAGGAGCCGGATGCCCAGTAGCGGGAACACACGAACTGCATGCAACGAGGTTAATAGTTAATTATTTATTTATTTCGTTTAAAATATCAGGCCAAACACAAGAGTATGGCAGTATGTAAAGCAGCAAATGAACATTCGAAGCTAATATAGTTGAACAGGTCATTATATCGTGAGCACCAAATCCGCATAGGATTATTTCTGGCAAAGTTTTGTAGACAAAGAAGTAAATGAAAAGGCACAAAGTGTCTAGAAGTCCGATGATCAGCTTTTTAATGAACATTACACCAAGTAATATTCGACGAGTTTCAAGAGCTGGCAAATTAATTAAAAGAAGTCTATTCCTATATGGTGCAAGATGAAGACTTGAATCACAGTTGAAACCTTTTTCTTTTCAATGATTCTAGTTGAAGTACCGATGTATCCAATCCATCCTTATACGATATCGTGCCTGTTTTCTACGGAAGAAATAATAATTCCGGCATATTAAAAAGAAATAAATTAGCTTGTATATCTTAGTTTAGATAGGCGCGTATTGCATTTCGTATAGTGGCAAAAAAAGTACATTCAAGACTGATACGGCTATACAAGTCATTGTAGTGCGAGCACCAGATAAGCAGATAATTATTTTTAGCAAAGTTTCGATGACAAAGGGGTAAATAAAAAAAGGAACGTAGTGTCTGGAAACCCTAGGAGGAACTGCAAAAAACAATCGGATGAGAAGGTCAGCAGAATCAATTTCTCCCATAATGAGCTTATGGATGAACAATACCCCCAGTAATTCTCCGGTTTTCCAGAGTGGGTAAGCTAATAAGAAGAAGTCTACTTCTATATGGTGGAAGGTGGAGACTTGAGTCCCAATTAAAGCCACGTAATGCCAATATCAAAAATTGCTTTTGAACTGACTCAAGACGCTTTATATGATTTTGTGAAACAGGGCACCAAACGCATGAGCAATACTCGAGTATTGGACGGACCAGCGATGTGTAAAGAATCTTAGTGACACCTATATCATTTGCAAGAGATATACCCCCCAAAGGGGTACAGTTTCAAAACTGGCTTCACTCGGTGAAATGTCATATGCTTACATTTAGAGCAATTTAAAGCTAGTAAATTTGTTGTGCACCAACAATGGAACGAGAATAAGTCGGCCTGAAGAAGATCCAAGGAACTCAAATCGGTAGGACAGTAAGTGTAGCAAAGTTTTACATCATCCACATACATTATAGTATGGGAATGTATTATCTGTGGCAAGCCATTTATGAATAGGGTAAAGAGAAAAGGGCCTAGATGACTTTTCTGAGGTACACCGGAGGAAACTCCAAGCGATTCCGAGAGATTGCACTTGAACAAGACTTTTTGGATCCGGTTAGAAAGATAGCTTTTCAGCCACATTAATAGGTCAAGCGGAAAGCCCAGTAAATCAAGCTTATGAATAAGTAACTCATGGTTGACGGTATCGAATGCTTTGCTGAAATCAGTGTAGATGACATCCGTTTGCTTGTTCGCTAAAAATCCTTCCATAACTATAGAGGTAAATACTAGCAAGTTTTTTGTGGTTGACCTTTGACGAATGAAACCGTGTTGACGTGGAGATAAAAGCAGGAAGAGCACTGATATTGAAGTTGACTGGTAACAATCTGTTCGCAAACTTTAGGAATAGCCGCAAGTTTAGCAATACCCCCGTGGTTCTCAACTTTTGACCTACTACCATTTTTATGCAGGGGTATATTAAAAGACTGTTTCCAAAGTGGCGGGAATGACGCAGATCCCAGAGATAGCTCAAATAATTTTAAAACAGGCTCATATATGTTTTCAGCACAGTACTTAAGCACATAACTAGGACCACCATCTGGTCCCGGAGAAAAGTTGGACTTCAAAGATTGAAGACTCTGAAGAACAATATTACCATCAATAGCAGGATTCCTAATGGAATTCGAGCTATCTAAGCGATAGGGGTATTGACCGGAATGAAAACCACTCGAGGAATAAGTAGACTTAAAGAACACAAAAAATAGTTCCGCAACGTCGTCATCAGTGCAAGCTTTTTTAGATCCAAAAGTTAATGTACCCAGAAGTTTTCCGTTTTGAATTTGCGAAACTGTAAAACTTTTTTGGATTTTTAAAAAATTTAGCTTTACAAAAACTTAAGTAATCTTTATAACAAAGCTGATTAAGACGGTGAAAATTAGAACGAGCTATTAGATATTTAGCGAGGTTTGCAGAAGTTCCAGTTTTCTTATAAAGCCTAGATTTGATGTTATTAAATCTGATAAGTCGCCTTGAAAACCAAGGCGGCTTATTCGAACACAGGGTATAGTGAGTAGGAATACAGGTATCAAAGAAGCCGTCAAGTGTACTGTAAAATATGGACATTGCCGAATCGATATCAGTTAACGCATAGAGATCCGCCCAATCATGGGAAGCCAACAGATCATTGAGCATAATGAAATTCGCTTTGTAGAAGCATCTAGAACGTGGTCGAGCCTGTACTTGAATCTTGCGGGATAGACTGATATCAAGTGATATCTCAAGCGGAGGGTGCAGAGGGTGTTCTGGAATGGATAAAGGTGGAATTTGAGTAGAGGCAGTACCCACCGAGCCATCCACAAATATTAAATCCAGCATCTTGTTTCTATTATTTGGACTAACAGGCAATTGAGAAAATCGTGTTGAGCAGTGGGAGTTGAAAAGTTTGAATCACTTATATTAAACCAACTAAGTGTTGGCAAGTTGAAGTCACAAACAACAACAAGTCGATCATTATCACCTAACTGCGAACACAAATCGCAGATGGCCGAGCTATGACTAGCATAAACATCCATATCCGAACGAGGTGGTATGTACGAACAGCAAACAATTACGCTATAGGTACCGAATGAAAGCCTAACTGCTACGAACTCGATATGAGAGTTATTGTTGAGCAAAATCAACTCAGATGAGAGGTTAGAATCAACAGCAATAAGGACACCTCCCGCTCTAGAGATGCGGTCACGCCGATGAACAGCATATTTATTTGAAAATACCTCAGAATTGTAATTATCAGGCTTTAACCAGGTCGCCGTAAAAGCTACGACTTGTGCCGAAAAGTTGAAAGTATTAAAGAAGAAAGGAACTAGTTTTGATCGTAAACCATGAACATTTTGATAATTAATGATAAGACGAGGCAAATCAGCAATTACCTTTGTGTTGTTATAACTGTGTTCTTCATAGCGTTTTTTTTTGGATTTAATAAGACAGGTTCAGCCCTCGACTTTCTTGTGAACAAGTGAACCACAGTATGCTCAGGCCAAAGAGAGGGATCAAGTACCTTATCGATATATGTATCTGAAAGAGTTATTTTAAATGAGGAAATGTCTCTCTCATACTTAAAGTTAAATTTATACAAATTGATGTTACTAGTGGGTGCAAAACCACGTTTAGAGCAAACATAATGAGCAATATCATTTTCGGTTAGCGAGGTGTGTAAACGGGACACAAATACGGCCCTACGAGGTGGCACGGCAGTCACATGCAAGGGAGCAGCAGGTAGCTTACTAGAGAGCTGGGAAGGTGGGACCGTCGTAGGACAGTTGGCAGACAACGCGTTGCTTGACCAAGAGTTGGTTATCGAACCCGTCAATGATGTACACTTGGTTGCAGATAGACTTGTATCACTAGCAACAACCGCGGTATCGGTAACTGTTAATGTTGGTGCTAAAGATACAGGGGAGGCCAGAGAAATCAACATTGGTGACGTAGAACAGACACCCGCAAAGGTACAAATTATTGGTATTAGTTGGTACATCATTAACTTTGCCAGAGATCGTCTCGCTAGAAGTCTCGACAGAGCGTTGTGGGTATTCCTGAGTTACATTGTTCGTAAGGTCTTTGGGAGGCCTGTTCGTATCAGTCAATACGAGTGAACGGACAGCCTTGGGAGGACAGCTTTGCCCCTGACTCGAAGCTAAGTTCGAATCATTGTTGGGCATACATTTCTTCCGTTTTGGGATTCAGATATCACTTTCAGTTTTTTAAAGTGGGCTTCCATCATTTTGAATCTTTCGTTATATATCGAAATTATTTTTAGCCCAAACCCTTCGTGTTAGGCGAAGAAACCTATAGCCAAAATTTGGTGATGATTGAAGTGTGGGAAATACGTTTCCATAGCGAGCACACACACACACATATACACACACACACAGAATTATATTTTTATGTAGATGTAGATAGACTGAAGCTAACAAACTCAACTATGCAGTCAAACATTAGGTGTTAAATTAACCTAAGTTTATACGGCAGCCATAGTTCTGAAAAATCCCCTTTGTAGGGAAGACGCCATACCCCTTTTTCCCAATTCCACATTTTACAGGAGGTATTAGGACTTAACGTCATATAGCTCCTTACAAATTTTCATTATCCTAACATTACTACATCCAGAGATGTGCATTATGATATATTCCATTTGTATGGGAGGTGCCACGCCCCCTTTTTCCTAATTCCACATTTTATTGGTGGTGTTAAGGATTGACTTCATATAACTCCTTAACGAATTTCAATGTTCTGGCATATATACCTTTAAAGTTATGCAGTACCAAAGATTCCATTTGTATGGGAGGTGCCACGCCGCTTTTATATATCGAAATTATTTTTAGCCTAAAACCTTCGCGTTGATCGAAGGGACCTATAGCCGGAATTTGGTGATGACTGGTGTGTGGAAAATACGTTTCCATAGCGAACACACACACATACAAACAGAATTAGATTTTTATATATATTTATTTATTTTTATTTAGTTATTTATTTATTTCTTACAGCTTATACTAAGCCTAGCTTATACCTATATATAGTAATTAATATATATTCTAATTAAATTAATTTATATGAGTGAGAGATGGGTAGCAGACGAATGACATCAATGCAAGCATTTTGCCCGTTTTACTGAAGCTGTTAACGTATTTAAAGTGCGAAGGCACAACAGAACGGCGATGCACTTACTAGGATGAGTGATGCGTTACAGTATGAGCTTCGGCTACTTTTTGCGTACGTGTGAAAGCTTCCTAGTGCCAGCGCAATGGCGGATAACGGGGGGGGGGGGGGGGGGGGGGGGGATGGGGCGATCGCCCCCCCCCCCCCCCCCCCCCCATACCTACCTGAATAAATATTGGGCATGCTGCGCTAAGCATTTAGCTATACAGCGGTGGTTTGTTTGACTGGCAAATTTGCTACTTCTATTCCTTTTTACCAACTATATTTATTCAGTGTTGCGCCATCTGGTGCAAATCACTGATAATGCTGGGTTTTTGTTTATTGTCAATTACTTTGTTTGACATTCCCAAGTGCTCATGGTTTATTAACAATTGTTTTTGTTTTTATCGGCCTATTGATAAATCATTCAAGGTTCGAATCGAGCTCAAGACCAGAACAATAATTTTTTTCTAATGATAATTATTGTTATTTTTTTTAATTTTTCTAAATTTGAAAAATTGTATTTTGTTTTTGGAATAGTAAGTAGAAAATTTTTCAGACAACCTGCCATAGCTGCGCAGATAGATCCATTTCGAAGGGTGCTAAGCCTTCATCATCAGTACGCTTTAGGCATGCTGCGCTAACCATTTAGCTATACAGCGGTGGTTTGTTTGACTGGCAAATTTGCTACTTCTATTCCTTTTTACCAACTATATTTATTCAGTGTTGCGCCATCTGGTGCAAATCACTGATAATGCTGGGTTTTTGTTTATTGTCAATTGCTTTGTTTGACATTCCCAAGTGCTCATGGTTTATTAACAATTGTTTTTGTTTTTATCGGCCTATTGATAAATCATTCAAGGTTAGAATCGAGCTCAAGGCCAGAACAATAATTTTTTTCTAATGATAATTATTGTTATTTTTTTTAATTTTTCTAAATTTGAAAAATTGTATTTTGTTTTTGGAATAGTAAGTAGAAAATTTTTCAGACAACCTGCCATAGCTGCGCAGATAGATCCATTTCGAAGGGTGCTAAGCCTTCATCATCAGTACGCTTTAGGCATGCTGCGCTAACCATTTAGCTATACAGCGGTGGTTTGTTTGACTGGCAAATTTGCTACTTCTATTCTTTTTTACCAACTATATTTATTCAGTGTTGCGCCATCTGGTGCAAATCACTGATAATGCTGGGTTTTTGTTTATTGTCAATTACTTTGTTTGACATTCCCAAGTGCTCATGGTTTATTAACAATTGTTTTTAACATTATCAGTGATTTGCCCCAGATGGCGCAACACTGAATAAATATAGTTGGTAAAAAGGAATAGAAGTAGCAAATTTGCCAGTCAAACAAACCACCGCTGTATAGCTAAATGGTTAGCGCAGCATGCCTGAAGCGTACTGATGATGAAGGCTTAGCACCCTTCGAAATGGATCTATCTGCGCAGCTATGGCAGGTTGTCTGAAAAATTTTCTACTTACTATTCCTAAAACAAAATACAATTTTTCAAATTTAGAAAAATTAAAAAAAATAACAATAATTATCATTAGAAAAAAATTATTGTTCTGGCCTTGAGCTCGATTCTAACCTTGAATGATTTATCAATAGGCCGATAAAAACAAAAACAATTGTTAATAAACCATGAGCACTTGGGAATGTCAAACAAAGCAATTGACAATAAACAAAAACCCAGCATTATCAGTGATTTGCACCAGATGGCGCAACACTGAATAAATATAGTTGGTAAAAAGGAATAGAAGTAGCAAATTTGCCAGTCAAACAAACCACCGCTGTATAGCTAAATGGTTAGCGCAGCATGCCTAAAGCGTACTGATGATGAAGGCTTAGCACCCTTCGAAATGGATCTATCTGCGCAGCTATGGCAGGTTGTCTGAAAAATTTTCTACTTACTATTCCAAAAACAAAATACAATTTTTCAAATTTAGAAAAATTAAAAAAAATAACAATAATTATCATTAGAAAAAAATTATTGTTCTGGCCTTGAGCTCGATTCGAACCTTGAATAATTTACTTACTATTTTTAGTATATCGCTTGCAGATACCTTCTGAAATTTGAAAGTAAGAGTGCTACTTTCAACAGCCGAAAATGCTGCGTTATTGTTATTAACTGGAATATTCGAGCTGATTTCGACTATGCTGTCAATGAAATAGTTATTGGGGGACTGGGCTATTTTATTCTCCTGAGTATATAGTTGGTCGTTTATCAATATTTTATTGATTCCATTATTTTCTTTGGACATGCATATGCTTTTCTTCAAATGCTTCCACATTGCCTTACTATCCCCAACATTATGTGTGATTTTTTGTTCCATATACTTGGCCTTTTTAATCTTTATAAGCGTTTATACCTACGCTTTGTAAGGTTGTATTCGTTCCATTCACCTGTTCTATGAGCTATTTTGTATAGGTTGAATTTATATTTGTGCAGATTCGCTAGTTCAGAGTCGTACCATTTGTTCATAAGTTTCACGAGATTTCTTTAGAGTATGTTAATGTAGTCATTGCATTCGATATTGTATTGTTCAGGAATGAGACATTGTTTTCGGCACTGAGATTCTCAAAGCCAGAGTAGTTAACCTGTCGTAATTGGTTGACAAGACTATCACATGCATAATATTCCCAAGAAGTTATGGTTCTTTTAGCTCCCATTTGAAATTCTCTGTCTAACTTGATATTGAACTTTATGGTTTCGTGATCAGAAATCTGATTCTCTTCCAATTTTTCACCTGAAATGGATTCACTGTTCGTAAAGAGCAGATCAATCATTGTTTCGGTATTATCGGTCTTTCGGGTGTAAAAATCTATTTTTTGTTCCATAGCAAAAGACCTAAATAGGTCAAATAACTGCTTGCTATATGTCGCGCTTCTGTTAAGATTTATGTTGTAATCCCCAATGAAGACGACTTTGTCATGTGTAAGACAGTTGTTGTTTAGAATTTCGTTTAGATATGAAATAAAGTCTGCATCACTCGCACTAGGCGAATGATAAATCAATCCTATTTGATACTTGGGAAAGATGTTTTTGATTTTTATTATTATACACCAAATATTTTTGTTAATAGTGTTATTGTAAACTATTTTATATTCTATTGAGTCATGTACATATACTAAAACACCCCCTGTATGTCTGCTATGTGAATTACACCGTAAAGGTTTATATGTTGATAACTCTAACTCTAGGTTTGTTATTTCATCTGTGCAACAGCTTTCTGAACAAAGAATCAGATGAGGTTTCCGAAGTTCGGCGTTCTAGCTCACCTTTATTAGTAACAATACTATTCATATTTAAATATATACAGTTCAGCTCATTTAATGCTCGTTGCTAAACGCACACTTTATTTTTGAACTGTGCGTGTTTTTTGTACGCTGGGCAGTCTTTACTGAAAGCGTGATGATTGACATCTACTTCAATCACTTTCTTTTTCACCAGTTCACAACAGTTAATACATTTAATCGTATTTGATGTACATTCCTTGCTGTCGTGGGATCCAGCACATTTGCTACAAGCCACTTTATTAGTACAATCGCTCGCTTTGTCTTTATATCCCGCGCACTTAAAGCATCTCAAAACACTTACGTGTTCGTAAGCGACACATGTATCCCACTCTATATATAGTCTCTTTTGCTGCTATATATTCTCAAATGTTATTGCATCAGTTTCTACTAATTCAATATAACTTTCCTAACTACGATTCGTATTTTCATACATTTCTAACTACAAACTCTTTTCCTGCACATGAATCGTTTTGCTTCGTTAAACACTCTATTAACCGTTAATTGCAAATTTTTCAATTATGCCAACTATCTTAACTATTTTTTTTATTACACTTTTATTTTTTGTTTTCTCCGCTTCGTAATCTTTTCCTATAGTGTCTTGTACTTTCTGACGCACTTGCTCACAAGCTTCCTTATTTCTAAATTCCACAATTATAGCCCCTTTATTTATCTCTTTAACATTTCTGACAAGGCCATCTGTGGGCTCAACAACTTTCTTCAAAACTTCCTTAGTTTCCTTCGCTTTCTTTTTTTGATTTTTTCGGTTTAATAACGATTTTGTTCTCATTTGATTTAACTTAGTATTAACGTTCTCGCTAGCTGCCTTCAAGTTACTAATAACTTCATTACTCTTTTGGAATTCATTAGCTATATCCTTACAATTTCATTTTTCATTTCATTTATTAATTCCTTGTATTGATCGGAGAGCACACCGAAACAACAAAAACACTCATGAAATTTACAGAAATTTGAAACGAAAATATGGTATTGGGACGAAAAATTATACAAAGCGCTACCAACAAAGCACACAACAGCTTATCAAGTTAAAGCAATCAACCAAGTTTCTGGTGAGATGCAGGAAGAGCGGAATAACACCAAAGTTTATACTCAACGCCACGAAGAATATATCATACGTTCTCAACTGCAACACTAAGAAAAACAGAATACCACGAAATATCATAAACGCAGCAACGGCATATCTAAGAACGGTGGAAAATAAACTCTTAAATCTTATTATACGGATCAAATATGCAATAAGAAAGCAAAAGGAAAGAGAGGTAAGCTCCATATTAAATATAATACACAAAGAATTTGATGCGGAAGATGCCATTGCATTCTTAAAGAGTGAGAAACTATTAACCAATAACTTGACAACAGCATTAGAGAAAACACACACAAACAAATTTGACAGACTTAAACATATACAAAAACAGTCTCTTAACATTAAAAACGTACCGAAGTGGTTACACAATGCGACAAAGGTGGAGTTACCGACAGACATCCAGTGGCTCCTCTCCTTAGGTCCGAAATTCTCTTTACCTATAGCTAGCACTGAGTTCCCGCTGTTCAAATTGATAGCAGATGGAGAGGATTGCATTCAAACTATTCAAGATAAAGAGCAGCAAGAAATTGAGAGGAACAATCTAACCACACTAATACGGGATCAGCTGAGAAAGCCTAAAAGTAGCGTGAGAGATAAATTTGTATTAGATACACTACACTCCACAAATAAGTTCCTAAAAAACAATAAAAATGTACTTGTTCTGAATGCCGATAAAGGCAATGTTACGGTTTTAATGTATAAGGATGAGTATGAAAAGAAGTTACAACAGATGGTTAACGACATTTCCACTTACAGAGTACTAAAACGAGACCCCACTAATAAGCTTCAAGAAAAAAATAATGAAATTGTAGAGAAACTATTTAAACATAAAATGATCGATACGAAAGGGAAATACCAATTAACAACAAAAACGGCCATCGCACCAAGACTGTATGGCTTACCTAAAATCCATAAAGAAGGATTACCATTGAGACCCATTTGTTCGTCTGTCAATTCCCCATCATACAAGTTATGTAAATATGTTGTCAATGTCCTTGAAAATATAACTAAAACATCTAAATATAACGTAAAAGACACTATCGCCTTTAAGAACAAAATTAAAAATACCTACATCTTTGACGACGAGAGTCTCGTTTCCTTTGATGTTGTCTCATTATTTCCAAGCATCCCGGTAGATCATGCCTTGGAAATTATAGCTTCCAAGTGGGATGATATAAAGAACCATACAAATCTCACGAAGGAACTTTTTATGAATACGGTTCGGTTATGCATAAGAGATAATAGATATTTTAGTTTCAACAATAAAATTTATGAGCAACGGTCAGGAATGGCTATGGGGTCACCAGCATCTCCTGTAATAGCGGATATCGTGATGGAAGACTTGTTACAGAAATTCGAAGAAGATTCACATCACAAGCCACGTTTATTAACGAAATATGTGGACGATTTGTTCGCCATCGTAAAAACGGATGCCGTGGAAGATATGCTTAATATTTTGAATGGATACAATAGGAGCATCAAGTTTACTGTTGAAGTCGAAACTGATGGACAGCTGCCATTTTTAGATACCTTAATAATAAGAAGGAATAACCAACTTTCATTTGATTGGTACAAGAAGCCCACTGCATCGGGTAGGCTAATCAATTATAACTCGAATCATGACAAGGCAACGATAGTCAACACAGCCAAGAATTTTGTCAGAAGAGTTCTCTCCATTAGTGATGAAGTCTACCACGATGAGAATATAAAAGCAATAAAAAACATATTAGATAATAATGAGTTTCCAACACATATAATACAGAGCTATATAAGAGATTATTTCGTAAAATTAAATACAAATAAACCAACTAATGATACAAAGAAAATGTATAAATCGACCACATTTGTATCTGGTCTGTCTAATAGAATAAAATATTCAAACATATATGACAGAGAGATATTTAAATTAGCTTTCACATACAACAATACGTTGCAACGGAGGATTTTTAGCAATACGAAAAGCAGAATAGAGAAATTTGATAAATCGGACGTTATATATAAAATTAATTGTAATGGCGACGGGTCCCACGTATGCGACAAAGTATATGTGGGGACAACTAAATCGAAATTGAAGACGAGGATTTCCGGACATAAATCAAATATCAAAAATCGTGACAACCCTAATGACAATAAGACAGCTTTAACTCAGCACTGTAGAACCACTGGACACTCTCCCGACTTGGAAAATGTAACAATAATGCAGCATGAGAGAAACAGCAATAAACGCTATATACTTGAAATGTTACACATAATAAATACACCAAGTGACAAACGCATAAATTTCAAATCAGACACAGACCATTGCGCCTACGCCTATAGAGAACTTATCAACAACAACAAAAAAGGCTTTTAATAAGAGTGTGACTTCGTTTGCACAATTGTTCACCTGCTGCTGATGTGAGCGTCGCTTACGGTTGGAGAATTAATGTATTGTTGTTTGTATAAAAATTTGTTTACGATTACTGTATTTTATTGTTTATGTTTTTTAATGTTCTTTCACCCTTGTTTGTTAAAATATAAAATATAAAGTTAGTCGACCAGGTGCAGTCATAAGTGTAAGTTGGCACTTGCGACAATTGTATAATTATGTATGTATGTACCAATGTCTCTATAAATGTTTTTCGTTTTTTTTTGTTTTTTTTTTTTTTGCAGTCCTGAAGATGACTTCAGATTGAAGTCGAAATATTGGCAAGACAAACCATTCGACAAATAAATATATATTGTTTAACACATTTGCTGTATTTTAATAAACATATGTATATATTGGCCTAGAGCTCAAAAATACTTTGAACATTTCATTTATTTTTACTTCTATATTGTGCTCCAGAAGGGAGTTGAAATCTGTTAGGATGCTGCTTTTTAATTGAGAACATTTATTGATAAATATTTGTTCAACTATTTGTTTTACATCAGATATTTTCATTTTTGTTTGCTCAGTTTTGTTTATTAGGTGTTTGATCTCAATGAACTTTGTATTTGTATCTGACAAAGTGCTTGATTGCAGAACCATTTTAAATTCATGTTTTCTGAGATTATTTTTATCTCGTTTTCTTTATGTTACTACATTTGATGCAAAAACTATAGCCACACCCACCAGCGCATGCTATCATTTCATCTACCTGCAGCAATTTCGCTGTACACTCTTTACATTCTGTTGGCATTATGGATGTATATTGTTTGCGAAGTTGTCACAAACAAATACATTAATTATATTAGTACGTTATCTTATACTACTTTTATATATGTAACTACGTCACAAACAGAAGAAGCAAAGCGAATAACAAAACAACTAAAAATGAAAATCAGCACTGCGAATGCCGTACAACAACAAAGCACTCAGGCAGGTTTTTGTTTTGCCTATTAAAGTGCAGGGAACTTGCAGGAACACCTGCTTGTTTATATTTATTTACCTTCGCTGCACAGCGGCTGAGACGTTGACTCCTGACTCCACTGGAGCAGCAAAGCAAATCAGGATTATGATGTTACTCCCACGGTGCTTGTTGTCCACTTGTTTTAGATTTAGTTGAAGTCCAGTAAGATGTTGTGAGTATTTAAGCGTTGTTTACGCGTTTACATCGTACGCAATTCACGTTAAACAATAAAAAATGCGGAGCTAAAATATTCACAACTTTACCGCCTTTTTACTCTTCTTACTGTCCCTAGATGTAGATGGACCTATGAATTCGACATGAGATGTATTGTTAAGCAAAATCAACTCAGATGAGATGTTAGAATCAACAGCAGTAAGGACACCTCCCGCTCTAGAGATGCGGTCACGCCGATGAACAGCATATTTATTTGAAAATACCTCAGAATTGTAATTATCAGCCTTTAACCAGGTCTCCGTAAAAGCTACGACTTGTGCCGAAAAGTTGAAAGTATTAAAGAAGAAAGGAACTAGTTTTGATCGTAAACCATGAACATTTTGATAATTAATGATAAGACGAGACAAATCAGCAATTACCTTTGTGTTGTTATAACTGTGTTCTTCATAGCGTTTTTTTTTGGATTTAATAAGGCAGGTTCAGCCCTCGACTTTCTTGTGAACAAGTGAACCACAGTATACTCAGGCCAAAAAGAGGGATCAAGTACCTTATCGATATATGCATCTGAAAGAGTTATTTTAAATGAGGAGATTTCTCTCTCATACTTAAAGTTAAATTTATACAAATTGATGTTACTAGTGGGTGCAACACCACGTTTAGAGCAAACATAATGAGCAATATCATTTTCGGTTAGCGAGGTGTGTAAACGGGACACAAATACGCCTACGAGGTGGCACGGCAGTCACCTGCAAAGGAGCAGCAGGTAGCGTACCAGAGAGCTGGGAAAGTGGGACCGTCGTAGGACAGTTGGCAGACAACGCATTGCTTGACCAAGAATTGGTTATCGAACCCGTCAATGATGTATACTTGGTTGCAGATATACTTGTATCACTAGCAACAACCGCAGTATCGGTAACTGTTAATGTTGGTGCTAAAGATACAGGTGGTGGTGTATGAAGAATTGGGGAGGCCAGAGAAATCAACATTTGTGACGTCGAACAGACACCCGGAAAGGTACCAATATTAGTTGGTACATCATTAACTTTGCCAGAGATTGTCTCGCTAGAAGTCTCGACAGCGCGTTGTGGAGATTCCTGAGCTACATTGTTCGTAAGGTCTTTGGGAGGCGTGTTCGTATCAGTCAACACGAGTGAACGGACAGCCTTGGGAGGACAGCTTTGCCCCTGACTGGAAGCTAAGTTCGAATCATTGTTGGGCATACATTTCTTCTGTTTTGGGGATTCAGATATCACTTTCAGTTTTTTAAAGTGGGCTTCCATCATTTTGAATCTTTCGTTATATATCGAAATTATTTTTAGCCTAAAACCTTCGTGTTAGTCGAAGGGACCTATAGCCAAAATTTGGTGATGATTGAAGTGTGGGAAATACGTTTCCATAGCGAACACACACACACACACACATATATACACACACACACAGAATTATATTTTTATGTAGATGTAGATAGACTGAAGCTAACAAACTCAACAATGCAGTCAAACATTAGGTGTTAAATTAACCTAAGCTTATACGGCAGCCATAGTTCTGAAAAATCCCCTATGTAGGGAAGGTACCACGCCCCTTTTTCCCAATTCCACATTTTACAGGAGGTATTAGGACTTAACGTCATATAGCTCCTTACCAATTTTCATTATCCTAACATTACTACATCCAGAGATATGCAGTATGATATATTCCATTTGTATGGAAGGTGCCTCGCCCCCTTTTTCCTAATTCCACATTTTCTTGGTGGTGTTAGGGATTGACTTCATATAACTCCTTAATGAATTTCAATGTTCTGGCATATATACCTTTAAAGTTATGCAGTACCAAAGATTCCATTTGTATGGGAGGTGCCACGCCCCTTTTATATACCGAAATTATTTTTAGCCTAAAACCTTCGTGTTGATCGAAGGAACCTATAGCCAGAATTTGGTGATGACTGATGTGTGGCAAATACGTTTCCATAGCGAACACACACACATACACGCAGAATTTGATTTTCATCTCAACAATGCAGTCAAATTTTAGGTGTTGAAACAACCTAAGTTTGTACGGCAACCATAGTTCTGAAATATCGCATTTGTAGGGAAGGTGCCGCGCCCCATTTTTCCCAATTCCATATTTTACTGGAGGTGTTAGGACTTTAACGTCCTAATTTCACATTTTCTTGGTGGTGTTAGGGATTGACTTCATATAACTCTTTACTGAATTTCATTGTTCTGGCATGTATACCTTGAGATATATATAGCTCCTTACCAAATTTTCATTATCCTACCATTACTACATCCAGAGATATGCAGTATGATATATTCCATTTGTATGGGAGGTGCCCCGCCCCTTTTTCCTAATTTCACATTTTCTTGGTGGTGTTAGGGATTGACTTCATATAACTCCTTAATGAATTTCAATGTGCTGGTATATATACCTTTGAAGTTATGCAGTACCAAAGATTCCATTTGTATGGGAGGTGCCACGCCTCTTTTATATATCGAAATTATTTTTAGCCTAAAACATTCGTGTTGATTGAAGGAACTTATAGCCAAAATTTTGTGATGATTGAAGTGTGGAAAATACGTTTCCATAGCAAACACACACACACACAAAATTTGATTTTTATATAGATGTAGATAGACTGAAGCTAACAAATTTTTTTAACGACGGCAGATTACCAAACGTCTAAAAGCTCTTCCCAATTCCACATTTTACTGGAGGTGTTAGGACTTAACGTCATATAGTAGCTCCTTACCAATTTTCATTATCCGACCATTACTACATCCAGAGATATGTAGTATGATATATTCCATTTGTATGGGAGGTGCCACGCCCCCTTTTTCCTAATTCCACATTTTCTTGGTGGTTTTAGGGATTGACTTCATATAACTCCTTACTGAGTTTCAATGTTCTGGCCTGTATACCTTCAGATATATATAGCTCCTTACCAATTTTCATTATCCTACCATTACTACATCCAGAGATATGCAGTATGATATTGTAACGAATTTCCTTCAATTCCCCTTTATTGCAACGTTCGTATCGCTAAACTGTTGAATAAATAACTCCAATATTGAATAATGGAAAAATTGCCTTTATTAAAGTACTTCACAATAACACTTATACTTTGCAACGAATAGCTTGCTTAGTAACCAAACTGATTGACAGCTCAAATGAAGCTGACTTCTCGCCTACATGTGTCCATGTCCCGATCAGACAAATCTCTCGATCTAAACGTTGTCAGCCTTTCCAAATGGACCACTTTCATTTTGGTTCGTGGTTTACCGATGGTTTGTATGCGGTACACTACATCGTTGATCCGTTTTACAACTTTGTATGGGCCTTCCCAATTACACTGCAATTTCGGGGACAAACCTTTTTTACGTTGTGGGTTGTATAACAGCACCAAATCTCCTTCCTGAAAACCTTCCGAATTAATTGATTTACTGTATCTGGCTTTCATCTTGTCACTCATAATCTTTGTTCGTTGCCGTATCAGATCATGTATTTCTCTTACCTCTTCTTCCAAATCACCAGTGGATTTCTCTCCGCATTGGCATCTATCCCAAACTTCAAATCAGCTGGCAGTCTAAGGTCATTGCCAAAAATTGTTTATAAACACTTCTGCTACTGTTTCCGCTTCTTGATTTGGGATTGGGTATACCTCTGGCCATTTGCTGAAATAATCCATAACTACCAGTACATATTTGTTTCCGCAGTTGCTAGTAGGAAATGGACCAGCGATCCATAGCGATCCTTTCAAATGGCGCACCTGAGTTATATTGCTTCATCTGGCCATGACTTCGGGTTTTGGCCCTTTCGCTCTGCTGTAAACCTCGCAGTTCGCAATCCACTCGGTGGCCGACTGATGGCAACCAACCCAATAGAATCTCTGTTTAATCTTCTCGAGCGTCTTCGTGATTCCAAGATGACCTCCGCTTGGACCATTATGCAGCTCGCTGAGCACCTCAGGCATCTTCTCTCTGCGAACAACTATCAGTTTCTTTTTCCTTTAACCATCCTCACTCTCACATACTCGATGCAAGCAACCGGATATCAATTCTAAACTGTTCCACTGTGCCCAATATGACTTCGCAATAGGACTCTCTGCTTGGTCTTTCGTTTCGTTCGAGCCCTTGCATAACATGTGACAGATCTGTATCTTCTAGCTGACACTTTCTTAGTTGTTCCTTGTCCCATTCATCCGTACACGTTATAGTCATTAGCCGGACATCTATAATGTCTTCTTTAGCCTCGGCCTTTGAACAGTGCTTGCATTCCAAACAACATGGTCTTCGTGACATTGCATCGGCATTTCCATGGGTACTACCTTTTCGATGCTCAATGGAAAAGTCATAGCTTTGTAGTCGCTCGATCCACCGTGCCAATTATCCTTCCGGATTACAGAACTGCAGAAACCATTTTAACGCTGCGTGATCTGTCCTGACACGGAATCGCTGGCCGTAGAGGTATTTGTGAAAATGTTTAATGCACTCTACCAATGCCAACAGCTCTCTCCGCGTAACGCAGTAGTTCCTCTCTGGTTTTCCAATCGAACGGCTGTAATACGCAACTACCTTCTCCTGTCCATCGACCAGTTGTGATAAAACGACTCCTATAGCATATCCACTCGCATCTGTGTCTAGAATTAATTTTGCTCCTGGAATCGGATATGCTAACATTGGGGCACTGCACAACCGCTCCTTCAATGTTTCGAAAGCCACTTCTTGCTCCTTCTTCCATTCAAAAGCTTTATTTTTTCTTGTAAGCTCAAGGAGGCTATGGGCTACGCTGGAAAAGTTTGGTACAAATCGGAGGTAATATGTGCACAGCCCAAGGAAACTTCTCAATTCATGTAGGTTCTGTGGTCTTGTCCAACCCTTTACAGCCTCTATCTTTTTGTTTGCAGTGCAGATGCCCTCTGTCGTTACCTTGTGACCCAAATAATTTACTTCCTTTTTAAACAGCGCACACTTTTTGGGACTTAACTTCAGACCAGCGCCAGCTATTCTCTGGAAAACTTCCTCCAAGTTCTTAAGATGTTCATCAAAGTTCTTGCCCAATACGATGATGTCGTCCAGGTACACCAAGCATGTTTTCCAATGTAGACCTTTCAGTACCTGGTCGTTGAGTCTCTCAAAAGTAGCTGGTGCATTACAAAGTCCAAAAGGCACAACTGTAAATTGCCAAAGACCATCACCGACACTGAAGGCTGTTTTCTCTTTATCTTCCTCCTTCACCTCAACTTGATAGCAGCCGCTTTTCAAGTCCCGTGTGGAAAACCATTTCGTATCAGATAGCGAGTCCAAAGTGTCGTCAATTCTTGGCAATGGGTAGCTATCCTTTTTCGTAACGTCATTCAACTTCCGGTAGTCCACACAAAACCTCATTTTTCCATCCTTCTTCTTTACAAGTACTACCGGTGAGCTCCATGATGGTTCGATGACGCCTCTGTCGCTCATTTCTTGTACGATTTGACTCACAACTTCCCGTTTCGCCAGTGGAACACTACGGGAAGCTTGACGTATCGGCCTCGCGTCTCTAGTGTCAATTTGATGTTTCACAACATTGGTGCTGCCTGGTTCGGAACCATCCTGGTCAAATATGTTCGTGTACTTTAGGAGCATTTGTTTGCCTTACTCTGATAGTCTTCCTCTAGCCCATGCGTCCATGCCGTGATGTCATTTGAAAGATTAGTATTACTAGATCAAACGTGTTCCTGGAGCTGTTCACAGGTAATAACTACTTCAGCCTCTTGGCATCTTTCCAAAATAGCTCCTTTGGTCAAACTGAATGGTGACTTGAACTCATTGAGTACTCTTATCGGAACACGTCCATCTTGTTTTGTCATAGCCAGGATTTTTCCTACAAGTATGTTCAGTGCTGATTTGTTTGCTGCTTCGACAACCCACAATTTGTTTGTCCCACAATCTCCATCAACCTTTGCCCAGATGACTGCTTCGGATTTTGGTGGTATTTGCTGACTCTCTTCCACCAGCACTCGTTTACTGCTGTAGCCTCTCTCGTAGCCGAAATTAAGTGGCACATCCATGTTCTTATATCGCATCGTATTGCTTTGCATATCGATCTTGATACCTTGGTTGATTAAGAAGTCCACTCCAATTATGATTTCATCAACAATATCTGCCACTATAAAATTTTGTAGTACCGTGACGTTCCCAATTGCTACTTCATATTCTACTTCTCCAATTACCTGGGTGTCCTCTCCCGTGGCTGTACGTAATCTTGTTCCAAGCAATGGTCTTATCTTTTTGTTGACCAAATCCGCTCGAATGATGGAATGAGATGCACCCGTGTCTAAAGTCAGTAAACGTTCCTTTCCATCCGCATGCCCTCCAACAGTAAGATTGCCCGATCTTCTTCAATTCTGCGAGATAGAGATTATGGGGCATTCAATTGCGGGAGCCAGCTGTCGCCCCTTGCGGCTGACTCGATTTAGTTCAAAATTGAGTGGTCTTGGAGATTTGCTCATCTCCTTCTGCTCTGCGTTTACGACCACCCACATTGTTGGAACTGTTAGGGTTGGTGTTGCAATAACGCGCAATATGCCCTGGCTTTCCACACTTAAATCATTTGACTGCATCATTATTCTTCTGCTTCGTACCCTTCAATGCTTCCAAAATTGCGTTTACCCAGTCTGGCCTCTCCACTTCCACGCGATGAGCTTTGTACGCTGGCTTACTCAAAAGTGAGGCTGTTTCCTGAGTCAGTGCATGCGATACCGTTTCAGCAAATGTCAGTTTAGGATTCGCATATGTAGCCCGCTTCGTTTCCACATCTCGTATGACATTTATGAAGCTCTGGATTTTTACCCTTTCAGTGTATTCCACGGGTGCGTCCGCATTCGCAAGATGAGCCAATCTTTCAATATCTGAAGCAAACTCCTGCAATGTCTCGTTTGCTTTTTGGTAGCGAATTTGCAACTCTATTTGGTGTATCTGCTTCCTGTGTTGGCTTCCGTATCGCCTCTCTAGAGCGCTCATCAATGTTTCTTAGTTGTTCCGCTCTCCCTCAGGAATAGTCTGTAGGATTTCAGCAGCAGATCCTTTCAATGCCACGAATAGTGCAGCAACTTTATCTGCAGCACTCCAGTTGTTCACTGCTGCGGTCTTCTCAAACTGAATCATAAACACCCGGAAAGGAACAGAACCGTCAAAGGATGGTGTTTTTACCTTTGGATTACTCGCTGAAACAGCTGGGAGATTTAGTTGTAACTGCTCCATACGACCCTTCAAATCATCGACTTCTGCCTGAAATTGAGCGCTTTTTGCATACTGCGCTTCCAGCTTTGATGTTACCCTTGCTTGCTGTGCTGCTAACTGCGAAGACATTTGTGCCACCTGCAATGATAAGCGCTCCTCTTGTTCTTCCATCTTGGATGTTATGCGTGTCTCCTGCGATTCCAGTTGGGATGCCATATATGTCTTCTGTTCTTCCAGTTGAGTTTCCATCTTGGATGTAATCTGTGTCAACATTTCTGACATACGCGTTTCTTGTGCTTCAATCTTCGATGTTATTTCTGACGACATTTCTGACATTTGCGACGACATTGATGTTAGTATCGATGTTTTTGCAGATATTGCATCCAAAATAATGTTCAAGTCTGTGCTCGTAACTGTCTACGATGCTTTGTTTTTCTCTTCAATTTTTGTTGTTGTCTCGTCCCCATCAGGATAAAGTACATACTCGTCCACATCAATTCCTTGCGACTCCATTACCTCTCGTAGCCGTGCTTGAAGTTCGATCTTATTGCCGGATGTATTCAATCCACGGTTCTCCAACTCCTTTTTCAGTTGTTGGATCCTCAATTCACTCAACTTTGCCATGTCCAAGTTGTATTCCAAATCTTCGGAATTATTCAACAATTCCTCTTCTGACACCAATTGTAACGAATTTACTTCAATTCCCCTTATTTGCAATCTTCTGCCAACGTTAGTATCGCTAAACTGTTGAATAAATAACTCCAATATTGAATAATGGAAAAATGGCCTTTATTAAAGTACTTCACAATAACACTTATACTTTGCAACGAATAGTTTGCTTAATAACCAAACTCATTGATAGCTCAAATGAAACTGACTTCTCGCCTCCACTGTTGTCGCCATTTTATACTGTCCGACATCCTCGTTGCATATTTCTAGGCTTTTCTATTTCCAGAACTTACTAGTTAGTTATAAATTTCTCAGCTAAAACTACAGATGTATAATTTGTATAGCTTCTCTCATACCCCACGCGCTTGTATGTGTGAGCGACACTTCCACAATCACAATTGCATACCTTTAGGAGCATTTCAGATAAGATATCTGCATGTGCTTGTGCGTTGCTTCTCCACCGCGTGCATGCGTATGTGTAGACATAATGATTGAAATATTGATGTGAATTCACCTCACTGCTTAGCATCGGCCTAGAGATGGCAGTACTCCTTATGCCGCCAACATTCGTAACAATATATTCCATTTGTATGGGAGGTGCCACGCGCCCTTTTTCCTAATTTCACATTTTCTTGGTGGTGTTAGGGATTGACTTCATATAACTCCTTACTGAATTTCAATGTTCTGGTACCAAAGATTCCATTTGTATGGGAAGTGCCACACCCCTTTTATATATCGAAATTATTTTTAGCCAAAAACCTTCGTGTTGATCGAAGGACCTATAAACAAAATTTGGTGATGATTGAAGTGTGGGAAATACATTTCCATAGCGAACACATACACGCACACACACACATAATTTGATTTATATATATAGATTAAGATTAAGATTAAGATATTAAGATTAATATATTAAGATTAAGATTAATATTAAAATTTTGATATCTTTAGTTTATGTTTTTCTTCTAGCTATATGCGTGTATGTGTGTAACAGCTTCTGCTCTTAGCTGAAGATATTTGAATATGAAATAATGTCTTCGCCTCAAGCTGCTCGTGATATATGTGAAATATTCTTCGTTGCCATGTATGTACTAGAGGTTTACGCCGATCACTTTATCGGCGCCGGTGTACGCCGGTGTTCTTACTTTAAAAGCTTAATTTTTCTATTTAAAAAAATTATATTTAGGAAAGGTTTTGTTTGTATGTATTTAAGGAAATCAACGTGTTGGCCATTTCGGAAAGATCCGGGGTTTTTGCCTCAGGATCTCGCAGACCGTTCAAAAATTTTCAGGAAAAGCTCCTTGCAGAGGGATTGTCCCTCGTTCGCTTACTCCAGGCAGGCTTCGAACCTAACCCCGGTCTTTGGAATTGGTACCGCTGCGTCTGCTGAAAAGAAATAGAGATACATAAAATAGTCACACTTTTGTCTCGTGCAAAGCATAGTTTCACCTAGGGTTAACTCCTAATAATCGTCGCGAACACAATTTCTTTAAATCATGTGTGGCTCCTTCGCGGTCACGCACAAAGGCGACTTACGGTTGCTACTAATTGTATATTAATACTCATGGCACAGGGTGCCTCCAGTTTTTTCGGCTGTTTTTAAGAGATACAATTCCCGATGTACAAACAGTCCAGTCGCTACCACACCTCCTGACCCTCACACCATATGCCAGTACAGAAGCTATAGGACTGCGACTTCGAACTCATACCTTCGTCGACGTCGCTTTCCTGGAAGCTCTAGGTGTAGCTCCGAAGACTTTTCAGCGGATTATTTTGTCGCGCTATGCTGCCGAGCTACACCAGGCAAACACCTTGAATCTTTAGGGAGTGACTATTCGGCCAAGGATGCCGCCCTCGAAATCATAAGATTGCAGACGTTTGTGTTCACAAATTGATTTCAATAGTATTGGTTAAATCAAATTTAGAATGAAAGTCGACGGATTTTAAGTTGAAAGATATTTACTGCTGTTTTCCCGCCTTTGATATAAGAGCTGATTATGTAGAGTTGTGCTTTTTCGTTCATTTCAGAGATTCGAATCTTTCGTTCTTTTTCTGATGAACGAACAAGTTGTTCTTTTTGTTCATCTGTTCTTTTTTTTCAGCAAATTTGTTCACTGCTGCTCGCACCCGCGAAAAAAGCCAACAAGTATAGATGGGGGTTTGTATGCAGCAATGCTTTGTGTAGGTATATTTAAATGTGTTATGAATAAATAAGTTAATATATATATGTATAATTAACTTCAAAAAAATTTACAAATTTCACAAGATGCAGGAAATTGAAAAAGTAGAGACACAAATTGTAAATATGAACTTTTCAAGTTTAATAAATGTAATAATTAGTTTCTTACAAAAGATGTTTTTCATAAATAGTCCATACATAATTGTTGTAGCAGTGCCACACACACATAATCACACATATCTTTAGTGTAAGTGGCATCGTCGACATTCGTGCTCACTGTGAATTTCAGCGTATGTGTGTATGAATTTACAATGTTCGCGAAAGAGAAGAGAGAAAGAATAACTTTAGATAAAACGAACTAAAAGAACAAATGAACTAAAAGAACAAATGGAACCGAAATCGAAGATCTAGTTCACTTGTTCAGTTGAGAGACCCGGTCAATTGAACAAGTTCAGAACGAAACGACCCAACTCTATGATTATGGATGACCGCGTATTTTCAGTTTTCAGACTAGTTCGACTGTCCACTACGTTAGGGTAATATCATACACGGTCATTATTTCGACTGACCACTTTGAGTGTTCTTGCGAAGGACAAAACCTGGTAAA
This sequence comes from Eurosta solidaginis, assembly GCF_040869045.1. Taxonomy (NCBI): domain Eukaryota; kingdom Metazoa; phylum Arthropoda; class Insecta; order Diptera; family Tephritidae; genus Eurosta; species Eurosta solidaginis. The sequence goes on along the minus strand of NC_090320.1, from coordinate 113,843,779 downwards.
TATATGTGCCTACGCATTCACATTTGTAAAAGAGCCGTAACGTGTAGGCGATATTTAAACTTGGTTGATAGGCTATAATCAATGTGATTCACTTCAAGGAACTAGTTTTGGATAGGGGCGCCAACTTTAATTACCGGGGAGACTTGGGTGTTGAAGGATGAAGTGTGAAAATCAAAATTAGCATTTCATACGCTGTTGTAAAGTTTCGCCAATAAACAACAGATGTTTGAATGTAAGCCCAAGTAATTTGTCAAACCCTTCTCATACGTACAACTTAAGTATGAGGTAAGAATCATTTAAAAAGAGTATTTATGCCCCTAGAACCTTCTAAAGGATTTTACATAACTGATTTCGCTTATTCTTTCAGCCAATCACAATGTAAATTTTTTTTTAAATCGGCACCTTTTTTGGGTATTTTGTTTTTTTTTTTAACAACTTGAGGACAATTTGAAAACATGCTCGCCTTGGGTCACATTATTTGAATTCATTGTTCATTATTAATTTTTTGAAAAATGCAAAGTGAGCATATACATTTATTATATAACTTTTCTTTTAGTGTTCTGTTTTAATAACTTGGTGAATTGGGTGATGCAAAGTCCGTGTTAAGCTGACATCGAAAACGCCTGTTTTTATACTAAGAGTGATTTGCACACAGAGTGTATTAACTTTGGATAACGGTTGGTTGTACAGGTATAAAGGAATCGAGATAGATATAGACTTCCATATATCAAAATCATGAGTATCGAAAAACATTTGATTGCACCATGTCCGTCCGTCCGTCCGTCTCTTCGTTAACACGATAACTTGAGTAAATATTGAGATATCTTCACCAAATTTGGTACACGAGCTTATCTGGAATAGTTTTAATTTTAAGAGATGTGATTTTTCGAACTTGAACAATCTTTTGTTGGAAATAAATTGGGATAATTTGTTTTGCAGTCTTGATACCACTAAAAGGTTTGAGATATTTAAGTCTACTGTTCTGCAAATTTGTAGAAATGTCATAATAGAGCCTTGATGAAACTCCGAAATTTGAAAAATAAATTTTTCCGTAAATTTAAAAGAACTCAAAATCCAACGTTTTTCAACTTGTATAAAGAGTATGATAAGAAATTCGCGTGTCTGGATAAATTCTTACACAGAAATTATATTTTAAATTATGAGGAAAATCTTAAATCTAACCCAAAATCGTTTTGGAACTTTGTCAACTCGAAGAAATCAGTTTCGAATACTCCGTCCTCTCTTTTTCTTGCTGAAGAAGCTGTCGATACTCTGGAGGACGCTGCAAATCTTTTTGCTGAATACTTTATGAACAATTTCAATTCTGACTCTGTCAATCATGATAATATTACTTTTAATATTCAGGCTTCTATTGACTTCGGTAATGTATTAATGTCTAAGGAAGATGTTCTTAATGGGCTTATTCGGCTTAAGACGTCGACGAGTACCGATATCGATGGGTTCTCTGCAATTTTGTTTAAACAATGTGATTCCCTAGTATATCCACTGTTGTTAATTTTTAATAATTCGTTATCTACAGGTACTTTTATTGATGCGTGGAAAGTAGCGTTCATTACACCTATTTTCAAGAGCGGCAATAAAAATGATATTACTAATTATAGGCCTATTTCAAAACTTTCCACCATTGCGAAGCTCTTTGAATGTATCATCCAAGATAAATTACGTTTCTGTGTAAAGAATTTTGTGTGTCCAGAGCAGCATGGATTTTTTTTAGGACGTTCAACTGTGTCTAATCTGATTATTTTCTCGGATGACTGCCTCGCAGCCTTTCAGGCAGGATATCAGGTTGACGTTGTGTATACTGACTTTTCCAAGGCATTCGATCGGGTCTCCCATGTTATTTTGATAAAAAAGTTAGCCTGTTTGGGCTTTCACTCAGTATTTTTGAGTTGGATTGAATCCTACTTATTTAGTCGTCGTTGCATGGTTGTAGTTGATGGTGTTAGGTCTCGTCCATTCGTTGCTTCCTGCGGTGTTCCACAAGGTAGTATCCTGGGTCCACTGTTTTTTGTCATGTTTATTAATGATATTCTCTCTTGCTTCTCTAAAGTAAGATTCTTGCTGTATGCAGATGACCTTAAGATATACTTGCCTATTGATAGCCTTCATGATGCGGTATTGTTGCAAGAAGCTTTGGATAAACTTAGTAACTGGTGTAATAATAATCGGTTATCGCTTAACCTAAAAAAGTGCTTTCAAATAACTTTTTCAAAGCGTGTCAACTTGATTGATACCGTGTATCAAATATCAAACTCGCCCCTGTTGCGGGTTAGTGAAATTAAGGACTTGGGAGTAATATTTGACTCGAAGTTTTCGTTTTCAAGTCATATTAATGTGTGCATTGCTAAGTCGTATGCCATGCCAGCTTTTGTTAGGCGTCATAGCTTGGATTTCAGTGACCCGTATACGCTAAAGCTTTTATATTCTGCGTTTGTGCGATCCAAACTTGAGTACGCTTGTTTCATCTGGTCTCCATATTATTCCTGCCATGTTGCAAGAATTTAACGAATCCAAAAAGTATTCGTACACTTTGCATTACGCAGTCTGCGCTTCTCGGATCCTATCCCGACTTATAAACCTCGTTGCTTATTGATTAACTTAAGATCATTGCGGCTAGAGCTCTTCGTGCTTCTGAGTTTTTTCATATTGGTGTTCTCAGGGCTCTTTATGCGCGGAATGCTCCAATTACTAGAGCCTTAATTGAGTTCAATAGCATTTCTAAATGTTGTGAGATAGATTTTTCTTGTTCGAAAGATGGCTTTCTGAGTATTTTAAATACTTTTTATAAGTAAGGTAATTTATATTATTTTACATTGTTAACTACTTTACACTTTTATAATTACCATATAAGATTCTTTGTTAATTGGCTTACATAAATAAATAAATAAATAACATTTGAATAGTTAGAAAGAGTTAAATTTCGCAATTAGCTTCTTATAACTGGCAGCGATGCGCATCCGTTGATATCACTTTCGACCATATCCGACCAATTTTCGATATGAACCATAAATGGCCTAAACAGTCTTAAACGAGTAGAAAATATAGTAACACGCCGAACGCCGCCGCCGCGCCGATATTTTTGACATTGGGCGGCGGCGTGCGAAAAACGACCAAAATCGGCGGCGGCGGCGGCGTTTATCGGCAACAAAAAGCCTTCCTCTGCACACTTCTTGATCCACCAGCCTTTTGATGGGGCTTCCACGTTTTGGGCCGGATGCAGGATGTGCGGATAAGGGACGGTTCTTTTTCCCCCTCTGTTCTCTCTTCTCTTGCACGAATAGAAGGCTGTGTAGACTGAGTGAGGGCAGCACCATTTAGAGAAGGCAGGCGAAACTTTGGTATTTTGTTCATCTTAGTCAACAGTAGCACCTCCATATTTACTGCCCAAACGTAAATCCCACTAAGCGTCCCTTCAAGTATTTCACTTAAAGTCGAGGAGAACGGACATGATACAGCAAAATACGACGTCGTTTGCATATGCTCCACGTTCAGCGCAACCACCCTCAGAAGCGGTGAGAGAGCTCTTCCCTGGGAAGTTCCTCTGTTCAAATGGCGGGTCGTTGTAAGCGAACACATGTTAGCTTGTATTACCCTATTCTCCAGCATTGATTTCGTCCATTGGCAGACAAGGCTGTTTACACCAGCCCTGTCCAGGGTGTTGGTAACCGTGCAGATTTCTATATCGTCTTGAGTCCATTTAGGTCCGACCTAATGTGGATATCTAAGAGCATTTCCAGAACCTTCAGCACGAAGGGGGTAAGGCTAACTGGTATGTAGTCCTTAGCGTATTCATGTGATCTGCTTTGGGTAAGAAAATTACCTTAACCCGTCTCCAGCGCTTTGAGGAATGTAGACAAGAGCGATGCTCGTTCTATGCATCTTTTACAGCCAAAGAATAAAAGGCTCACCGAGTTTCTGAAGCATCACCGGAGTGATGCTGTCAGAGCCCGGTGATTTGAAGGGGAAGAAAATATTAATAGCTAATCTTATTTTTTCCCTGTTAATGACCGAGTCTAGCAACCTGTCTGAGGAAAGCAGCGGACTGCGCGTCCCTCGGTTAGATGTGGACCAGGGAAATAAGTATTCAATCACGAAGTGATTGTTGTGATGTTCCTATCTGATGCTGTACTACTCACGACTGTTGTTAAGCCTAGGACTTATACCCAAGTACAGGTGTGGCCAGTAGCTACTTTGGAGTGATGTAGGTCCTAAATCGCTAAAGATATTGACATGAAATTTGTCATGCTAGGTCCATGCATTGATGAGATATAAGCTTTCAAAGTTGATACCTACGACTTCTTATACCCGCGTACAGGTGTGGCCAGTAGCTTTTTTCTCGTTTTTTGAAGGAAACAATTTTTTATTTATTATTTTCTATATAAAATATTATTTTATTGATTATTTCTTATAACTAAATATGCAAACAAATTTAAAAGTTTCAATTGTCTTCATTATTTTCACAAATATTACATGTAAATGTATTTGAAGAATGCTGTATGCATATTGGGCGCTGACATATTCTGCACATGTTACGCGTTCGTCTTCTGTGTTGGTCATGGATGTAGCAGAGAAAACAGCTTCCAACCTGCTGTTTCTTTGGTTTTGCACCAGCAGCTGCAGACGTTGATGGCCTATTGTCAGCACTTCCTTGCAAGGCCGTACTTATGAAACTCGCGACTGCAATTTTTGTGTTGAAGTTCCGCATTACTTGCTGATTCACCGACCGCTCTTAAATTATGGGCATAGACAGTTCCTTGGCGAGCTGGCGAAGAAATCTCTTACGCTTCGCATTGGTGCATCTGATGTTGGGATTATTCTCATAATATATGATGTACGCTGCCAATGCCGTCAAATCAATCATATTGAAGAATAGGGACAACGGCCAACGCTTTGTCATCCTTTGGCAAGTATATTCTCCAAGCAATTGGTCCATCACGCCCACTCCTCCTTTTGTCTTGTTATAAAACTTGATCATTTCTGGTTTGCCGCTTTCGCCAATGTGGTCATCGTCATGCATTGATGATAGTAATACAACTGCCTTGTTTTTTTCGGCACATAGGAGCAAATGGATATGTTGGGCCTAAAACCGAATGTACTTGACCTCTCTGCACGATCTTTGTGTGCCAACATCTCCTTTGGTATGTAGGGCTTATTTTTCCGCAGAGTTCCAACTGCCGTCAAATTCATGGATGACAAGCTTTCCAGTAGATTTAGGGATGCAAAAAAATTTTCCATCGTTATATTTTGGCCGGTTCCATGAAAGCGGCTTACTAAATCCTTGACCACGCGTTCACCCTGGTTAGTTTCCCGTCCCGTAGGTGCTTGGCCAGTATATATTTGTCCATGCAGTGGATATGCGTTTTTGGCAGCACATACCCACCACACTTTGATGTCATATTTTGCCGGTTTCGATGGGATTTATTGCGTGAAACGGGTGCGACCACGATATGGAAAGAGCTGCTCATCTACAGTTAGATATTCACTTGGCTTATATGACTGCTCAAAGTTGTAGTTCATCATGGTCCACAGCTCGGATATTGGTGCAGCTTTGTCAGTTACCAAACGTTGTGCCCGTGTGTTGCCATTGTCAAACCTTATAAACCGCAGTATGGCCTGAAAGCGGTTAATGCCCATTGACGCACGATATAATGGACAATTTTCCACCGACCACAAGTCCGGCGCACATTCGGCATTGCTGCGGTTAGCGCCAGTCATAATAAGCACTCCAATGAACGCATACATTTCGCTCAAAGTAAACTTCTTCCATGTTTTTGGTTCCGCCTCTGGATGTTTTGCGTTTAATTCCACATATGTAGCTTCTGCTTTTTTGTTGGTGTAGCGTACTATAATATCCACCATTTCCGGAGTCATAAAACATTTATATGTATTGACTATTGACATCATAGTAGTTGATCTTGCGGGCCCACTTCGCTGTCGCAAAATATTTTGTTGCCTAGTTTGACGTGCAAGTCGTGGCTATGAGCTCCATATGGTACTATCACGTGCTACGAATTCAGCTGCACGCAAATTAATCTCCTCAGAATCAGCTGCAGCATTGGATTCATTGTCAGATTCTTCGTAATCAGCCTCATCTACCAGGGCATTGTCAATTGTGTAATCAGGGTCTTCTACATCCGATTCAACCACGCCATCTGCTACTGCTACTTGTTCGCTTTCATCCCCTTCAGGGTCGGAAAATAATTCATCATCTGAGATTTCGTCAAACAGGTTTTGTATGTACTGCTCTTTTTCAGCGTCAGATAATCTATATAAAAATAATTAATTTTTATTCCATTTATGAAATTATATTTGAGTTATTTGTATTTACCTCATATATTGATTCGAAGACAAATATTCCATGTTCCTTCTGCTATCCATCTTGTAAGATTTTACATTTTTTCTGACTTGTTATTTTCACAAATATAAATCAACTTCACACTTCAAAAGAACGCTTTACAATGAATATAAACTCGCAAAACTGCCGTTTATATAGCTGCAACCCTTAAGTTTCTGGAAGAATTTCTTACCTGCCAGGTAGTTGGATTATATCAAATGTTGTTTGTCAGCAAATTCTAGCAAGGGTACAATATAATGTCTTCTTCTAAATAATTAAGAGTGCGCGAAAAAGGTTGTATTCTAAAAATTCTAACAACAATAGAAATTATTGACTTCTTAGAAATAATTTAGAATGCGCGCAATTCTCAGAAGCAGGCTACAAATATATGTTTATAACTACTCAAAATGTTCGTAAGACAGTCAGCTACAACATTGCATTAAAAAAATAACTTGTTTCTCAGAAAAAATTAGAAAAAACGGGTAAAACAGGCTACTGGCCACACCTGTACCCGGGTATAAGAAGTCGTAGTAAAAGTTGGGTATAAGTCCTAGGGTTAATAGACGAGCAAAAGGATTGCCATGACTTGGCCTTGACTATCCTTATTACTTTCTTGTATTTCTTGAGTGCTTTGTGATATGGTTGCCATATCTTAGTTAAGAAGCATTCATTGTATAACTTACGTACTTTTGATCTTAGCGTCCTAAGTTCATCGCTCCACAAAGGCGGGGATTTTTCATTTTGGATGTTAATTGGGGTAGTTTTGTTGTAGGATATTGAAGAGCGTGCTCAAGATTATCTACCGCATCGTCCAGTTTTTGCGGCTTGGTGATATTTAGCTTAGAATTCGCGCGTTCAAAAGATTTTGATGCTAGACTAATGAATTTATCCCATTTCGTCCTGTAGCGGAGATCTGAACTTTATTTCGAAGAAGTTCCAGCGGTAATCGGAAAGTGAGGGCTTATCTGATGCCCGCCACTTATCAACCAACGTCAAACCATCGTCCGAGGCTAACGTGAGATCCAGCACTTCCTTTCATCAATTATACCTCTCCGAACTGTGAAATATAAAGGTAGACTTCGTCCCCTTATTGCAGATACTTTAATTTGAGTTTAGTATATAGTTGAAAAGGGACTCACCTCTATGGTTTGTAGGTTTGCTACCCCATATCATGTGTCCAGAATTGGCATCGCAGCCTATGAAAATTTTGTGGCTTTGGTTGTTTTCTATGAAAGGTTTGTGGCCGGGAGGTGGGCGTCCCTATCATGGACCATGTACGCCGACACTAGGTGTATACTAGCGTATGGTTACTCTTACCTTCCAGGTTGACTAACATTAAATCTGATATACTGTAATTAGAACATAAGAATGCATTAAAACTTTTCTTTCTTTTCATTAAAATGCACGCTCGTGGCTTCCCTTCATCATCTCTGTAGAACAGATTATATGAACTACTGTTCAGCCCCATAACCTTTTGGTTGTAAATCCAGCACCCTTGGATGAAACTAATGTCAATTAAATGCAAAAGATTGATCTGAGACATATTTAATGTTTGTTGCTTTAGTCCCCACTACTTATGCTGACGGTACCTCATCTTTTATAATTTGCCAGTGCTCTATGGCCTGGATGCTTCTGTTGAACAGTTAATGCATTCCAGCAGCCCCTCATCTGATCCTACAAGGGGGCAACGAAATTCGCGACCGTGGCCTCCGTTAGGAAATCTAGGGATGCCTGGTCAGCGCATTTGATTATCCTGTACCCCCGAAGCGTTTCAGAGGAGTCAAACACTGGGTGGGATCTTGCCGGGTTGTTAAGCACTCGAGGTATTGCAAGCTTTGACAGCCTGAACTCCACTTCCACTCAGTTCTGTTGCATGGATGCTGGTGATATGCTGTTGGCATTAACTGTGGCCACTTTTAGATGGTCCCTGGCAACGTCGCTGAAGTTTCTCTGTAGTGCGACTGCCGCTTCCAACCTTTTGGCTTTCTTCGGTACCGCCTCAGAGGTGTTGTCGTTTTTAGAAATGTTCCTATTTTGAGAAACGTCGCTGACGTCGGTTCGTTCGTATTTATTATAGTGTTCTTGATAAAAGAGTTAATGTTTGGTCCTTCCAGTATACCGGAAAGGGTTGGTCACTCGTCCGCAGAGCTGGCATGCCTAGAGAGGGTACTTATACAACCGACTGAAATGAAATATTTCCTTGTAACCCGCCGCAGTCTGTGGTTCTCTCGTTAGAGAAACGCCGCAGGCAGCCGCGGGGTGTTGGCGCGGCTGTCCTATCATTCCCCACATCCCCGGGGGAGGGTCGATAGACTGTTAGGCTTGTCTACCTCAGCCAATAGATGAGGTGAATGGTCGGCATTCCTCTAAGTTCACCGGAATCTGTGGTGCCGTCGTTTGAGGGATGCCGGCTTAAGCCCTTTCGCCGGGGAAGGCGGTGGGAAATGATTGACGTTTTCGCTTATTCTGACAAGAACTGCATGCGTATTTTAGACTGGAAATATAACACCTAATCCAAAAAACAATTTTTTACGTTTTATGTATCTATACTTTTGACTCTTTTAAGGCTTAAGGATAAGTATACTTCCTTTGGTCCAACTTGTGTGAAGCTAGTCTTATGAAAATTAGTTTAGGGTAAGGAATGTTTAATTGTTCTTATAAAACTCATTTAGTAATGCCAGTAAAAAATTTTATCTTTTCTTTCAGAAGCTGCTCTGGTCGCTTGGAAATACAAAGCTGCAAGGGACATAGTGGTTATCCTGTAACTCATTTTTGGCGCCGAGTTAATAACGTCATATATTTTCAATCGAAAGGTACTCACGACCACCCAAAACCGGAAGCAAAAGGTTCCACAGAAATTCGACGTCTATTGGCGAGCAGCCAACGCGCACGCAAGGTGCCTTCAAGCGGAAAGGAAACAAGCAGTCTAGAATATAATAGAAAAATTGATACAAAATACTGGAATAAAGAATTTTATGAGAAGAGTTCCATGAAAGAACCACCAAAGTATCAAGACTTGTCGAAAAAAGATATTCGTAAAGTGGTTCCGATGGCATCTATTTCAGAAATGTCTCCAAATCTGTGCTATAATGCTGTAAATTTAGTTGATAATTCAAATGTCAACCATATAAGTGTGACACCTAATATAAAACATAAAGAGTTTACATTAGTTGATAATCATCAACGTTCTTCAAATGTTTCATCTTCTCTTTCCTTTTACTATTCTCCAACTCCCCATCAGAAACTACTCACCGAAAAGGTTAAACCGGCGGATTGTAGTTCCACAGGTGACTTACAGTTTTATACACCAGGATATCGAGACACAAACAACTTTAATACAAATTATAATGATACGTCAAATGAAAAATTCGCCTCTGGATATAATTGCGATGATTATTACTATCACTGTTGCGTTCCATGCTCGTCGTCATCTATCTCTCATACTCATACTCACCCCAACAACCAGCGACATGAATTCGCTAGGTCTGTCGCATATTTCGCTGCCCAAACCACAGAAATATTAAATACTGTATTTGAGCCTGTTTCATTGGAACAAATTCCGTTACCTCAAGTTCACAGAGACTTTAATTTGGTTTTTGATGATAATTATCAAAATGTAACCACCGACAAACATCTGGAGGATCAGTTACAGTATCATTGCACAAATGATGGCATGCCCAATTCTGAGTTTTTCTATTGCAACTCGGGAAATGATAATGATACTTGGAACATTTGCATTTAATTATACAATAACATGCTTAAAATTGTATTGCTTTTTATTTTTAATTTATATATTTAAATATGCTGGTATTTATGAAAAAGCAACAGACATATTAATTGAATCGATTAAAATGATTTAGGCAAGGTCTTTTATTATCTTTATTGTCTTATATATATCATATATATCACTTGTTTCGATCCGTTTTCCCACTAAAGTGTGTGGACGAAACGTATGTTAGTAATATAAGTACAATAAGCTTTTAAGAAGTTGAAGAAATTATGTAAGCAGCCGCACATACCTTTTGACCTGAAGCAATCAGTGCCAAACAAAAGGGGAGGGAGCTATTTGTCAAGAGCTAAATGTAAGCCGCAACTTTAAGTTGGCAGATCATTGCAGCGTTTTCCAAGAGGGAGTTGCTGCAATCAAAGATGCGGTGGAATGCTATCCAGTGCTACTAAGGTTAGGGGAAGAAAATATTAATAGCTAATCTTATTTTTTCCCTGTTAATGACCGAGTCTAGCAACCTGTCTGAGGAAAGCAGCGGACTGCGCGTCCCTCGGTTAGATGTGGACCAGGGAAATAAGTATTCAATCACGAAGTGATTGTTGTGATGTTCCTATCTGATGCTGTACTACTCACGACTGTTGTTAAGCCTAGGACTTATACCCAAGTACAGGTGTGGCCAGTAGCTACTTTGGAGTGATGTAGGTCCTAAATCGCTAAAGATATTGACATGAAATTTGTCATGCTAGGTCCATGCATTGATGAGATATAAGCTTTCAAAGTTGATACCTACGACTTCTTATACCCGCGTACAGGTGTGGCCAGTAGCTTTTTTCTCGTTTTTTGAAGGAAACAATTTTTTATTTATTATTTTCTATATAAAATATTATTTTATTGATTATTTCTTATAACTAAATATGCAAACAAATTTAAAAGTTTCAATTGTCTTCATTATTTTCACAAATATTACATGTAAATGTATTTGAAGAATGCTGTATGCATATTGGGCGCTGACATATTCTGCACATGTTACGCGTTCGTCTTCTGTGTTGGTCATGGATGTAGCAGAGAAAACAGCTTCCAACCTGCTGTTTCTTTGGTTTTGCACCAGCAGCTGCAGACGTTGATGGCCTATTGTCAGCACTTCCTTGCAAGGCCGTACTTATGAAACTCGCGACTGCAATTTTTGTGTTGAAGTTCCGCATTACTTGCTGATTCACCGACCGCTCTTAAATTATGGGCATAGACAGTTCCTTGGCGAGCTGGCGAAGAAATCTCTTACGCTTCGCATTGGTGCATCTGATGTTGGGATTATTCTCATAATATATGATGTACGCTGCCAATGCCGTCAAATCAATCATATTGAAGAATAGGGACAACGGCCAACGCTTTGTCATCCTTTGGCAAGTATATTCTCCAAGCAATTGGTCCATCACGCCCACTCCTCCTTTTGTCTTGTTATAAAACTTGATCATTTCTGGTTTGCCGCTTTCGCCAATGTGGTCATCGTCATGCATTGATGATAGTAATACAACTGCCTTGTTTTTTTCGGCACATAGGAGCAAATGGATATGTTGGGCCTAAAACCGAATGTACTTGACCTCTCTGCACGATCTTTGTGTGCCAACATCTCCTTTGGTATGTAGGGCTTATTTTTCCGCAGAGTTCCAACTGCCGTCAAATTCATGGATGACAAGCTTTCCAGTAGATTTAGGGATGCAAAAAAATTTTCCATCGTTATATTTTGGCCGGTTCCATGAAAGCGGCTTACTAAATCCTTGACCACGCGTTCACCCTGGTTAGTTTCCCGTCCCGTAGGTGCTTGGCCAGTATATATTTGTCCATGCAGTGGATATGCGTTTTTGGCAGCACATACCCACCACACTTTGATGTCATATTTTGCCGGTTTCGATGGGATTTATTGCGTGAAACGGGTGCGACCACGATATGGAAAGAGCTGCTCATCTACAGTTAGATATTCACTTGGCTTATATGACTGCTCAAAGTTGTAGTTCATCATGGTCCACAGCTCGGATATTGGTGCAGCTTTGTCAGTTACCAAACGTTGTGCCCGTGTGTTGCCATTGTCAAACCTTATAAACCGCAGTATGGCCTGAAAGCGGTTAATGCCCATTGACGCACGATATAATGGACAATTTTCCACCGACCACAAGTCCGGCGCACATTCGGCATTGCTGCGGTTAGCGCCAGTCATAATAAGCACTCCAATGAACGCATACATTTCGCTCAAAGTAAACTTCTTCCATGTTTTTGGTTCCGCCTCTGGATGTTTTGCGTTTAATTCCACATATGTAGCTTCTGCTTTTTTGTTGGTGTAGCGTACTATAATATCCACCATTTCCGGAGTCATAAAACATTTATATGTATTGACTATTGACATCATAGTAGTTGATCTTGCGGGCCCACTTCGCTGTCGCAAAATATTTTGTTGCCTAGTTTGACGTGCAAGTCGTGGCTATGAGCTCCATATGGTACTATCACGTGCTACGAATTCAGCTGCACGCAAATTAATCTCCTCAGAATCAGCTGCAGCATTGGATTCATTGTCAGATTCTTCGTAATCAGCCTCATCTACCAGGGCATTGTCAATTGTGTAATCAGGGTCTTCTACATCCGATTCAACCACGCCATCTGCTACTGCTACTTGTTCGCTTTCATCCCCTTCAGGGTCGGAAAATAATTCATCATCTGAGATTTCGTCAAACAGGTTTTGTATGTACTGCTCTTTTTCAGCGTCAGATAATCTATATAAAAATAATTAATTTTTATTCCATTTATGAAATTATATTTGAGTTATTTGTATTTACCTCATATATTGATTCGAAGACAAATATTCCATGTTCCTTCTGCTATCCATCTTGTAAGATTTTACATTTTTTCTGACTTGTTATTTTCACAAATATAAATCAACTTCACACTTCAAAAGAACGCTTTACAATGAATATAAACTCGCAAAACTGCCGTTTATATAGCTGCAACCCTTAAGTTTCTGGAAGAATTTCTTACCTGCCAGGTAGTTGGATTATATCAAATGTTGTTTGTCAGCAAATTCTAGCAAGGGTACAATATAATGTCTTCTTCTAAATAATTAAGAGTGCGCGAAAAAGGTTGTATTCTAAAAATTCTAACAACAATAGAAATTATTGACTTCTTAGAAATAATTTAGAATGCGCGCAATTCTCAGAAGCAGGCTACAAATATATGTTTATAACTACTCAAAATGTTCGTAAGACAGTCAGCTACAACATTGCATTAAAAAAATAACTTGTTTCTCAGAAAAAATTAGAAAAAACGGGTAAAACAGGCTACTGGCCACACCTGTACCCGGGTATAAGAAGTCGTAGTAAAAGTTGGGTATAAGTCCTAGGGTTAATAGACGAGCAAAAGGATTGCCATGACTTGGCCTTGACTATCCTTATTACTTTCTTGTATTTCTTGAGTGCTTTGTGATATGGTTGCCATATCTTAGTTAAGAAGCATTCATTGTATAACTTACGTACTTTTGATCTTAGCGTCCTAAGTTCATCGCTCCACAAAGGCGGGGATTTTTCATTTTGGATGTTAATTGGGGTAGTTTTGTTGTAGGATATTGAAGAGCGTGCTCAAGATTATCTACCGCATCGTCCAGTTTTTGCGGCTTGGTGATATTTAGCTTAGAATTCGCGCGTTCAAAAGATTTTGATGCTAGACTAATGAATTTATCCCATTTCGTCCTGTAGCGGAGATCTGAACTTTATTTCGAAGAAGTTCCAGCGGTAATCGGAAAGTGAGGGCTTATCTGATGCCCGCCACTTATCAACCAACGTCAAACCATCGTCCGAGGCTAACGTGAGATCCAGCACTTCCTTTCATCAATTATACCTCTCCGAACTGTGAAATATAAAGGTAGACTTCGTCCCCTTATTGCAGATACTTTAATTTGAGTTTAGTATATAGTTGAAAAGGGACTCACCTCTATGGTTTGTAGGTTTGCTACCCCATATCATGTGTCCAGAATTGGCATCGCAGCCTATGAAAATTTTGTGGCTTTGGTTGTTTTCTATGAAAGGTTTGTGGCCGGGAGGTGGGCGTCCCTATCATGGACAATGTACGCCGACACTAGGTGTATACTAGCGTATGGTTACTCTTACCTTCCAGGTTGACTAACATTAAATCTGATATACTGTAATTAGAACATAAGAATGCATTAAAACTTTTCTTTCTTTTCATTAAAATGCACGCTCGTGGCTTCCCTTCATCATCTCTGTAGAACAGATTATATGAACTACTGTTCAGCCCCATAACCTTTTGGTTGTAAATCCAGCACCCTTGGATGAAACTAATGTCAATTAAATGCAAAAGATTGATCTGAGACATATTTAATGTTTGTTGCTTTAGTCCCCACTACTTATGCTGACGGTACCTCATCTTTTATAATTTGCCAGTGCTCTATGGCCTGGATGCTTCTGTTGAACAGTTAATGCATTCCAGCAGCCCCTCATCTGATCCTACAAGGGGGCAACGAAATTCGCGACCGTGGCCTCCGTTAGGAAATCTAGGGATGCCTGGTCAGCGCATTTGATTATCCTGTACCCCCGAAGCGTTTCAGAGGAGTCAAACACTGGGTGGGATCTTGCCGGGTTGTTAAGCACTCGAGGTATTGCAAGCTTTGACAGCCTGAACTCCACTTCCACTCAGTTCTGTTGCATGGATGCTGGTGATATGCTGTTGGCATTAACTGTGGCCACTTTTAGATGGTCCCTGGCAACGTCGCTGAAGTTTCTCTGTAGTGCGACTGCCGCTTCCAACCTTTTGGCTTTCTTCGGTACCGCCTCAGAGGTGTTGTCGTTTTTAGAAATGTTCCTATTTTGAGAAACGTCGCTGACGTCGGTTCGTTCGTATTTATTATAGTGTTCTTGATAAAAGAGTTAATGTTTGGTCCTTCCAGTATACCGGAAAGGGTTGGTCACTCGTCCGCAGAGCTGGCATGCCTAGAGAGGGTACTTATACAACCGACTGAAATGAAATATTTCCTTGTAACCCGCCGCAGTCTGTGGTTCTCTCGTTAGAGAAACGCCGCAGGCAGCCGCGGGGTGTTGGCGCGGCTGTCCTATCATTCCCCACATCCCCGGGGGAGGGTCGATAGACTGTTAGGCTTGTCTACCTCAGCCAATAGATGAGGTGAATGGTCGGCATTCCTCTAAGTTCACCGGAATCTGTGGTGCCGTCGTTTGAGGGATGCCGGCTTAAGCCCTTTCGCCGGGGAAGGCGGTGGGAAATGATTGACGTTTTCGCTTATTCTGACAAGAACTGCATGCGTATTTTAGACTGGAAATATAACACCTAATCCAAAAAACAATTTTTTACGTTTTATGTATCTATACTTTTGACTCTTTTAAGGCTTAAGGATAAGTATACTTCCTTTGGTCCAACTTGTGTGAAGCTAGTCTTATGAAAATTAGTTTAGGGTAAGGAATGTTTAATTGTTCTTATAAAACTCATTTAGTAATGCCAGTAAAAAATTTTATCTTTTCTTTCAGAAGCTGCTCTGGTCGCTTGGAAATACAAAGCTGCAAGGGACATAGTGGTTATCCTGTAACTCATTTTTGGCGCCGAGTTAATAACGTCATATATTTTCAATCGAAAGGTACTCACGACCACCCAAAACCGGAAGCAAAAGGTTCCACAGAAATTCGACGTCTATTGGCGAGCAGCCAACGCGCACGCAAGGTGCCTTCAAGCGGAAAGGAAACAAGCAGTCTAGAATATAATAGAAAAATTGATACAAAATACTGGAATAAAGAATTTTATGAGAAGAGTTCCATGAAAGAACCACCAAAGTATCAAGACTTGTCGAAAAAAGATATTCGTAAAGTGGTTCCGATGGCATCTATTTCAGAAATGTCTCCAAATCTGTGCTATAATGCTGTAAATTTAGTTGATAATTCAAATGTCAACCATATAAGTGTGACACCTAATATAAAACATAAAGAGTTTACATTAGTTGATAATCATCAACGTTCTTCAAATGTTTCATCTTCTCTTTCCTTTTACTATTCTCCAACTCCCCATCAGAAACTACTCACCGAAAAGGTTAAACCGGCGGATTGTAGTTCCACAGGTGACTTACAGTTTTATACACCAGGATATCGAGACACAAACAACTTTAATACAAATTATAATGATACGTCAAATGAAAAATTCGCCTCTGGATATAATTGCGATGATTATTACTATCACTGTTGCGTTCCATGCTCGTCGTCATCTATCTCTCATACTCATACTCACCCCAACAACCAGCGACATGAATTCGCTAGGTCTGTCGCATATTTCGCTGCCCAAACCACAGAAATATTAAATACTGTATTTGAGCCTGTTTCATTGGAACAAATTCCGTTACCTCAAGTTCACAGAGACTTTAATTTGGTTTTTGATGATAATTATCAAAATGTAACCACCGACAAACATCTGGAGGATCAGTTACAGTATCATTGCACAAATGATGGCATGCCCAATTCTGAGTTTTTCTATTGCAACTCGGGAAATGATAATGATACTTGGAACATTTGCATTTAATTATACAATAACATGCTTAAAATTGTATTGCTTTTTATTTTTAATTTATATATTTAAATATGCTGGTATTTATGAAAAAGCAACAGACATATTAATTGAATCGATTAAAATGATTTAGGCAAGGTCTTTTATTATCTTTATTGTCTTATATATATCATATATATCACTTGTTTCGATCCGTTTTCCCACTAAAGTGTGTGGACGAAACGTATGTTAGTAATATAAGTACAATAAGCTTTTAAGAAGTTGAAGAAATTATGTAAGCAGCCGCACATACCTTTTGACCTGAAGCAATCAGTGCCAAACAAAAGGGGAGGGAGCTATTTGTCAAGAGCTAAATGTAAGCCGCAACTTTAAGTTGGCAGATCATTGCAGCGTTTTCCAAGAGGGAGTTGCTGCAATCAAAGATGCGGTGGAATGCTATCCAGTGCTACTAAGGTTAGGGAATTTAACATCTACTCTGCCTTTACTAGGGTAAGCACATTGTCGTTGTGTTAGGGCTTAGCCGAACTCCATAGCGCCTGACTATGAGACGGAGCGGCTTAGGACTGCCATCTACGCCGTTTCGCCTCATAGGAGGACGGCGGGATATCGGTGAAAATGACCTGCCAACCCCTAATCTAGGGTGTTATGCAGACCTTGCCTATTGGACGATTTGCAGCCAGGGGATCTTCGGGAAGTATTGATGGCCTTACTGCTGTGGTAAGGCGGCTGCTCTGGGGGGCGGTTCTTTCCCGTAAATAATACTGGACCACTGAGAACACCTTGTAGGGCAGGTGGTCGTACGACCAAGATGAACGACTCAATACCTAATTTTAATAAGGACGATGATAAGGGGAGGACTGCGTCGCAAGCCAAGGACGACAAAAACGCATTAAGCGATGTGTCGGACTCAGGGAGCGAGAGTAGTGCTGATTCAATAAAGTCCGTGTTGGAAAAGCATACAAATGAAAACCGAGTAGTAGAGCGGAGAAGGGTAAGAAGCAGGGGAAGTAAGAGGGCTCTGTCGCAGTACCATGCAGCACTAAGAATTATCCAACGCTTGGGAGCAGAGGTTGACCACAGAAGTGGAGATCAAGCGTTTGGAATGCGCTCATGAGGCGGTAAAAGTAGGTCGAAAGCATTTCAAAAGGTTTGCTGCGAGAAACCCTCCGTACTGCAACCACTATGGGTAGGAAGAAGCGTCGAATGGCAGACAGCATAATAAAGAGACAACATTTGGCGGAAGGCGACAAGCCTGCCTTCAAGAGGCAGAAAGGACCCAGTCCCAGAGCTGCGAGACAGGGCATCCGCATAGACAAGTCCAAATAGCGAGGTAGCAGTAATGGGTGAAGATAATAGCGCGCGACAACATCGAGAGCTTGCGGTGGCTGGAAGAAGCGGCTCCAAACATCCATAGGCACGAACGCGCGGTTTGAGGTGGTAGATAAAGCGCATATCCCCACGGTACCTAAAGTTAAGGAATGGATACCATGCGTGATGAAGTCGGAGGGCATAGTGGGCAGAAGCAGAATCCGAATATACCGACACAGGACAGAAAGGTACTTACTCTATCTAGGCCTGCGAAGGAAGGTCAGTTCTGCATTTTCCAAATAAACAAGAAGGCGGAGGATATATTGTACACGCAGCTTGGCAAAATTTCCTGGGGTACAGGAAAAATTTTCATCCGGAGAAGTAGAAAATAACTTCAAAATCCTAAGAGAAAAGGGACAGGTGGAGGACGCGGACGTCACCACAAAGGTGTTAGAAGAGGACCAACAGCCAAATGGTGCTACGAGTCGCATTGAGGAACACCCAACACAGCATTTACGACCCGGGAAAAGAAGTCCCGAGGATAACAATCGTATTTTGCAAGAAGTGGAAAAGCTGAAGAGGGCCTCGAAATCCTTAAACCAAAAGGGCATGGTGAGGACGAAGACGTCACGACGAAGATGCTGAGGGGGGCAAATAGCCCAATGGTGTTGCGTGTCTTACAGATAAACCTCCAACACAGAAGAGTGGCTTCGAGCGAACTCCTCCTAACCCTTGGGTAGGGTTAATATGACGCGCTGATCCAGGAACCGTGGCATTCACTACGCGCAAATGGAAGGAAGGATGCGAGCCGCATTCATGGTAGGGATACAGCTGCATTCTTATATGCTGCCTAATTACACTACTGAGGACCGCGCAGTGGTGGCCGTCGAGCAGAAGAATAAGCGGGCATTTATCCCCGCACAGGGATGTAGTGCAAGAGGCTATAACACGACGAAGAGCGCAAAGGTCGGTTGAACATAGGCGCGGATGCAAATGCGCACGACAGCGCGTGGGGAGGAGGAGACACGAATGAGAGAGGAGGGTCTCTATTTTTTTACATCCTGGAAACCAATTTGCAGATAGCCAACAGGCGAAGTGTCGCTAAATACATTGGACCATTATCCAGTAATGTTCTTGTTATTACATTGAGCTCTGGACGTGATATATCAAACCATCCTTATCCGACCCTGCATATATCAGATTCAGAATTCCCGTAAAGAGGGTAGAAAAGGGAGCATCCTTTAGAAACCCTAGGTCAACGAACTGGACAAAATTCCATAAACATAAAGTTGCCTGCAACAGGGCGACAGTTGTTACTAGGCAAGCAAAAAGATGGTACTGTAAACTAAAATTGAACCCTTCTCTCCCATCTAAGAAGCTGTGGAGCAATCTAAAAATTCTGCACATCCATGTAAAGAATAATGTGCAATGTGAAATTGGCCCTGATGTTATAAACGATTATTTCACTGAGAATGTAAGCCCCGCTAGTATTAGTGTCGACACAGAGTTGCTCTCACAACTTTTCATCCAAAACCCCTTTGAATTCATCTGCGTCAGCGAAAATGAAGTGTACAAAGCTGTCATGGCGATCAAGTCTTACGCAGTTGGAAATGATGGTATATACATGAAATTTGTTAAAATTTTACTTCCGTATATAGTAGGTGCTATCACTCACATTATTAACCATATCTTCACAAGTGGCTGTTTTCCGGATGCTTGGAAAAAGTCAATTATTTTTCCGACTCCAAAAAAACCTCCTGCGTCCAACACGAGTGACTATAGACCAATTAGTATCCTACCGTCATTTTCCAAAGTGTGTGAAAATTTGATGGCTGACCAAATTGCGGTGCATATTCAAAGGAATAATTTGCTTTCTCCATTGCAGTTTGGGTTTAGGCCTGGGCACAGTTGTGCTACTGCTATGCTTAAAACTGTAGATGACATAAGAACGCCAATTGATAAAGGAGATATAACTATACTTTGCCTCTTAGATTCCTCTAAGGCATTTGACTCAGTCAACCATTCTCTGTTATGCTGGAAGCTAAGGTATTTTTTTGGGTTCTCTGTTAGCTTTTCGAAACTGTTATTAAGTTATCTAACGGGAAGAGTTCAACGTGTTATATGTGATAATGCCTCATCTCAGTTCAGAGCTATCAAAGCAGGTGTCCCGCAAGGCTCAATCCTTGGCTCGCTCTTGTATGTTTATTAACGACGTATTTTCGGTGTGTAAATATGTTAGTGCGCATGCGTATGCTGATGACATTCAGTTATATCTTTCAAATCGTATCGGTCTTGTAGAAGATTTATGTTATAAAGTAAATAACGATCTATCTGCTATATTGTGCTGGGCGCAAAAAAATGTTTTGTGTTTAAATGCAAGTAAATCATATGTTGTACCCATACGTAAAACCGAAATAGACCCTGATGATATACCGCCTTTAGTAATTGGTACATCCCCCGTTGAGATCACTCACAATATAAAGAACCTTGGGTTTATAATAAATAATAAACTTAGCTGTGGTGATCATGTTAACAAATTGGTAAGCAATGTTTACTTTGTTCTGCGTAGGTTGAGAATGTCTGCAGTGTTTACGCCACAAGAGACACATAAAAAACTCGCGATACAATTGATTGTGCCCCATTTTACGTACGCAGAATTAGTATATAGTAAACTTGACTCGCTATCAGCAAATAAGGTGAATGTAGCCTTGAACAATGTTACACGGTATGTTTATGGTATAAGTCGTTATGCTCACATATCACCATGGCACGACAAAATTTTGGGTTGTAGTATTATGTAATATTTGGCAGCCAGGAACTGTATTTGTTTAAGTTGCTGGAATGGAAAACCCCTAAATATCTGTATGACAAGATTCAATTAACCAGATCTCAGAGACTAAACAGCTTAATAATCCCGAAATATAGTACACTAACATTTAGCCGGCTGTTTTTCATTAAAAAAAAAATAAATAAATGTAAAGCGCGATAACCTCCGAAGAGATCTAAGGCCGAGCTCCTCTTGCAATTTGCGTCGTGCTCCTCTTGATTTTCCCTACAAATTGGCCGGACGGGACCTACATGTTTTATGCCGACTCCGAACGGCATATGCAAGGCAGATGAGTTTTCACTGAGAGCTTTTCATGGCAGAAATACACCCGGAGCGCTTGCCAAACACTGCCGAGGGGCGACCCTGCTTAGAAAAATTTTCTTCTAATTGAAAAACCTTATTTCTAAAATTTTGATGTTGCTTTGCCCGGGAGTTGAACCCAGGGCATACGGTGTGATAGGCGGAGCACGCTACCATCACACCACGGTGGCTGCCGCTGTTTTTCAATAGTGCAATTAAAATGTCGAACAGGATTCTAGAAAATTTAAAATCACAACTAAATAGAAGCAACTTCAGAAAGCTAATATAAAAATATTTTAGTGACCTCGATATAACGCTGGCCTCGTAACTACAAATAAGCTGCTAATGTCTTAATCTCTATTTTCTGTATATCTCTATTTTCTAAATTTCACTTACTATCTATATCACTTACTGCCTTAAATTGTTAAGTGCCATTGCATTAGTATTAAGCTTAAATCATATATTTTATTTTATCCTTTAAGTAATGTTTTTTAAATATAAATACTAAATAATAGAATGTATCCCATTGCTGATGTACATATAAAAGACTGACTAGTCTTAGTTGTACAATGAAATTAATTGAATAAATGTTAAATGTTATGTTATGTTATGTTATATTATGTAGAAACAAACCTGAAAGAACGCAAAGAGGTTGCCAATGTGGAGAAACTGGAGGAGTCCAATGAGCCATTGTGGAGCAATGAGCTGAGTCTTCTCAAACGACAAGTAAAATAAATGGTTAAGCTAGCAAAGACCGCTGAAACCGAAGTTTGTCGGGACGAGTGCATGAGCTACGTGTCACCAGTTTGGTCGCCTGATCTTAGAAACACATACTGGAAAAGGCCACAGGCCTGTCAAAATGCTACAATCAGAACTGCCACAGGATGCCTCCTTATGACCCCCGAACACCACCCACATAATGAGGCCAAAGAGTCCCACATTAAAGAGCACAGCAAAATGCTGAACAGGGAGTTTTTGTCACAAACCAGGACATCCCAGCAAACAACTGCCTGATCTAGCACCGCCTCCAGTGGGGTTAAAGGAACATCTCCATAAGCACTATGACGAGATCCGCACCTGCCAACACAGCCGCTTGATCCAGACAAACATAAGCAGGCCCTTAGCCAAATCCACATAGAATCGGTAAACGCTTTTGCCAGTGAACCCCGTTATTAATATGCAATATCCTACCCTTGCAGTAGAAGAGAGCACACTACCAATGGAGACGCGATTCACCCTGGCCCAACGTCGCTCTAGATACTGTAACAGGTTAAACTCTTACTTGTCCAGAATCATCCCCGACATACATAATGTATGTCCTGCATGCGATGTGTTCCCACATGACACCAACCATCTTTTCAATTGTAATGTGGAAACTACGCCTCTAACACCAATCTCCCTGTGATGCGTCACTGTTGAAACAGCCAGTTTCCGTGGACACCCATTAGAGGACTTTGATGACAATTTGTGAGTGGTCGTGCCCATTGAATGGGGCGAAGCACTGTTAATACAACAACAACAAGGAGTGCAGGGATTTATTGAGGATCTACAAGTGTGAAATTGGCAGGGCGAAGAGAATCTCCTGGAAAAATTTCTGTGCGGACATAGAGTGCTCCAGCGAAACAGCACGGTTGAAAAAAGTCCTAGCTAGGGGAAAAATAGTCCAGGGACTAATAAAGAAAGAGAACGGGGAATGGTAATAGTGAGGAGTCCCTTGAAGTGCTTTTCGATACACATTTCCCATCGGCAAAGGTTTCAGAAGAGCCATCAAACAGCACTCCCACTTCGATCACGGAGCGGGTAGTCCCGGGCTTGGTGACTGATACCGATACATGTACCGCACTCTTGGAGAACTGCTCGTGTAGCTTTCCTACCAATGGCGGGGAAGATCGTCCATATGTATCCCAAAGACTACAGGCCCATTAGCTTAACATAATTTCTGCAACGCCGAAAAGACTGATATGGTATTGTTTACTAAAAGGTACAAGGTCATAAATTGGACTACGCCTAAGTTAGGAAGGGCGACCCTACAGCAGAAACCTTTCACAAAATATCTAGGATTCATTCTAGACAGTCAGCTGTCGTGGAAGCCCAAAGTGGAGGAGAGGATGAAGAACGCCTCTACGGCACTTTGTGCATGTAAAATAATGCTGGGGTGAACTCTCTTCTCATTGGGTATTTGCAGCGATTGTAAACCCTGTTCTGTACTATGAAGTTCTTATTTTGGCGGAAAGCCGCACAAAAAACATAGCTCAAAAAATTAGAGGAGGTATTGCCGCTATCAATGCTTAGCATTACGGGAGCCCTGAAAACAACCCCGACGGCTGCGCTGTATGTCATTCTGCACATTCCACCTGTAGATCTGGTAGCAAAGAACATAGCGTTAACAACTGCAACGAGGCTCAGTCCTTCGGCGCATGTTGAGCGCAGACCATACGGCCATAGTAGTATAACGTCACCAATTACAGGACTAACAGACTACCTGACTCCCTATCTGCGAATAGGGGCGCTCTAGAGCCACAATAGAGGTGGATTTTTGGCGCAATGTTCCAAAGCAGGGGAAGGAGTAGGGTCTGCGGTATAATGTGCTGATCCGAAAATAAACAGATCCTACAAGCTGCCAGATCACTGTAGCGTTTTCCAAGCGGAAGTATTAGCCGTAACTAAAGCAGTAGAAACACTGGAAGAGAATAGCTTAAACTACAACGGTGTTAAAGCAAGAAATCCCTGGAAAGAATTGGGACGGGGAAAAGCATACATCTGTATTGGGTGCCAGGGCATATGGGTATAGATGGGAGTGCAAAAGCGGATGAACTAGCAAAAAAGGGCGCATTCCTTGAAGCTTGCTCCGTAGACGTCCCAATTAGATTGGGCGATATTGGGAGGTACACATGATCCACCAAGAGGGAAAGGCGTGGATCTAAGAGCGGGGCTGTAAAGTGTCGACGATTATGTGTAGGTCTTACAAACTTAGACTAACAAAGTTGCTTCTATAATTAAAAAGAGGACTGCACACTCATGACGGGTATTTTGGCTGGACACTGCCTTCTAGCGTCACATGCCTTTAAATTAGGCTGGTCAGTAATAGCAGATGTAGGAAGTGCGGGCTGGAGGAGGAAACGATCGAGCACGGTTTGTGCTCGTACCCTGCGCTTGACAGGCTAAGACTCCTTCTAGTAGGAGTGATACAGCTGTCAGATATAAGAGCAGCAAGTGGCATATGTATTTGCCAAGAGGACGGTTTTTGATAGGATTGTTCAGTTTGGTTGTAAAGTAAGCTTCCAGTAACACTAGGGACTCAATCAGTCTATTTGAGGTCCTCTGATAGTCAATAGGCTATAAAGACCTTGAGTTCAACTATAGTGCGGTCGAGGGTGGTCTTGGAGTGCCTGACCTCTCTTGCGGTTGCATCGAACTATTCTATGATTAAGATATCTGGGTCCCCTGCCATAGTTATATCCCGGAGAACTGTTCAGCGAATCCCTTAGCCCGCAGCGGTACAAGTGAACCGGATGAAGATGGCTGTAGGGATTTCGAGATTACCCTGGCTACCTGTGGTCTGCTCCTGGAAAGATGGATGGGCCAACCACGGATGTGCAAATAGAAGATAAGACAAAAGGGGGTAACGCTTAGACCCATGCTTTCTTGCACGAGCCATAGAGCGGTAACACCAAGACTTCAGCTGTTCCCGAGAGGATGGGAGAGGTAGGAAAGCAGTCAATGATCATATGACTACGGTGTTCACCGGACACTCCCTGGCATAGTCTTCCGACGCTTTTTAATGAATGGATTAAGTGCTGGATTTCTTCATAGTGCTTGAGGAGATGACTTCCCGGGAGACGATGACTCTAATCAGATGTCCGTTGAGATGCCCAGCTTTCTAGGTATTCGGCAGAAACTCTTTCTTCAGCATTTCATTTTTCTTCTTTATGGCGAGTTCTCTCGCCTCACCGTGTAAGTGATGTTGTGGGGCCGTTGGAAGAAAACCCGTGGCAGATCTGAGTGCAATGCAGCTCCCTCTAGTGTGTTTCTTTTAGGTGACCATATTGGAGACGCCTCAAGTACTGCCGTCAAGAGACTTAAGGAGTTTGCTGCGGCTCTGGACTTTAGGCATAATTGCTGCTGCGTGCTCGCCAAAATGTACATCCCGATCGAATGCCACACCTACTACTTTTGCATGTAAGATAGTCGGTAGCGTAACACTCACTTGGAAATCCATTATGTTAGACATTTGCGCTGTGTATGTTGTAAATAACGTCGCCGACGATATGGCCAATGACAATACCAAATTTCGCGAGGTAAATAAAGGGAGTTAAGATAAGTAAAAGGTAAGCAAAAGTAGGAATAGGACACCACCCTGATACACCCCTTATTTAATTATTCTGTGTTTATATCTGTCCTCCCTGAATTGCACCGATGTCTGCCGACCAGACAGATAATTAGCAGTCCACCTCCTGAGAATAGGAGGAATGTGGGACCCTTTCAAATCTTGCAGTTTGAATAGTTTCAAGCAGTTCAAAAGTTTGATAAGTGTAGCACTACGGCCACTGTTTTATGGTTTGGATCTTTTTTCAGTCCATAATTATTTGTGTGTTGATGGCATTTAGCGCGGTGGTGGTGCTATGTAATTTTCGGAAACCATACTGATTATTGGTGAGCCGAAGTTTCATGGTTCAATAATAAAACAGGACGGCTTCAAATGTCTTGGCTACTGGCGATGGGAGAGATATTGGGTAATACGAGTTTCATACGTTAGCTGGTTTCCCATTTAGTATTGGTTCCACCCTCGCCATTCTCCAATTTTTACGAATGAGTAAAGTGGACAGAGACTGGTTTAAGAAAAGTGCTACATATTTTAATCTTTTTGGCCAAGGTTTTCAATAAACGGCATTGCAGCCCTTTCCGGGCTTCTTTAACCTCTTAACGGCGGGGATATCCAATATGGCCGCGCTGGGTTTTTGCTTGTGTGCGCTTTTATTGGTCAACCATGGAATGCCTTACATAAATTACATAAATGTAAGGCGCGATAACCTCCGAAGAGATTTTGGGCCGAGCGTTTATTCCAATTTGCGTCGTGGTCTTTAAATTTTTCCTACACACTGGCGGGACGGGACCTACATGCTTTATGCCGACGAAAATATTATCTGGGTACTCTAAATATTTTTTTTATTTCGAGAGGAATATTGGTACATGATCGGTTGCCAAAATTACCATCGGCTGCCAACTGACTCAGTTTACAAGTCCTGCGGTCACGATGGAAATATCTGGCGAGCTTTAAAAATTTCCTACCATTCGTATCCTCGTTTATTATGCAGAATCACAATATCTCACCTCTACTATCAGCTTGTATATCAGAATGCCACAGGTCGTGGTGGGCATTAAAATTGCCAAGAATAATGCAATTTTCACCATGGAGAAGGTAACTGATATCAAGACGATATCCACTTGGGAAGTAGGTGACAGGAGGGATGTAGATAGTTTCTGTCAGTTTCAACACAGTTTCAAAACCTTCCCGAAGAAGGAGAATATGGAACAGTCCCGCTGCACAAATATGTTGGAGGGACGAAACAAATTGAATGGGATTACAATATTATTACAGTGCCCTTGGTCGGGAAAATCGCGAGTCGCTTCGGTACATATAACAGGCTACTGACGGAAGCGGAGGGCTGGTACAATGGTATAAAAACCCAAAGATAACAATTCTAACACATTAGAAACGGACGAGATAGAAAAGGACCTAGAAAGCGGTAAAATAATTAGAGAGGATGATGACGCAGACATCATTACGAAGGTGTCAGAGGGGGGAAAAGAGCGAACCTATGCTGCGGGTCTTACAAAAGAACCACCAACATGGCATTTACGCTTCGCAAAGAAAATTCTGGAGGATAACAATTGCAACATCCTAGAACTGGCGAGGTTGAAGAGGACCTCGAAGCCCTTAAATTAAAAGGGCATGAGAAGTACATAGGAGTCATGAAGGTGTTGAATGGGGCAAACTGCGCTATGGCGCTGCGAGTCTTACATATAAACATCCAACTTAGTAAAGTTGTATGATTTAATCGGGGATTGCCCGTATTGCTTTTTTAAATGTATGAAAACATTTATTTGAAGCAATTTTTTAATTTTATAATTTATTTAATAATTTGGGAAAAATTTAAACAACGTGATATCAGAACGGACAAGGCGACAGCTGTTTCGATTACACCTTGTAAATCTCTTCAAAGCCTTTTCTCCCGGGAGTGGGAGTCGAACCCGCACTCCTAAGATAGTTGAAATGTTTGCAAACGCATTCAGCTACGTCATGCCTTAGTTGTTGTAAAGTTTTTCCCAATTGCCTTTTTTTGCATATTTTAATCTTTTACACATTGCATACTTCGTATGCAATTATGTGTTAAAGCTATGTTTGGTACGGCGGTTTTCAAAGAAACTTTGGTATTGTTGCTGTTTTTGTTCTATTTATAGAAATACAACGAATTAACCAATTTTGTCGGTTTGTATGATTTAACCGGGGATTGCCCGTATTGCTTTTTTAAATGTATGAAAACCTTTATTTGAAGCAATTTTTTAATTTTATAATTTATTTAATAATTTGGGAAAAATTTAAACAACGTGACATCAGGACAGACAAGGCGACAACTGTTTCGATTATACCTTGTAAATCTCTTCAAAGCCTTTTCTCCAGGGAGTGGGAGTCGAACCCGCACTCCTACGATAGTTGAAATGTTTACAAACGCATTCAGCTACGTCATGCCTTAGTTGTTGTAAAGTTTTTCCCAATTGCCTTTTTTTTTTGCATATTTTAATCTTTTACACATTGCATACTTCGTATGCAATTATGTGTTAAAGCTATGCTTGATACGGCGGTTTTCAAAGAAACATTGGTATTTTTGCTGTTTTTGTTCTGTTTATAGAATTACAACGAATTAACCAATTTTGTCTGTTTGTATGATTTAATCGGGGATTGCCCGTATTGCTTTTTTAAATGTATGAAAACATTTATTTGAAGCATTTTTTAATTTTATAATTTATTTAATAATTTGGGAAAAATTTAAACAACGTGACATCAGGACAGACAAGGCGACAACTGTTTCGATTATACCTTGTAAATCTCTTCAAAGCCTTTTCTCCAGGGAGTGGGAGTCGAACCCGCACTCCTACGACAGTTGAAATGGTTACAAACTTATTCAGCTACGTCATGCCTTAGTTGGTGTAAAGTTTTTCCCAATTGCCTTTTTTTGCATATTTTAATCTTTTACACATTGCATACTTCGTATGCAATTATGTGTTAAAGCTATGTTTGGTACGGCGGTTTTCAAAGAAACTTTGGTATTGTTGCTGTTTTTGTTCTTTTTATAGAACTACAACGAATTAACCAATTTTGTCTGTTTGTTTGATTTAATCGGGGATTGCCCGTATTGCTTTTTTAAATGTATGAAAACATTTATTTGAAGCATTTTTTAATTTTATAATTTATTTAATAATTTGGGAAAAATTTAAACAACGTGACATCAGGACGGACAAGGCGACAACTGTTTCGATTATACCTTGTAAATCTCTTCAAAGCCTTTTCTCCAGGGAGTGGGAGTCGAACCCGCACTCCTACGATAGTTGAAATGTTTACAAACGCATTCAGCTACGTCATGCCTTAGTTGTTGTAAAGTTTTTCCCAATCGCCTTTTTTTGCATATTTTAATCTTTTACACATTGCATACTTCGTACGCAATTATGTGTTAAAGCTATGTTTGGTACGGCGGTTTACAAAGAAACTTTGGTATTGTTGCTGTTTTTGTTCTATTTATAGAACTACAACGGATTAACCAATTTTGTCTGTTTGTATGATTTAATCCCCCGATTACTTTTTTAAATGCCCGTATTACTTTTTTAAATATATGAAAACATTTATTTGAAGCAATTTTTTAATTTTATAATTTATTTAGTAATTTGGGGTAAATTTAAACAACGTGACATCAGGACGGACAAGGCGACAGCTGTTTCGATTACACCTTGTAAATCTCTTCAAAGCCTTTTCTCCCGGGAGTGGAAGTCGAACCCGCACCCCTACGATAGTTGAAATTGTTACAAACGCATTCAGCTACGGCATGCCTTAGTTGTTGTAAAGTTTTTCCCAATTGCCTTTTTTTGCATATTTTAATCTTTTACACATTGCATACTTCGTATGCAATTATGTGTTAAAATATGCTTGGTACGGCGGTTTTCAAAGAAACTTTGGTATTGTTGCTGTTTTTTAATTTTATAATTTATTTAATAATTTGGGAAAAATTTAAACAACGTGACATCAGGACGGACAAGGCGACAACTGTTTCGATTATACCTTGTAAATCTCTTCAAAGCCTTTTCTCCCGGGAGTGGGAGTCGAACCCGCACTCCTAAGATAGTTGAAATGTTTGCAAACGCATTCAGCTACGTCATGCCTTAGTTGTTGTAAAGTTTTTCCCAATTGCCTTTTTTTGCATATTTTAATCTTTTACACATTGCATACTTCGTATGCAATTATGTGTTAAAGCTATGTTTGGTACGGCGGTTTTCAAAGAAACTTTGGTATTGTTGCTGTTTTTGTTCTATTTATAGAAGTACAACGAATTAACCAATTTTGTCGGTTTGTATGATTTAACCGGGGATTGCCCGTATTGCTTTTTTAAATGTATGAAAACCTTTATTTGAAGCAATTTTTTAATTTTATAATTTATTTAATAATTTGGGAAAAATTTAAACAGCAGGACATCAGGACGGACAAGGCGACAGCTGTTTCGATTATACCTTGTAAATCTCTTCAAAGCCTTTTCTCCCGGGAGTGGGAGTCGAACCCGCACTCCTACGATAGTTGAAATGGTTACAAACGCATTCAGCTACGTCATGCCTTAGTTGTTGTAAAGTTTTTCCCAATTGCCTTTTTTTTTGCATATTTTAATCTTTTACACATTGCATACTTCGTATGCAATTATGTGTTAAAGCTATGCTTGGTACGGCGGTTTTCAAAGAAACTTTGGTATTGTTGCTGTTTTTGTTCTATTTATAGAACTAGAACGAATTAACCAATTTTGTCTGTTTGTATGATTTAATCCCCCGATTACTTTTTGAAATGCCCGTATTCCTTTTTTAAATTTATGAAAACATTTATTTGAAGCAATTTTTTAATTTTATAATTTATTTAGTAATTTGGGGAAAATTTAAACAACGTGACATCAGGACGGACAAGGCGACAGCTGCTTCGATTATACCTTGTAAATCTCTTCAAAGCCTTTTCTCCCGGGAGTGGAAGTCGAACCCGCACTCCTACGATAGTTGAAATTGTTACAAACGCATTCAGCTACGTCATGCCTTAGTTGTTGTAAAGTTTTTCCCAATTGCCTTTTTTTTGCATATTTTAATCTTTTACACATTGCATACTTCGTATGCAATTATGTGTTAAAGCTATGCTTGGTACGGCGGTTTTCAAAGAAACTTTGGTATTGTTGCTGTTTTTGTTCTATTTATAGAACTACAACGAATTAACCAATTTTGTCTCTTTGTATGATTTAATCGGGGATTGCCAGTATTGCTTTTTTAAATGTATGAAAACAAGTTGTGTCGAGCGAACTCCTCATAAACCTTGAAGAGAGTCCGGTGAGGACCCCAAAGATCGGTGCCTTTGAATCCCCACAAAATACGTTTATTTTTTAATCTAATTTAAATTAAATATATATATGTATTAGGGGTTTACGCCGATCAATATATCGACGGCGTAGGTACTATTATATACCGGCGTACGCCGGTGTTCTTACTTTAAAAAGCTTGATTTTTCCATTTAAACATAATATTTAGGAAGGCTTTTGATTGTATGTATTTAAGGAAATCAACATTTTAGCCATTTCGGAAAGATCCGGGGGTTTTGCCTCAAAGTCTCGCCGCGGATCGTTCAAAAAATTTCAGGAGCAGCTCCTTGCGGAGAAACTGTCCTTTGTTCACTTACTCCAGTGAGGATTCGAACCTAACCCAGGTCTAAGGGACTGGTACTGCTGCGTTTGCCGAAAAGAATTTAAGTACTTAAAATAGTCACGCTTTTGTCTGTATATCTCGTACAAAGCGTTGTTTCACCGAAGGAGATGATCTGGTCTAACTCCTAATACTCGTTGTCGACACGATTTCTTTAAATTATTTGTGGCCCCAGCAATCAAGCACAAATGCGGCTTACGGTTGCTATTAATGGTCTTTTAATACTCATGGCTTTCGTGGCACAGTTTTAACGATGAGGCCCCACGCTGGCCTATTGTTGATCACGGCAAAGGGCTCTTTTAAGATATATAATTCCCGACGTGCGAACAGTAGTAATCCTGTCCACCAACAGTTTCTACCACGCCCCCAGGCCCTCACACCACATGTCTACACAGAAGCTATAGGACTGCGACTTCGAACTCATACCTTCGTCGACGTCACTTTCCTAGAAGCTCTAAGTGTAACTCCAAAGATTTTCTAACAAATTTTTTTTCGCGCTATGCTGCCGAGGTGTGTGATGGTAGCGTGCTCCGCCTACCACACCGAAGATCCTGGGTTCACGCCCCGGGCAAAGCAACGTCAAAATTTTAGAAAAAGGTTCTTTCAGATAATTTTTCTAACGGGGTCACCCCTCGGCAGAGTTTGGCAAGCACTCCGAGTGTACAAAAAAAACTCTCAGTCACTTGCAGATGCCGTTCGGAGTCCGAACAACAAAACAAGTAGGTCCCGTCCCGCCAATTTGTAAGAAAAATTAGAAGGTACCCGACACAAATTGGCCTAAAATCTCTTCGGAGGTTAGCACGTCTTACATTTATTTATTTATGCTGCTGGGCTAGTTTGGGATATGGCCGCCAAACTTTAAGTAGTGTCACATCAAGAGACTTTGGTATTGAATGATGAAGTGTGAAAATCAAAATTAACATTTGAGACGCTATTTTGAAGTTCCGCAAATACACAAGAGATGTTTCAATATAAGGCCAAGTGATTTCTCAAACCCTTCTCATATCGTACGTACATATATCTTCAACTTAAGTATGAGGTGCGCATCATTTCAACCTACTAAAGGAATTTGCATCACTGATTTCGCCTATTATTTTATCCAATCGGAAAATCGGCCCTTTTTTCGGGTAACTTGCTTTTTTAACAACTTAAGAAAATTTGAAAACATGTTA
This sequence comes from Eurosta solidaginis, assembly GCF_040869045.1. Classification (NCBI taxonomy): domain Eukaryota; kingdom Metazoa; phylum Arthropoda; class Insecta; order Diptera; family Tephritidae; genus Eurosta; species Eurosta solidaginis. The sequence goes on along the minus strand of NC_090320.1, from coordinate 113,811,539 downwards.
GACTGGGGTCATTTTATTTGAATTCATTGTTTCTTATTAATTTTTTGAAAATATTATGCAAAGTGAGCATTTAAATTTCTTATATAACTTTTCTTTTAGTGCTTTGTTTTAATAACTTGGTGAATTGGGTGATGTAAAATCCGATTTAAGCTGGCATTGAAAGCGACTGTTTTTAAACAACTTTTGAATGGGTGGAAAGAGTTAAATTTCCCAATTAATTCTTATAACTGGCAGTGATGCGCATCCGTTGATACCCCTTTCGACCATACTGGACAAATTTTCGACATGAACAATAAATGACCTAGACAGTCTTAAATGGGTAGACGATACAGTAACGGGCTGAACGCCGCCGAAGCTGCCGTCGCGCTTTTTTTTTTGACATTCGGTGGCGGCGGCGGCGACGGCGGGGTATATCTCTAATTTGAATATACTTACTTACTTACTTAATTGGCGCTTAACCGTCCTTCGCTCCGCCAACCGACGCCAATTGGTCACACCAAGGGAGTTTAAATCGTTCTCCACCTGGTCCTTCCAACGGAGTGGGGGCCGCCCTCTACCTCTGCTTCCATAGGCGAGTTCCGATAGAAACACTTTCTTGGCCGGAGCATCATCGTTCATTCGCATATCATGACCTGACCAGCGCAGCCGCTGCGTTTTAATTCGCTGCACTATGTTGATGTCTGCGTATAGCTCGTACAGCTCATCACTAAATCGCGGTACTCGCCATCGCCAACGCGTAGTGGTCCATAAATCTTTCGAAGAACTTTTCTCTCGAACACTCCCAAAGCCGTTTCATCTGCTGTTGTCATGGTCCATGCTTCTGCCCCATATAGCAGGACGGGTACGATAAGTGACTTGTAGAGTATGATTTTCGTTCGCCGAGAGAGGACTTTACTTTTCAATTACCTACCTAGTCCAAAGTAGTATTTATTGGCAAGATTGATTCTTCGCTGGATTTCAGTGCTGATGTTGTTGCTAGTGTTGATGCTGGTTCCCAAATAAACGAAGTCTTTTACTATTTCGAAATTATGGCTGCCAACAGTAGCGTGGTTGCCAAGGCGCATATGCGCTGACTCTTTGCTCGATGAAAGTAGGTACTTCGTTTTGTCCTCATTCACCATCAAACCCATCTTTACCGCTTCTTTTTCCAGTTTGGAGTAAGCAGAGCTAACAGCGCAGGTGTTTAGGCCGACGATATCACTGTCATCAGCATATGCCAGTAATTGCACGCTTTTATAGTATATTCTTCCAGTGCGGTTAAGTTCTGCAGCTAGTATAATTTTCTCCAGCATCAAATTAAAGAAATCGCACGATAGGGGGTCACCCTGTCTGAAACCTCGTTTTGTTTCGAACGGCTCGGAGAGGTCCTTCCCAATTCTGACTGAGCTGATGGTGTTGCTCAACGTGATTTTGCACAGCCGTATAAGTTTTGCGGGGAAACCAAATTCAGACATGGCGGCATATAGGCAGCTCCTTTTCGTGCTATCGAAGGCGGCTTTAAAGTCGACGAAGAGGTGATGTGTGTCGATTCTTTTTTCACGGGTTTTTTCCAAGATTTGGCGCATTGTGAAAATCTGGTCGATGGTAGATTTTCCAGGTCTGAAGCCGCACTGATCAGGTCCAATCAGCCGGTTCACAGTGGGCTTCAATTTTTCGCACAATACACTTGAAAGGACCTTATATGCGATATTGAGAAGGCTGATTCCACGATAGTTGGTGCATTTTGCAGTATCCCCCTTCTTGTGGAGTGGGCAAAGAACACTTAGATTCCAACCGTCGGGCATGCACTCTTCCGCCCATATTTTGCTAAGAAGCTGCTGCATGCGCCTTACCAACTCCTCGCCGCCGTACTTGAATAGCTCCGCAGGCAATCCATCAGCGCCCACGGCCTTGTTGTTTTTCAATCTTGTTATTTCTATTCTAACTTCGTCATAATCGGGCGGGGGGACATATATTCCATCATCATCGATTGCGGGATCGGGTTCTTCATCTCTGCGCGCTGAATTGCTGCCTCCATTTAGGAGAACAGAGAAGTGCTCCCTCCATAATCTAAGCGCTCTCTGGACATCAGTTACAAGGTCGCCGTTTTCGTTCCTACAGGAGTTTGCCCCGGTCTTAGAACCTCCCGCTTGTCGCCGTATTTTTTGGTAAAATTTTCGGGCGTTATTCTTGGTGGCTAGCAGCTCAAGCTCCTCGCACTCACGCCTTTCTGCTTCTGCTTTTTTCTTCCTGAAAAGGCGTCTTGCTTCCCTTTTCAACTCACGATAGCGTTCACACACTCCTCTTGTAGCGCTCGCTTTTAACGTAGCCCTGTAGGCAGCGTCTTTTCTTTCAGTTGCAACGCAGCATTCTTCATCGTACCAGTTGATTTTTCGTGGTCGCCGGTAACCAATTTTTTCCTCGGCGGCAGGACGAAGTGCTTTGGAAATATGCTCCCACTGCTCCTGGATTGGATCGAGTATTTCGATCAGGAGACAGCCATGTAGCTTGATGTATCTTTTTATGCATGAACCTCGTGCTGGATATGACCATGTTTCGAGCACCGGCAAAGTCAATCAGCTTCAGTCCGTTAGGAGAAGTTTCATTGTGTAGGCTGAACTTTCCGACTGTAGGGCCAAAAACACCTTCTTTGCCCACCCTGGCGTTAAAGTCACCAAGCACGACTTTTATATCGTGATGGGGGCAGCGCTCGTATGTGCGTTCTAATTGTTCATAAAAAGTGTCTTTCACCTCACCGTCTTTCTCCTCTGTCGGCGCATGGGCGGAGATGAATGATATACTAAAAAATTTTGCTTTTATTCGGATAGCGGCCAGACGTTCGTCCACAGGTGTGAACGCCAGAACTTGGCGACAAAGTCTCTCTCCCACCACGAATCCGACGCCGAAAATGCGCTTATTCGTATGGCCACTCCAATATATGTCACAATTGTTGATCTTATTTCTTCCTTGCTTCGTCCAACACATTTCTGGGTTGGCGGTGATGTCAGATTTTGCTTTGACGAGGACATCAACCAGCCGAGCATCTGCACCAATCCCATTCAGGGAGCGGACGTTCCAGGTGCATGCCCTCAATTCATTGTCCTTCAAACGTTTGCCATGGTCGTTATCAATGGAGAGTGTATTTATCCGAGGCTTGTTGTTATATTTCATTGGAGTATGGTTTTACGTGGCGGGTCCCAAACCCAGCGCACAACCCGCTCAGCGGGGGTGAAAATATTACTTGGCACGTTTATATAGCGAGCGGCTTGCTCCAAGACAGACGCCCGCTTGCAGCCGCACCTAGAGGTGTACCGACGCTGCCGATGAGCTCTCCACCGGCTAGCCCTTAAACCTATTATGTCAGAGTGGCCTAGCCAGGTTATCGCCTTCTCACATTAGCCCACCGCTAAAAGGATGTTTAGCGGCTACCCAGAGGATACTTGGCCGCAATGCAAAAGTATCGCTCTGGCCATTCCCAGGTGAATGGCGGTCAGAAGCTTTCCCCACTTTCGTGGACTTCTACACACGGCCCCACCCTCCTTTGAATATATAAATATAAATAATAATGAAATACTTTTGTATATAGAATACTTGAATGAATATACATATTACATTTAGCTATACAAAATTTGAATAAACTCATAAATATCTTTAAGGAATATATAAATACTAGTCTTTACCCGCGGCCCCGTCCCCAAGGAGAAAATAAAATATATGGGCTATTCACGTTAGCTTGCTTATCAAGATATATGTTTAAAAATTATTTTTGTCAATGTGTTTTATTTTTGTAATAGAGTAAAAAAAAATACCTAAATGAGCCGATAACCTGAAAAGCACGCTTACGTAAATACAGTGAAATTCCTTATAACCGTGCACTCACCGTCGCAGTGTTTTTGTCCGGCTATGGGAGATGTCCGCTTATAAGGGATGAAGTCACAAAATATATAGCACATATATAAATTATATTGTACATAGTTTATCTAAGACATTTTTGGAAGTAAAGAATATTTGCATACTTTAGTATTATATATAAATACATATACATTAAGCTGGGTCGATTTATTAACCTATAAAATAATTTCGAGCCTGCAAAATTTGAGTTTTTTGACTTTTTTTTCTTTGCTTTTTAAGGTTTTTTTTATGACGTACTTAAAAGATTTTCATTTAATTTAAAAATTTTCATGTATAACCTTTCCGACTCAAAATTGTCCGCTAAAAACTTTGGTGATAACAGTTTGTTGAAAAAAATATTTTTTGGGTTTTGAGGAGTGTTTTGGTGAAAACATGTATTTTTTCGCCATTCTTTTAAGGGTTTCTTCAGAAAGTGTTGCCGATGAAAACGAATTTGTCTCTTAGTTCCTATCATTTTTGTCGAAATCGATTTTTAGATTTATATGTCCGATCTTGACGATTTTTTCAGACAATCACCTATGCCCAATACGTAAGCTTGGGGTAAAATTTGATTTTGCTAGCTGTTAAAATGAGGCAGAAATGGGGCAGAAATGGCGAACACCCTCTTATTGAACAATCGATTGTATGGGAGGTATATGCTAAAGTGGTCCAATCCGGTCGATTCCGACAAATGTCAAATCCCCAATCAAAATATGCCTGCTTACCAAATTTCGTCAAGATATCTCAAAAATTGAGGGACTAGTTTGCGTTCAAACAAACGGACAGACGGACAGACGGACGGACGGACGGACGTACAGACGGACATGGATAAATCAACTTAGCTCGTCCCCTGATCATTTTGGTGTATTTATTGGTGGGTGTAACGGAAACATATACATAAAAAACGATTTGGAGCCTTGAAAATGAAAAAAATCGATTTCGGCCAAAACAAGTCCCAAAAACCAAAAAAAAAATTTTTTTTTAAACTGTTAATGCCAACGTTTTTATCGCATAATTTTAAGTTGGATAGGAACTACGAGACAAATTCGTTTTCATCGGCAACACTTTTGAACGTTTCTGAAGAAACCCTTAAAAAAAATGGCGAAAAAATTAATTTTTTCACCAAAACACTCCTCAAAACCCAAAAAAAAATTTTTTTTTTTTAAAAACTGTTATCGCCTAAGCTTTAGCGGACAATTTGAGTCGCACAGAGTATACATGAAAATTTTAAAATCAAATGAAAATTTTTTAAATACGTCATGAAAAAAACCTTAAAAATCAAAGAAAAAAGTCAAAAAATTCAAATTTTGCAGGCTCGAAAATTATTATTTTGGGTATGCTTAGTGGAACTTTTTTTCCTGAGCCCAAAACCATCGAACACTCGATGGCTCGATAATGATTATTTCAAATTTTGTTGAAATATCCTAAAATTAGGGTCGATCTTGGAGTGGATGGTTCGCTCAAAAGAAATAAATCAGTACACAAAGAGGAATTCCTCGTTATAAAATAATATTTAATTTGAGTGTGCGGAAATGTAGAAGAGGATACAATATTACCTTTGTGTATAACTTGACGATGGTGATCCTGGGCGATGTGAACTGCTTGGCGGTCAATCGAAAAAGAGGCCGGTTATCCCGTTGAGGACAACCGCTAAGCCGCGAAAAAGCCCTCTGGTGTTAAGGAGGGGAAAGGCCACACATACAACCACCCCCACATATACGTGCATGGGTGCTGACAACCTGCACACACACGTGCATGTGTATGAAACGCATGCATGTGCATGCATGCACACAAATGTAGGAGTGAGTGTGGGTGGCTGGAAATATTATTAAAACATTAGGGAGGGGCGCCGTCAATCAGGTAAAAGTTAGGCATTGGGCCTAAACATGCCGCCCCCCTTGCGGTACGCAACGTCACAGTCCGCCAAGGATCACCGACCGTGAAGAAGAGGAAAAAATAAAAAACTTATAACTAATTATATCTAACTTAACATAACGTCGGCCAGTCCGCCGGCTTGGCGACACGCAAGATGGTTTGCGGAGGGTGCGAGCTTGGTTGCTGATGCCTCGGTCATTCGGCACATTCGCGTTATGGTTCAAGGCCTGAGCCAGGTTTGCCTAGAGCTAGGGATTGCGAAAAGAAGTAAGAAGATATACGTGTTCATATTTCTTGCCGTTTATTACAAATTCATTGGAAATGAACAAGCATAGAATTGTGTATGAAGAAAATTCAATAAAAAATAACTTATTGTACTGATACAAGATTTTAAACGCACACCTCCATTGTGAATTCATACAAGTGGCGAAGGTTTGATAGAAATGTGCACAATAGTAAACAGCTTCGATCACCTGTTCAATCGTTGTTCGATTGCCTAAATCATTAGCTCACCAGTGGTTTTCAAACATTTCTGTAGACGACTGGTATATTGCTTTATTTACATATTTTAAAATGCCTGCATAGCTGGTGGCTCAAATTTAATCTATAAACTTGATTATAGAAATGAATATTAATATGTAGTCTGATTTTCGGTATAGAAATTTAAAAGAAAGCTTGTTTGAAACAAATGTACAATTCATGGCACTTCAATTTAATAACGGCGAGCAAAAGAAAAAACAAACCTTTATTCCATTATCTGGCCGTTCGCGACTGCCGTTCTCCCTGTCAGCTATTATTTGACACGCAGGTATGGCAATGGAGGAATCGAAAGATTTTTCGCTGGTACGAATTCACAATGCAAGTCTTTTGCAACTGTGTACACCAAAAATTCAATAAAAATAGCAAAGTATAAAAAATTCATCTGTGTCGGTCATTACCGAACATTTTGATGTTAGGCCTTGGTTGTGCCCGAGAGTACCCAACCGAAGATGGTACTCTGAGCCAGCAAAGGGCCAAACGTGGTGGGCAGAATCCCTGGTAATATTATCTCCGCATATACATCTGTTCCTAGGATGAGGCGGATCGGCGCGGATGCATGGAACTGCGGATCCGCCAGACGGAGATGTGCGTACGGGGCTGCGATAGCGCTGTCGATGCTGGTCGTCGGTGTCATGCGCCGAAAATTGGATAAGACCACAGCATGGGTCGCAATCCTTTTGTTCTGTCCGTGTCTACCTCGGATACGCAGCAGACATCCTGCTTGCCCGCCAATGTTGCTGGTAGGAAGTTGGAGCTCCTGGGCGAGCTCATCCGCAATCACGGTGGTGGGGGAGCATCCGTCAAGTAAGGCACGGACGAGGTGTAGCCGCCCCCCAGCTTCTATCTTCACGACCGCGGTGGGTGTGATCGCTACCGTTGGTATCATGGTGGCGGTGGCTGCTGAATGCTGGGCTACGAGCCCTGACCGGAAGGCGGACACGGTGGTGATCTGCAGTGTGTTGCCTCCGTGGCTGCGATCTTGTGGCTGATGTCGTGGGGGCAGGCGAAGAGGCCTTGTCTCCGCTCTGTGGTCACGTGAATGTCGTCTCCGTTGGGGGTTCCTGGGTTGCCGGCGAAGAGACCGGGTCTCCGCTCGGCCGTTATATGTATGGCGCCGTGCTGTCGCTGTCCCCTGTTGGAGCCGCTTCCTCTCGTGCTGCAGAAGTGGTCGAAATGATTTGGCAGTAGGTGGTATGGTCGGGCGAAGAGACCGCGTCTCCGCTCCGGTTCGGCTGGCATCTCGGTTTCGGGGTGGACGAAGAGGTCCAGTCTCCGTTCCAGCGTCCGACGCATATAACGAGATGGAGTCGTCTATCCGCTCTCGGGGTGAATCTAGCTCCTCTTCCACTTGGACGCTCCATGGCTTGGAGCGGGCTTCTTGTAATAGCTGCTCCTCTTCGTCGATCGAGGCGATGTGCAGCATCGTGTGGTGCTTCTCGCCGCACCGTTTGCATCGCCCTTGGCTTGGGCACGCGTTAGAGCGGTGACCAGGCGCCAGACAATTTCCGCAGTAGCTTTCGCGAATGGTTACGTAGAGGCGCTCTTCTGGCCTTTTCGCCCGAAAGGCTGGACACAAGCGGATAGGGTGTCGCTCAAGACACACTCGGCATTCCGACGAATAACGCGCTGCGTTCGTGGCAGCATTACGTTTTAAAGCGGCAAAACGACCAATTTTTCTGAAAGGAGTGAAATAGGTTTCAATGGGTCGGGTCATTGTCAAAGTGCAGGGGCGAGTGGTCCCTAATTGTATTGTTGAGATTTGGGATATTTTAGTAGCGCTTGAGAAGGGGGCAAACATCTGTAGCAGTATAAAAATATTCATATTTGGCGCACATCATGTGCATGGCCTCTTTCCACGCACGTTATGTGCCTGGGTCTTTAGTGCCTTATTTTGTTTATTTTGTGTCGCCCTGTAGCGTTTTAGTTAGCCACGGGCACACTAGTGCTGCAGAAAAATGAGCATTTACGATTTTTCGGTTCGCACATTCTGGTACCGACCCGGGTAGAAAGTGTATAGTGTGGGTTCTTTTGAGTCGCTGTTATTTGTGTTGTTGGTGCTAAAAACCAACAACTTTCCTGCCCGCCGAAAAAAAAATGTCTGGACAGCAAAATTGTCTGCCAATAAAGAAAAAATATGTTCGTTTTGGAAGAGGGGAGATATTTATAAAATGTATAATTTTTTATTTGTTGGTATTGCCCTCCGCTTATTTGTTCAACTTATCCCAAGTACTCTTGTAGTCCTGTTTTATTGATGGCCTTTATCAAACGGCACGGTTCCCGAAGGGTATTTGGCTCCGATACCGATTCCTCAGACTCGAGTTTTTGGGTACCCGTTTGCATCTTTTTATGCATCCCTAATATAATGTACATTTAAACTAGGCATATATATGTACATACGTTGGTATGAGTATATGGACAGTCAGTGCACGGACTTTACCGCATTGGTAGTTTGACCAACCTTTTTGGCCCATTTTTCATTTTCTACTACTACCGCTACCAAAACCTAGATTCTACCAATATTTCAGTATTTTCGCACTGAAAACGTATACTGCGATAATTTTAAAGTATTGAATTGCAGAGCCCACCCAACTACCATTAGGGGGCAATACTGACCAAATCAATAAATTTTGAAAAAATTTGTGAAGAACTTAAACAGGAAATAAATTTTTGAGTGGAGAAATATAATGACTGAGTACGCGAATATTTTCTGCGCTATTTTTCTCAGTTTTTTTTTTTTTTTGCATAATTTGAACGACAATAAGAAGTTTTACGTAAACGATAACATGCTGAACTTGGTTATTTGGCGGCAGTAATTTTGGTACCTTGGAAAATTGTTGTGGTAGGTAGACGTTTTGGGATGTGATTTATTTTGTGATTTGTTTGTTTTACGATAAAATTGGGAATTTTTTGGTACCAATATAAACCGTAGTTATCGTTTTCACGAAACTTCTACTACCATTTTCAGTGCCCCAACATTTTGCCTTTACAAGAGTCCATGCACTGGTAGATATTTACCAGCCGCAAAGACAAAAAAAAATGTGCACATTCATACACACCCGTGTATAGAATGTAAATTTCTCAGAATTGAAACAAACGGGACTAATCGAAAGATTTTTTTCCGTTGCTTCATTCTTTTTACTACGGCGCGTGGCCGTAGTACTATCATTTGTTAATTTTTCATTTAAGTAGACGGGTAAATTCTTTTGAATCGAGATTTCTTCGTTTATTTAATTACAGATCACAAATTTGAAGATGCCTAATTAGTTACCGTAAATATCTATGTTTAATCCTCCTTGTTTGTCGAGCCGCGAATTTGCTACAAAACGGCGCTGTTATGAATAAAATTTTTCATCCATACGAATCACATGTGCCGTCCATTCTACAGTTTATGGTATTACAATTTGTATGGTATGAGTTTTATACACGTACCATTGGAAATTGTGAAATTTCGTCAAGTCGCCGACAACATTCTAACTAAAGGTGGGTGCGTCGATGCGCACACTACATATCTGCACATTAATTGCTCATTTCTGCGATATATACTTGTAGGCGATCCCCTTCTCGAGCTGAAGGAGCAGCAAGTACTTCACCAAATTGTTCCGAAAAAGCAATCAATTTGTACACTTGAAGTTGATATTGGCTCCAATTTCATTCTTAGCCGTTTCCAGCTGGCAAATTATGATCAAAACAATGAGCCTTCAAAACCTGGTGTCGAAGCTATTTGGAATGATGAACGTTTGCGCAGACAGAAAATGAAGTACAGCTCGAATGAAAAAAGGTAGGTACCCACGCCAGAGATACCGATTTATTACCAACAGAAAGCGAAATTTTTCACCGTACAGCAGTGCTAAGCAAGTTAATGGATTTGGAGTTATCGGCTAAAATTAGGGATACTACACTTGACCAATCTTTAAATTCCAATCTTGCAAGCTTCGCACTGGATGAATTTGAATTTGAGGAAAATGCATCCTCGTGAATGCCTGCTTCCGTCGCTGTCTCATCATTTGTAGCAATTGGGGAAAATGATGATATTTTAGAAGATTGAGGAGTACCCTTTAAAGTTGTTATGGCTCCACCAACCTTGATGTTTGTAAACTCATAATCAGTCACGTCTTTGTTGTTATTTTACTTAGGATGATTTTTTTTCGTTTCAACTACCAATTGGTTTCCATTTAGGGAATTGCTGTTGTTAGTTATGATCACCCCGTTGGCAACATGATGAAATCTGGCACTTGCAGCTGGTGCAGAAGATGAGACTTGCTGACATAAATCCGTTGTGTTTCGTGCAGTTCTTGTATTCATAACATTGTTGCCACAAACACCGCTCGCTATATCAAAACCCGTAGAACATTGACCGACATAACATAGCTTTACAATATCATTTTAAGCCGTTATTGGGGATCTCTTTAACTTCTCTTGATGCTCAATATATTGAGCTGCATCTAATAATACTTTTAACCCTGTCGACATAGCAATTTAAAGAAGTTCAACTGGATGGTACTTATTTAAAAATAGTGATATTTCAATCCAATGGAAGGGATCAATACACGTCAACATCCAGTTAAATATGTGAAGGCAAAATGTCCAGATTTGAATTGTCAAAACATTATTCGAAGAACTAACGCTGTTTGCAGGCGCAGATGTTGCTATTATTGGAGCGGCTGCCGACGATGTTCTATTACCGACTGTTGCACAAGAGCTCGCATTTGTTACTCTATTTACACCAACTGAATTGTTTCCGCTTATCTTTAAGTTATTCGGAATACTGACAGTCACACTTCGTCCACTTACCATGCCATTCAGAGCACTCGGTGGTGATGATGATATCAATGATGATGACGATGAAATGCAACTCGAAGATGATGGAGATGGGGATGGCGTTGAAGGAGTTGGGGAGTCCCGTGTTAGCGACATGGCTGTCGGACTAGTATTTGCAGATATTGAAGATGTCTTAATCTGATGTTGTTGGTTATGCTCCAACACACCGATAGACCTCGATGTCATGCTTATATTGGAAGAATTATTGTTATTGACGCTACCCGAACTGCTGGAGATGTTGCTATTTATATAAGTTTTAGATATCACATGTGATAACGCAGTGGGCAGGGATATACTTGCACCAACCGGTGAGGACATGGTCGTGCTGCCATTACTTCCTCCGCTCGAAAAGGAGCTTGACGAACTATATAATATACTTCCTAGGCCAGAAGAAAGAGATGTAGTTTCATTCAACTGCTCCTTTTCACAATTGTTTAGGTCAAAGTCCAAAAATGGCCCAGGAAACATTTGTTCATACTTTGGACCTAACTCCCTTTTTAATGAAGCAAGCTTAAGTTGCGAATTTATTTTCGTTTTATCTAATTGCTCCACTTCAGCTTCAAGCTCTTGATCTTTCTTTTTAAGGGTTTTAACATATTTAATCGCTTCGCCAATTATTGCTAAATTGGAGGTTTTCTTGCGTTCATCTTCTTTTAAAGGAAGTTGATGCTTCAGCTGTTCATAGCATTCTTTGAGGTGCGCCCGGCGATTTTTTTTCAATTTGTTATGCACTTCCCGGGTACCAGCCCCATTACTATTGGAACTGATTGTTCGCCTCCGGCCGCTGCCACCAATAACCGGTGTGACGTGCATCATTTGAGACGCAATTGCCGCTTGTTGTGCTGACATCATCTGCAAATAGTGACTTCCAGTCGTACCTTGTCGCGATGGCGACTGATTCCCACCAATGCAATTCATAGTATTGACGTCCTCGATGATCATGTCGCCTTCATCTCCATTATTTAGAAGCGATTTGTTAGCTCCAATTTTATGTGAAAGTGAAAAACTGCGTATGCGCGTATGCGTATCATCAATTTTTCTACACGTAACGGGTGGTGGGGTAAGAGGTTCTGAAGTTTTATAACGTATTGAGGAATTTGAAGGTGCAGATGTGCTGTTGATCAGCGAACATTTTGATGATATTGTCACCGATTGATGTTGTTGCTGTGTTTGTTTTGGTATGCTTATCACTTTGGATGTTGCATCACCAAGTGTCGCTGCTGGCGGTGCAATACGCAAACCATCATTCAGCAACATTTGTTTATTGGCAGCAGCGGATACGACAACAATATCGCCACCACTGCCACTATCAACAAGTCTAAATGTTTTTGTTTTACTATTATATTGACTACTACAAATCCCCATACTGTTTTCCTCGTGCATTGGCTGTGGGGGAGTTTGTTGTTGCAGTTCTTGCTGCTCGTTTAAAGTATGAATAGTTTGTCTTGGCGGGTATAATACGGCGAGCCCATTATGCTTCGTGGATGATTTAATATGCGATGTGTCCAATACTTGTTGCTGTTGAATACCAACCATTTCCCGCCATTTTTTTTGAATAATGACTTAGCCCGACGTGCTAAGTTCTCGTCCGTAGTACGTCTTCTTAAATGATTTATAAACTTTGCCAATCTGGTGGCTTCCAATTGCTTTCTGGTAACCGGTGAGCATTCCAATGAAGAAATAACAGACACGACTGAATCCATATTGACCACATCATAGTTTTGGTCCAGCGATTTACATAAACGTAGTGTTAAATCATATATATGTTGGGTGTTCATTTATACAAGCCTACACGAACCCCAAAAATTGTGAAAGGTTGTAATGAAAGATAATAAATTTCTCCTTCCTTATCGATTATTTTTATAGCATTGATTTTCAGGATGTTTCAAAATGTAACATTCTTATTATTAAAAGGAAAACACGCTTTTATAAAACATACATGCGCAAGTTTAAGAAACTATTGCTGACTAACCAACGGAGTTGAGGAGTTATATTCTTATCCCGAAGTCTTCGAGTGCTGTCATAGTGCCATTAAATTAAATGTATATGCATCCTTTTAAAGAATGAATACTTTATCGGTACGGGTAAAAAAAAAAAAAAACAAAAAAAATCCGTTAACCCGTTGGTGCCAGTGTATCATTTTGAACACGTTCTCAATATCTTGCATGTGTTTTCGAAAAGAGGCACGTATCTGGTTAGGTGCAACCTCTATGGGTAGTTGAGCATGGATTTTGATTTGATTGTATTTATAGTTAAGAAGGAAACGGTTGGTTTCCATTTTAACTATTTTTTAATAGCTATTTCAATACATACATTTTGTTGGTCTCGCGCCTTTGGCCGAGTGTGTAGGTGATCTGTCATCCTCGCTCGGGGTGAGCGGGTGAAGTTGGGTTGATTTGCTGTCCTCGCTCTGGGAGAGCGGGTGAATTGTGGGTTTGATTTTGAAGATGAAAAATAATTGTTTTGTGGCAGATGGGGATCTGCATTAGGGTGGTTGATTGGCCTCGGTGGGCGAGCGCTGGGTTTTGAAATTTTGAAAATTTAAAAAAAAATTATGGGCCGAGTGCCTTTGTTTTCTGTGGCAGACCGAGGGTCTGCGTAAAGGCTTTTCTGGTATACTCGTTATGGGAGAACGAGTGAGTGGGATACTTTTTTTTTTTTTTTTGAACGGAGGGATGTGGAGGAACGGGGGGGATTGTTAAGCGAAGCTTTTGGTCCTCGCACAATCTATCTCCGTGGGAAGAAGGATCAGTTTGACCAAAGGTCGTCTGACTTGACCCTTCTCGTTTATGAGGTCGACTACACGTACTCGGTTATCTTCTCCGGGGTGTACGTCGACGACTCTACCTAGCCTCCACTCGTTGGGAGATAAGTTGTCCTCTTTGAGGACAGCGAGATCTCCCACTTTTATATTTTCTTTGGGATGCTTCCACTTCACTCGTTTTTGAAGTTCGGATAGATATTCCACCTTCCATCGTTTGCAGAAAGTGTGATGGAGGGCTTTGAGCTTCTGCCATCTGTTTATTATGGAGGCCGTGCTTTCGTTCACATCCGGTTCTGGCGGCGCCAGAAGATGGCTGCCTGTTAGGAAATGTCCTGGAGTTAGGGGTTCCAGGTCCTTTGGGTCATTCGACCCCGGACTGAGAGGGCGCGAGTTGAGGCACGCCTCAATCCGGCACAAAAGTGTTTGGAACTCCTCCATAGTATATTTGTGGGGAGAAGCGATCTTTTTGAAGTGGCTTTTGAAGCTCTTCACTCCCGCTTCCCACAAGCCGCCCATATGTGGAGCGCCAGCGGGAATAAAATGCCAAGTTAATGCTTGATGGCTATACTTGGAGACTGTTTTGTCTCGGCTTTCTGCCAGGAAGGCTTTGAATTCCGATCGTAGAGATCGGGAAGCTCCGACAAAGTTCGTACCATTGTTGGAGTAGATGTTCTTCGGACATCCTCTTCTCGCGATAAAACGCGAAAAGGCCGCGAGGAAGCCTGGGGTACTAAGGTCACTAGTGGCTTCTAAATGGATGGCCTTAGTGGAAAAGCAGACGAAAAGGCATACGTAGCCTTTTGACAGTCGACATCCCCTACCGCGGTAGCTTTTGATGTCGAAAGGCCCTGCAAAGTCTACCCCGGTATTGGTGAACGCGCGGGTAAAAGTAGTCCGTTCGCAGGGAAGGGTCCCCATAAGTTGGGACTGTGCCTGCTTTCGGTGAATAATGCAGGTTTTGCACTTGTGGATGATGGCTCTGATCATGGTCTTGACATTCGGTATCCAGTATTGGGTTCGGATAAGACGGAGCATGAGCTGGTTCTCGCCATGAAGGGAGTCATGATGAGCCATCATAACTGTAAGGCGAGACAGCCTACAATTGTACGGCAAGATGATCGGATGACGCTCATTGTATGACATGTCCTTTGAAGCCCCTAGACGCCCCCCTGTTCTAATAATATCATCTTTGTCGATATATGGATTTAGGGACAGTATTTCACTCTTGCGATCGATAGGTTCCCTATTTTTTAATTTTAAATATTCTGTCCCGTAAAATTGTTTCTGGCAGACTCGTATTAATGCTTGAGTCGTTGCCTTAATCTCATCGGCTGAGATTATGCACGACTTCTCTTGGAACACTGCTTTGGTTTTAGGATGCGTTCTTTTATAGAATCTCCTAACATAAGATAAGACTCTCAAAGCTCGTGGCAAATCTAAAAATCGTTCAAGAATATCTGTATGATCTACCCTTGTCGTGGCATACGATTGTGCCCTCTTTTCCTCAACGGACGTGTTGTAATCGGCATCTTGTGCTGGCCAGTGAGAATTGTCTTCTTGTAGCCAAGAAGGACCCTGCCACCACAACGAATTGTTGACCAAATCTGCGCTAGTTGTCCTCTGCTCCCTAAATCCGCTGGGTTAGATTCCGAGTCAACGTGAAGCCAGTCCTTGTTACCGACCATATCGAGGATCTTGGTGATTCGATGTGCGACGAAGGTTGACCAAGTACAGGGCGGCTTGCGTATCCATGCGAGTACGATGGTTGAATCCGTCCAGAGGTGAACTTTTACTGGTCCCAAATGAATATTTCGGAATATTGATTCCATGATTTCTGCGAGCAGCACGGCGCCGCAAAGTTCTAAACGTGGTAGTGAGATGGTTTTCACTGGGGCTACTCGGGTTTTGGCTAGCAAGAGATTTGTGAAAATTTTATCGTCCCTTTTTACGCGCATGTAGATTGCTGCTGCATATGCCTTTTCCGATGCATCGCAAAAACCATGTATTTCGATGTCGTTCTCGGGCGTAAAATTTACCCATCGCGGTATCCTAATGTTATCTATTTCGTTATAATGTTGGGTGAAAGTTTCCCACCGTTCTAAGGTAGTTGGGGAGACAGGTTCATCCCACCCGGTGCCCTCTAACCAGATGTTCTGCATTAGTATTTTTGCTACTATGACCATTGGTGCAAGCCAGCCTAAAGGGTCGAAAAGTTTGGCTATAGCGGATAGGATTGCGCGTTTGGTGATGTTCTCGCCATTCTCTAAAACTCCTGCGGTGAAGTAAAACATGTCTGAATGCGCGTTCCATCGTATTCCGAGTGCCTTCACCGAGCTAGCCTCTTCAAACGCTAGGAAGTCCTCGCTGAGCAAATCCGTTTTGGGGATGTCCTGAAGGATTTCCTCACAATTGGATGTCCACTTGCGCAATGGAAAGCCAGCTGAGTGTAATGCTTCGCGAATCTCGTTCCTTGCTTTGATAGTTGACGCTATTGTATGTCCTCCAGATAAAACGTCGTCGACATACATACTTTCTCGTAATATACCCGATGCTATTGGGTGCGTATTTTCTACATCATCAGCCAATTGTAGAAGTGACCGTATCGCGAGGTAGGGGGCGCAGTTTACACCAAAGGTAACAGTCTTCAGTTCGTAAAGACTGATGGGTTCGTTGGGGGATGTTCGATGGACAATTCTTTGAAACTTGGCGTGATTATCGGTCACCCAAATTTGCCTATACATCTTTTCTATGTCACTATTAAAGACAAAGCGGTACAGTCTCCAACGTAGAATTAAAATAGGCAAGTCTGCTTGGAGTACTGGACCTGGGTGGAGTATGTCGTTTAGACTAATGCCATTTGCTGTCGGACTTGACGCGTTGAAGACGACGCGCACCTTGGTGGTGGTACTTTCTGCCTTTACAACGGCATGGTGGGGCAGGAAATAATTATCCGAATCGTCGGATGGTACATTATTTTTGATTTTTCTCATATGTCCAAGTGTTTCGTATTCTGACAACACCCGAACATACTCTTTCCCTAAATCTTGGTTTTTCAGTAATCGCCCCTCATTTCTGAAGAATTGTGAACATGCACGCTTTAGGGACGGTCCTAATTTAATATTCTCAGGGTAATCCTGCCTGAATGGTAGCGAAACTCTATATCTTCCACTTTCATCACGTTTTTCATCACGACCGGTTAGTATCCAACCGAACACTGTCTCTTGGGCCAAAAGTGTATTTAGTACATTCTTTTTCAGACCGCTCAGTATAATTTGGGGATATATGTCTCCTCCAAGTATGAGGTCTACGTCTTCGTTGATGTAGAACCTTTTATCTGCCAAAACCAAGTCTGGGAATGCCTGCATAGTCATGGCGTTGATATGGCAGGATGGAAGATTCCCAGTGAGTTTGGCTAGGACTAGAACGGGTGTAGTCAGGCTGAAGCAGGCATCCACTGGTGAACGTAATTCAATTTTGGATGCCTCTTTCACCTGGGCTGACACCGCATTTGTGATGCCTGAGACTTGGGCATGCATTTTTCTCGCTGGCAAATTGATTCTGCGTTTCAGTCTTTCAGTTATAAAGGAACATTCAGACCCTGAATCAATTAATGCCCGTGCGGAGAAGTCGGTACCATTATGGCGAATGTGTACGCGAGCAGTTCCTAATAGCACACCTGTGCTGGAATTCGTATGACAGGATGTCACATTTTTGTTCCCGTTTGAACCTGGTTTTTCTGATTCCTGTCTCGCTAATGCCTGTCTAGAAGTAGAGGGCCTATTATCGTAGGAGTGTTGGGGCGGGTTGTAGCTGGTGTTTTTCTGTAGGCTGTCCGCATGCAGGAGCGTATGGTGACGAGAGTGGCACGTATTGCAGTTGTAGGAACTGGTGCATCTGGTCACTGTGTGTCCTGGGGATAGACAATTCAGACAACCACTTGTAGATTTTATGAATTTAATCCTTTCTGGAGGGGTTAACTCGCAAAAGCGTGAACAGTTGCGTAATCTGTGTTCAGGGGATTGACACATTTTACAAATTGATTTTATTGTTTGCTTGGATACTTTCGTTTGAAAAGCACCAAGTCTTTTCGTAGGGGGTTCTGTTGATTGTCGCGACGCGTTTAGTTTTTGCACTTTCGAAGTGGCATGCCCTGTAAAACCAGACACTGTTTCAAGTGTCTGAAACCGATTAGACAGGAATTTATCCATATCCTCCCACTTGGATATGTCCATTTTATGGTCTATACTTTGCTCCCAAAGAGCCAGCGTGCTCTCTGGTAACTTGGTTGAGCATAGATAGGTCAGGATTGCATCCCAATTGGAAGTGTCAATTTTGTGGCATTTGAGGGACGAAATACAATTATTTATATCATTTTGCAGCTTTTTTATTGAACTGCCACACTCACTTTCTACCTTTTTTAAGTTAAATAAAATTTGTAGTTGTGTGTTAACTAAGATACGTTTGTTTTCGTATCTTTCACACAAGTTTTTCCAGGCCATCTCGAAACCTTCATTTGTGAGGGGACATTTTTTAACGATATCTTTTGCTTCGCCCTGCGTTTTGTTGTTGAGATGGAATAACTTTTCCACCCCTTTCAAGCTGGAATTGTTTATATAAATTGCCGTGAAAAGGTCGCGAAAAGTTGGCCAAGACAGATAATCCCCTTTAAAAACTTCCGTATCGCAAGCAGGGAGGCGAATTTTATGCCCATGAGGTTCTTGCTCAGGGTTGACGTTCTTTTCATCCTTCTTGTATTTTTCTGCCTCAGCAGATATAGACGCTGAACATCGCACGTAGATTGAGTATGCTGCCTTTTGCTTCTTTCTGATCGCCATAACGTCATCCGCTGACACCTCATCAGATCCCAATAGCGAATCAAACGCAGACTTTACCTTCTTCCACAAGAGCCGCAACTCTTCCTGCTGTATTGCAAGGGTGTGTTTGCTATGGTCGCTCTCCGGAATAAGGCTGTAATCTTTATCAAACTCTGCGATTGATTCTGCTAAACGGATGTAGGTTTCCATTGTTTTATTTACGTTTATTAACGAGAAAATTACCGATTATAGAAATAGAACTCTTCAGAGTTAAAATGCCTGCCCAGCCCTGAATAAAAACTATTGAACTTCAAGTTTATTATTTATTTTGTTTATTGCAGACTTTTTGTCTTGGTAGCGACAACGGAAAGGGTTTATTTTATGGACTTTTTGTCCCAGCAGCGACAACAGAAAAAAGGTTTAATTTACAGACTTTTTGTCTCAGCGGCAACAACAAAAAAGGGGGCCACTCGCCACCTCCACAAATAATGGGTGTATTTATGTGAAAGTGAAAAACTGCGTGCGATATTGCAAAACAAGCGCCAAAAAAAGTGTAAAAAGTGTTTAAAAAGTGAAGTGAGCACCGGATTAATTAATTAAATTGAACTTAATTTCGTGTTTGTGAAATACAAAAAAAAAACAACAACAAAACCTATTTAGTATGGTGCGGAAAGTGAGGTTAGGTTGACCTCTTCCTTGTGTTGTGTCTGGAAAACCCTACCACTGGTGGGGGGATAAACCAGATAATCACAAGGATCGAACTAAAAATTAACAAACCAAGTGATTGAATTTTTGAAATTGGAAAGAAAAAAAAAAGGTGCTCACTAAATAACTTCACTTTTTTACACTCCTTTTCGATTTAAATTTTTCGCGCACGACACGGGTATTTATCTTTATTTGTCACTAATAATCACTTAAACGAAAAAAAAAGTGGCAAGAAATATAACACTTACTTCTTATTTTTGCTGGAGGTATTGATGTGATGGCTGTGGCTCCGGTGGCTGCTAATGTCGTGTATAGTATAAACTTCCAGCTTTGGTTCTGCTGGGATATGCTGTGGCAAATGAAACTTTTGATGATTTTTTGTTTGTGGCAATTCGTGCAAAATTTTGTAATAGGCAAAATCCTTCGGCAAAAGTTTATGAGTTGGATAAATTGTGCTGTGCAGGTAGATTCTCTGGTGCAGTGGACTGTAATTTTAGGCTTTTAGTTCCTTTTTTCGGTGAGTAAGGACCAATGTTCGGCCTGAGTGCGTCGTAAACCGGCAGTGGGTAGGCGCACAAGGGTCGATCTTGGAGTGGATGGTTCGCTCAAAAGAAATAAATCAGTACACAAAGAGGAATTCCTCGTTATAAAATAATATTTAATTTAAGTGTGCGGAAATGTAGAAGAGGATACAATATTACCTTTGTGTATAACTTGACGATGGTGATCCTGGGCGATGTGAACTGCTTGGCGGTCAATCGAAAAAGAGGCCGGTTATCCCGTTGAGGACAACCGCTAAGCCGCGAAAAGGCCCTCTGGTGTTAAGGAGGGGAAAGGCCACACATACAACCACCCCCACATATACGTGCATGGGTGCTGACAACCTGCACACACACGTGCATGTGTATGAAACGCATGCATGTGCATGCATGCACACAAATGTAGGCGTGAGTGTGGGTGGCTGGAAATATTATTAAAACATTAGGGAGGGGCGCCGTCAATCAGGTAAAAGTTAGGCATTGGGCCTAAACAGTAAAAAATTAGCGCACAAAAGTTTACTAGGCAAGTCTGTCTAGTGAGAGAGCGATCAGCTCACACGTTCTTACGGAAAAAATCAAAATTGTTTTGATTTCTACGTTCCGGGTTACGTACGTCCGGGCGTTGCACGTCGGTGAGTTTTCATTTACATTGCACACTCATAAAATAGGTCGTGTCAGCTGACACGTTTTTGGTACGTACGTTCGTGAGTAACTGCCGCATAACTGCCGCTTTAATTTGAAGCACACGGCTTGAATGTGTGCATACATGTTAAAAGGAGAAAATGGTTTGAAATACTTTGTCCGGTTATTAGATTGTCCGTTTATTAGGATGATATTTGTATGAAAAAATGAACGAAAAACCTATGTGCCCAAAATCTGTCCGGTTATTGGAGCTGTCCGGTTATAAGGACTGTCCGTAATTGGGAATTTCACTGTAGTTCGATTCAGTTTTTTCGAATTAAAAAATACATTTTGTTTTTAAGTTAAATTAATTGATATGACAGGGGTGAAGGAATTACTATACATAGAACAAAGGAGTGAAACTAAAATTAGCTAAAACCAAAGAGAATTTTTAGATGAAAATGTTGCTTTTTCGGGTATTTAGTTGGTTAAAATATTACAAAAAGTGTAATTATAGTTATAACAGTTCGTTACAGTATTCATTAAAAAAATCAAAAATAGAACGAAAAAGCTGTGTTAGATATTAAAGATAAAACATACAGAATTTCAATTACGAATAATGTGCAGCAAATCCACGGCCATAAAAGCTCATAATTTAAAAAGGCCTGTGTGCTGAACTACCGGTTTCTAAGAGTTCTTAAATGATCACGGAAGGATCCCAAAATGATACCAAACTAGTCCCGAAATGATCCTGACCGGCTCCCGGACAAATCCCGAAAACCATCACGAAATGATCCCTGGGGGGTCCCCAAATGATCCCGAAATTATCCTGACGGGATCCCGGATGGTTCCCGAAAACTATCCAGAAATGATGCCGAAAAAGTCCCGGAACGACCCTGACGGGATCCCGGACTGATCTCGAAAACCATCCAGAAATAATGCCGGAAGGGTCCCAAAATGATCCCGGAATAGACCCGAAAAAGTCCCCAAAATAACAACGACGGGATCCCGGACGTATCCCGAAAACTATACAGAAATGATCCCGGATGAGTCCCAAAACGATCCTGAAAAAGTCCCGAAATGACCCCGACGGGATCCCGAAAGCCATCCAGAAAGGATCTCGGAAGGGTTTGGATATGACCCTGAAGGAATTACAAATAAGGTGAAGATAATTATAAAAGCATGTTAATAAGGCAGCAGGCGCGCGTTGAAGCGAATGAAGAGTTCCAAACAAACATGCAGGTAAAACTAATAAAAGTGTGTTAATAAAAAGAATTGAAGGACGGAGGATGGCGGGAGGAGACGGAGAGCACCACCGATCGTTTTTCCAAAAATTTTTAGACTCGATCTGTATGAGCCAGATACCAAAAATGATTGATTTAGGAGAAAATTACATTGAGTTATAACAATTTATAGATTTTACACCAGAGGGGTGATGGGGAAGGGGAAGTGAGGAGACGGAGGGTGTCACTGCTCACTTTGTAAGCCCTCGACTTATTTCACCTATTGAGTTTGTAATATTGGTGAAGGTCAGTAAACGTAAAGTTATAATGTGTAAAAATTATTAAAAAGTAATTGTTCGAAGGGTCGTGGGACCCGCTCCCCTTTCCATTTTCGAAAAAAATTTCGCCAGTAGACTATTGTCTATCTGTGTCCCAAATTTCATCAAAAGGGACCTCCCCCCTTTTCAAAAAATAAAGCTAGTAGATCCTTCTAGACTATTGGCTATATGTGTGCCAAATTTCATCCAAATCCGCCCAGCCGTTCTTGCGTGATTGAGTCACAAAAACAAAAGTATGGACATCCAAAGATGCTTCTGTGTAAACGCTCTTGCTTAAACGTGTTGCGCATCGTTCGTTGCGTTCAAGTATCTATCATCAGCCCAAAACTTGTTGCCGTCATTCAGAAAAGTGAGCATGTTGCCACAGTAGCCCCCCAGGAGTAGTGACTTTAATGCACCTAAGAAGTCACGGATCGTTCCGCTGCCGACTTCTGGAGTATGTGTGTTAGACTGGATCGATTTATTAACCGATATCGTGCCATAGATTTTTCGATAGGATTTGGGCTCAGGATAAAAGTTCCCTCTACGCATACCCAAAAAATTAATTTTCGAGCCTGCGAAAAAAAAAAATGGCGAAAGGGTCAATTTTTCGGCCAAAACGCTCCCCAAAACCCAAAAAATATTTTTTTTTCAAAACTGTTATCGCCAACGTTTTTACAACAGTTTTTTGAAAAAAAAAAAATATTGTTTGGGTTTTGGGGAAAGTGGCTTTGAAGCTTTTTACTCCTGCTGTAGGGTTTGTTTATAATTTTAACTTTACAATATTTTACTTTGTAATTTTGTTATTTTTTTTAAATGTATTCATGTATTTTTGGTTTTCAATTTTGAATTTGGTTACTTCAAAAATTTTCATTCTGGTGAAAAATTCAATTTTTGTACTAACGATTCAATTAAAAATATATTAATTATTACATAAAAATAGTTCCTTTTTATTTCAATATTGGAACTACAATTGGCGATCCCGCCTTTTGTCGAGTGCAGTAATTGTTTTTGAATGTGGGATAACCGTATCCATATCGGTCCTCGTATATAATTTCTTGGCATTATAACGGTTTAACATAGAAGATCTACTATTAGCATAGAAGAACTAATATTAACCTAGAAGAACTAATATTACAGCAAAATTCTAGATGCAGTTGCAGATACATAGAAGAACTAATATTACAGCAAAATTCTAGATGCAGTTGCAGATACATAGAAGAACTAATATTACAGCAAAATTTTAGATGCAGTTGCAGAAACATTGAGGAACTTATAACAAATTTTATGGTGATATACAAACATTTCATTCACAATTAGTCACTACGATTATTGTTCTCAACGCTATTAGCTGTGTGCGTCTTCGTACATACCGTGTATTTTGCTGCGCCTAGAATTAAGATAGAGCTGGTTTCATAGCAATAACGACCATTGATTATATCAACCTTAACAACCTCTGATGTTATCAATGACACTTCCGTCACTTTCGCTATCGTTATTGTTAATAAAGTAAGAATTACACAACGTAAATGATACTTCTGATATACTACTAGCAACAATTTTATCTTCCTGCATCTCAAAAAAAAAAAAACAATTTCATATTGATACTAAATCTCGAGTAATTAAGCCAATTTATTTACATTCAATTGGTAACTTATTTAGGACTATTTACATTCCATAAGGTAGTAGCAAAATTAAAAAATTTTAAATTGTGAACTCTTCCTTCAATTCAGTATAGTATTTATTTAATATAAATTATATAACTGTTTTACTGATTTATATTAATTTTGTTTTATTGATTTTCTAACAGGGAACGACTTTTTGTCATCCCTTGTCAAATTTGCTATTTTATTCTCTAACTTTCTTTTTCAAAACGGTTAATATGTTTCACTCCCCACACAACAATACACACAACATACAAACTAAACTCACAAGCAATTTAAATGACTCACTAATTGATTTACCGAATGAGAATTTTTCTGATCATATTTCGAATCCTTACGAAAATATAAGATCAAATGAAATTTCCGCAACATCAATTAAACTTCCACAATTTTGGACTAGTTGTCCAGAAGCTTGGTTTATCCATGCAGAAACACAATTTAGTACTAAAAATATAACGCAAGAGAACACAAAATATGAGCATATTATTACCGCGCTTCCACAGGAAGTAATTTTAACGGTTTTAGATTTTATTCAAAATCCCCCCCAAGTTAATAAGTTTTCTGAACTTAAGAAAATCTTAATAGAAAGGCATTCATTAAGTGAAAGTTCAAAACTAGATACAATTTTTAGTGGTTCTGAGATGGGAGATCGTAAACCCTCAGAATTTTATCGATCATTGATTTTACTTGCCGGTTCAAATTTCAGTGAAAATATTCTTAAAAAGATTTGGATAAGAAAACTTCCCAAAAATTTAAGTGCGATTTTAGCTAGTTCCAATTCAACTAACATAAACGAATTGACAAAACTCGCTGATATTATTTGGGAAGTCATAAATAAAAATTAAGTATATTCGGTTAACGCAGTTTCGAATTTAGTACCGCAAAATTCTGTTGTTGAAAATTTGGTTAAAACCACTTCTTTGATGTTTGAAAATTTTCAAAAACTTTCTTTAGAATTATCTGAAATAAAAACTCAAGTTTATCAAAATCAATCTAGATCACGGTCGAATTCCAGAAATTATTTTAGAAATTCATTTAGACGTCGTTCCGATTCGCGTAATAATCCAAATTGGGTGTGTAGATTTCCCTACAAGTTTGGAAGTAATGCCCGAAATTGTGAACAACCGTGTTCTTATAATAAAAATAAAGATTCAACAAACTAAATTCAACCGTTGTTGCAGCGACGAACAACGGTAATTTGGAATTTTCAACTCGTCGCTTGTTCATTTTTGATAAAGATAATAAACTACATTTTTTGATCGATAGTGGAGCAGAAATTTCAGTGTTACCATTGTGTAAATTTCCACATACGAAACGTACAGATATAATTCTTACAGCAGCTAATGGTTCAACAATTTCCACATATGGGAAAAGGCTTTTAAACGTAAATTTAGGTTTAAGACGTGAATTTCCCTTTACATTTTTGATAGCGGATATAGCTAAGCCAATAATTGGAGCAGACTTTCTTTGTAAATATGGTCTCCTTATTGATATGAAACAAAAGCGATTAGTGGATCCCTTAACAAATCTTTCGGTCAATACCATTTCTTCTTTTTGTGACATTCCTTTACCAAAGTTATTTGCGGTTGATAATAAATTTACGAAATTATTAAGAGAGTTTCCGTCACTTTTTGCAGAACCAGATTATACGAAACCTGTTAAACATACAACGGTACATCGACTTGTAACGGAAGGTAGTCTTCCATTTTCTAGACCCAGGCGCTTAGATCCGATAAAATACAAAGTCGCTAAAACGGAATTTGATTTTTTAGTCAAAACAGGCATTTGTCGGCCTTCAATTTCTTCAGTAGCATCGCCACTTCACTTAGTACCTAAAAAAGAGTTGCATGACTGGCGTTCTTGCGGTGATTTTAGGAGATTAAATATTGTAACTGTGCCGGATCGTTATCCTTCACCACACATACAAGATTTTAGTATGAATCTTCGTAATAAAAATATATTTTCGAAATTAGACTTAGTTAGAGCATATCACCAAATTCCTATGGCTGAGGATGACGTTTATAAAACTGCGATTACAACTCCTTTCGGTATGTTTGAATTCATGCGAATGCCCTTCGGACTTAGAAATTCTGCACAAACTTTCCAAAGATTCATTAACGAAATAGTCAGTGACTTAGATTTTGTATATTCTTATATCGACGACTTACTTATTGCAAGTAAAGACGAAGAACAACATTTAAAACATTTGCGTATACTTTTTCAACGCCTTTCAGAGTACGGTTTAAACATTAAACCAAGTAAATGTACTTTTGGCGTATCAAATATAGACTTTTTAGGACATAATATTTCTGGTACAGGTATTCGACCTTCTGACGAAAAGGTAGCAGCTATTCGCAATTTCGAACGTCCGAAATCAGTTAAGCAAGCCCAAAAATGTATAGGCATGGTAAACTATTACCATAGATATATTCCAAAATTAGCGGAATTTACGAACAAAATTTATGATCTAATTAACAGAACAAGTAAGAAACGTGACAAAACTTTAATATGGGACGATATATCTAGTGGAGCTTTTGAATGCATTAAGGATAAATTTGCATCTACGATATTGTTAAATCATTTTAACAAAGATGCCAAATTATCTTTAATAGTAGATGCATCTAATACGGCTATTGGTGGTGTTATACAACAAACGTATAATAACAAAATTGAACCATATATATAATTTTCTTCCGATCTGTTTGGATAATATTTATGTATATTTTAAGCTACGCAGATCTATTGTGTTGGGTGCAAATAAAAATAAGAATAAAGATTATTCCACCTTTCAGCTCGACGTTTCGCCAAATTTCCTTGGCATCTTCAGGAGCGTGACGCTGTATTTATTTAATAAAACAACAAAGAACACAATCAGATACATATATATTTGAAATTTAAAATACTGCAAATAAATATTGATTGCACAAAAATTTTTCTTACTTACAATGATTAACGAAAAACACAATTTTTACTAAAACATTTAAACATTTAAAACATTTGAATATTAAAAAATTGCGGAAAGTTAATAAAGTACAAAAAATCGATACCACCTACATGCGGTAAACTTGTCATACTAAAAATTAAATTACAAACATAATAGGTACGCGGCGGCGATATTGTCTGTATCTTCTTTTTTGTTTATTGTGTTTCCTCTTTTCTGCAAAATTCTTAGGCTTTCTAAGGTGTAACGCGCTTTTTCTCTCCTTTCGGTGTCTATTATTTTTATGTTTTCAAAATCAGCTGTGGGTTTGTCTTCTATTGCATGCTGTGCCAAAGCTGTGCTTTGTTTTTGTTTACGTATATCTGCTTCGTGCTCAGCTACCCGCGTGCCGAGCGCCCGCTTTGTGGTCCCAATGTAGACCTTATTGCAGCTATCTT
The DNA here is from genome assembly GCF_040869045.1 of Eurosta solidaginis. NCBI lineage: Eukaryota > Metazoa > Arthropoda > Insecta > Diptera > Tephritidae > Eurosta > Eurosta solidaginis. The sequence continues at coordinate 113,784,411 of NC_090320.1, read as the reverse complement.
CTTTATTCCCTTTAGAATGAATTTCGTAAACTACATTGCTACGTTGTTGGAGATCTATGGGTGCTTTTGTTTTTATAAAGCACGTTGCCAAAGTGCAGTTTGACCTGTATGCTAGTGTAGTGTTTGTGTTTGATATTTTTGTCAAGTCATGTGTGAAATTTTTTGTGAGCCTAGGAATGTAAGTGACACTGAAGTATCGCTTTGTCTGGTTATTTGTATCTGAAGACTGTGTTTTTTGGGCTATATTTTCTATTTCCATTTGTTTCTGATTTATTAAATTTGATATGATATGGTCTGGATAATTATTCTTTTTAAGCGTCAATTTAATTTTCCTAATATTTGCGTCATGAAAACTTTGATGGCTGATAGATAATATTTTGTCTATAAAGTTCTTCGCCGTATTTATTTTGTATTTGAAAGGCTGTGAGGATATAAAGTTTATGAGGCGCCCAGAAGAGGTTGGTTTCGAATACCAATCCAATATTAGTTTGTTATTGAGCCTGTGTATCCGTGTGTCTAGATAGGGGATGTTGTTGTTTTCTTCTTTTTCGATCGTAAACTTTAGTCGATTATGATATCTATTTAACACATCTAATATAGTATTTGTGTCTTTTCTTGGGATGATGGCGAAAATATCATCTACATATTTGACTAGGAACTTTATTTGTATGTTGTGTTGTTTCTGTAATTCAATAAAAGTGTGTGAAAGCGCGTGATCCATTATTATATTGGCAATGGTTGGGGAAAGGGGGTTGCCCATAGGCATTCCATATGTTTGTGTATATATGTTGTTGTTGTGCACGAAATAATTGTTGTCTTTTAGGCAGAACTCTAAAATATTGTGAAACTTGCTCTTAGGTATATTCGTATATTCCTTTATTTCATCCCATTTTTGCATTATTATTTTGGAGGCCATATTTGTTGGTATATTAGTGAATAACGAGACGACATCAAACGACACTAACAATTCATCATCACCTATAGTTAAATTTTGCAGTCTTTCTTTTAACTCAAACGAGTTTTTAATGTTATATTCGGTGGAAATCAACGACATAAGAATTGTTCCTATATATTTGGACAAGTGATAACATGGAACATTGATAGACGAGACAATCGGACGTAAGGGACAGTCTGGCTTATGAATTTTTGGCAGTCCATATAAACGAGGTGCTGTAGCTGCTGTGCTAGTTAATTGTTGTTTTTCTTTTAGGCTAATGTGCTTTCCTTTGAATAGTTCGAGTATTATATTGTTGTTTTTCCTTTGAAGTGTGGATGTTGGGTCAGCTCGTATCGCTTTATAGGTATTCTTGTCTCCTAGTATTTTTTCAATTTTCGTGTTGTAGTCCGCTTTATATAGAACGACTGTTTTGTTCCCCTTGTCCGCGTCTGTTACGATTATGTCATCTTTGTGAAGTTTTAGAAAAGCTTTTGTCGTTTTGTAGGTCTCTAGTACAAATTTCTCTACGGAATTATGCTTAATATTACGCCTAAATTGAAGAATTCTGCTGCACAATTTGTTTCTTGCTATTTCTTTTTCATTATCAGTTTCTAATGTTTCAAACACTTGTTCCATTTCTGCTATTGTGTGTATAGGTGAGAAATTTTTGTTTGTTGTAGGGACGGTAAATTTTTTGCCTAAAGACAACAGCCACTTCACATCTTCGGGAAAATCTATGTTTGTAGTGTTTACAAACCATTCGCTGTTAATGTTGATTCCCAGTTTTCGTATTTGCTCGTGCTTAAGTTGTTTAATCTTAGAGGATAGTGTCGCTGCTTTCTGTTCTCCTATCTTTTTGCTGAGACAGTTTTGCTTGACTATAACTGCATTGAATTCTTCCTCACTAAGAGCTTTACGTATTTGTTTTTGAGTGTGGTATATTGTATCTTTGGTGGTTTTTATGTTCATATTTGTTTGTGTTATCTCAATGTTAAGTATTTTTAAGAAGAAATTGTCTTTGGTTTTTTCTATTTGTTGTGTTATTTTACCTGACGTTGTATCGACTATTGTACTTTTTAATGTGTTGGATAGATGTTTGGGAATAAGCGCGTACCTTTTGCATTCTAACAAAAATTTAAGAGTTTCTGCTTGTTTCGAAAGTTTAATTTTCTGTTTACTAAAATGCTTAAGATTCATACAAATATGTTCACCATATTTATATTTCATGTGGTTGTAGTAGTTTTTCATGGTTCGGCTATGTTGTTCTTTATTGTTGTTGTTGTAAATTACGATGTAATACAGAATTTTTTTATATTACCGGCAGGCTTTCCGTGAATAATATATATAATTTTCTTCCGATCTGTTTGGATAATATTTATGTATATTTTAAGCTACGCAGATCTATTGTGTTGGGTGCAAATAAAAATAAGAATAAAGATTATTCCACCTTTCAGCTCGACGTTTCGCCAAATTTCCTAGGCATCTTCAGGAGCGTGACACTGTATTTATTTAATAAAACAACAAAGAGCACAATCAGATACATATATATTTGAAATTTAAAATATTGCAAATAAATATTGATTGCACAAAAATTTTTCTTACTTACAATGATTAACGAAAAACACAAATTTTACTAAAACATTTAAACATTTAAAACATTTGAATATTAAAAAATTGCGGAAAGTTAATAAAGTACAAAAAATCGATACCACCTACATGCGGTAAACTTGTCATACTAAAAATTAAGTTACAAACATAATAGGTACGCGGCGGCGATATTGTCTGTATCTTCTTTTTTGTTTATTGTGTTTCCTCTTTTCTGCAAAATTCTTAGGCTTTCTAAGGTGTAACGCGCTTTTTCTCTCCTTTCGGTGTCTATTATTTTTATGTTTTCAAAATCAGCTGTGTGTTTGTTTTCTATTGTATGCTGTGCCAAAGCTGTGCTTTGTTTTTGTTTACGTATATCTGCTTCGTGCTCAGCTACCCGCGTGCCGAGCGCCCGCTTTGTGGTCCCAATGTAGACCTTATTGCAGCTATCTTCTTTATTCCCTTTACAATGAATTTCGTAAACTACATTGCTACGTTGTTGGAGATCTATGGGTGTTTTTGTTTTTGTAAAGCACGTTGCCAAAGTGCAGTTTGACCTGTATGCTAGTGTAGTGTTTGTGTTTGATGTTTTTGTCAAGTCATGTGTGAAATTTTCTGTGAGCCTAGGAATGTAAGTAACACTGAAGTATCGCTTTGTCTGGTTATTTGTATATTGAACCTCTTGCATTCTTTTCTAAAAAACTTTCTCCAACCAAAATTAAGTACAGCGCATTTGATAGGGAATTATTGGCAATTTATTTAAATATAAAACATTTTCGATATCTTTTGGAAGGACGACAATTTACAGTTTTTACGGACCACAAACCTTTAACTACAGCTTTAAATTCAAAAACAGAACGGAGTCCCAGACAAACGAGACATTTGGAGTTTATAGCACAATTTACTGATGACATACAATACATTAAAGGAGAATCCAATGTTGTAGCAGATACGCTATCTAGAGCTTTCGAGGTTAATGCAATACACAATACAGAGCTGAATTTCAAAATTTTACAAAGCGAACAACAAAATGGCAGAGATTTAAACGAGCTAATATCTAAAATACAATTTTTAAATTTGAAGGTAATTAATATTAAATTTCAATATTTGGTGTGAAGTTTCTGGAGATACACCTAGACCATTTGTACCGAGTAAATTACGGAAGACGGTATTTGACATGCTGCATGGAATTGCACATCCTGGTACAAGAGCTACACGGCGACTCATAATTAAAAAATATTTTTGGCCTAACATGACTAAAGATATTAATAGTTGGTCAAAAGAGTGTCTTAGCTGTCAAAAATCCAAAGTTTATCACCACACAAAGTCTCCTGTTGTCAAAATTCCCATTCCTAAGAATAGATTTGAGCATATACATCTAGATATAGTTGGACCGTTACCTATTTCGAAGGGACATCGTTTTATTTTAACAATAATTGATAGATTTACTCGTTGGCCAGAGGCATATGCTCTAAAAGATATTTCAGCGTCAACAATTGCGAACAAATTTTTCAAAGAATATATATCTCGTTTTGGAGTTCCATTGAAAATAACCACCGACCAAGGTAGCCAATTCACATCAAAATTGTTTTTAGAGTTAACCAAATTACTCGGTAGTCATCATATTACTACTTCGGCTTACCACCCTCAAGGAAATGGTATGGTTGAAAGGTTTCATAGGCAGCTAAAAGTTATTATAATGGCTAGAGATGGGTCAAACAATTGGTATGACGAGTTACCTGTCATACTACTTGGGTTGCGATCTATTTATAAAGAGGATATTTCAGCTACACCAGCGGAAATGGTTTTTGGTCAAAATGTACGTTTACCGGGGGAACTTGTTGTTCCATCAGCTGAAAATAATTCATCAACTGAAATTTTAAGTAGTTTACGTGAACATTTTCGGAATATTAAATCAAATTTAAGTCATCATAGAAATTGTGATACAGGAATTTATGTTCCAAAAGATCTTCAAACTTGTAAATTTGCATTTGTTAGAGTTATAGATAAACGCTCATTACAGCAACCATATGAGGGACCTTACAAAATTGTGGAAAAAGAACGAAAATATTTTAAATTGGAAATCAATAATACTATTAAAACTATTCCAATTGACAGATTAAAACCAGCAATAATTGAAACAACAGATACAAACAACACTAACAATACACTTAAAAAGAGAGTTACTTTTAATTTGTTTGATGTTGATTTTTCTTGAAGGGGGAGTATTGTAGGGTTTGTTCATAATTTTAACTTTACAATATTTTACGTTGTAATTTTGTTATTTTTTTTAAATGTATTCATGTATTTTTGGTTTTCAATTTTGAATTTGGTTACTTCAAAAATTTTCATTCTGGTGAAAAATTCAATTTTTGTACTAACGATTCAATTAAAAATATATTAATTATTACATAAAAATAGTTCCTTTTTATTTCAATATTGGAACTACACCTGCTTCCCACAGGCCTCCCAAATGTGGAGAGACGGTGGGGATGAAGTGCCATTGCAGTAGTTGATGAGCGTATTTAGACAATGCGTTCTCACGAAAATCTGCTATAAACGCCTTAAAATCAAATCTCAGAGATCGTGAGGCTCCGACAAAGTTATTTCCATTGTCGGAGTAGACATTTTCTGGGCACCCTCTCCTGGAAATAAACCTAGAGAATGCCGCAAGGAAGGATTGGGTGTTGAGGTCGGTTGTGGCTTCCAAATGTATGGCTTTCGTACTAAAGCAGAAAAACAGACAGATATAACTTTTGAAATACGGCACCCTATACCTCTATAACTTTTTATGTCGAATGGTCCTGCAAAATCTACCCCGGTGTTGGTAAATAGTCGGAAAAATGTGGTACGTTCCTGAGGAAGATTCCCCATGAGTTGGGTTTCTAACCGCTTCTTATAGATCGTGCAGGCCTTAAAGCTGTGAATAATGGACTGATCATATTTTTAACCCTAGGAATCCAGTTGTTGAAGCAGACTAGTTTATAAATTAATACCTGAAAATGAAATGTAATTAAATAATTTAATTTAGATTAATGAAGTTAAATAGAAATAATTATGTACTTAACTAAATACTTAAAATAGAGTTACCTCATACTTACCTTATATTTTTCTATGACCTACCTTATACCTACCTTATAATTAATTTACACTTACCTTATTTTCCCTTTTAATGATTTTAATTACTTACCAATTTACTTACCTTAACTTTTAGCACCACCCTAATGTAAGCAAATGCATGATTACAGTCTGTATTCGACTGTACCTATGTGCATGCGGTGTGTGTATACACCTACTAACAAGGGCTTAAGTGCAGTATACGGACAACTCCAAAATCAAAAAAAGAAGTATGGGGATTGATAGACATTGCCAAGGTGAGTATAACTACACAATTTTTTTTGTGGGCAAATGACAATAACAGGAGTTATTAAGGGTCAAAGTTCATATGAAGCATTTTTTTAAATCTAAATTTCTGTTTAAGTATCGAAGCGATTTTCAAAATTTTTTTCATTGTATAGGTAGTAAAATTACCTTTCATTTGATATGCTGTTTGTATTCCTATCCCGTAAAATACTTAAAAAACTCGATGTTTAAAAGTGCTATATTTACTAAGTAAATTACGCATATTTATTTGTACATATGTATGTATGTATGTGTATGTATATTTCGTTAATACGTTGGTATTTAAAGCTTAAATTAATTTTCTATAGCGTTAACCAACAATTTTATTGAAATAAATGTATTCGATATGACGTTATGGTAAGGCTCCATTAATCGATTTTATTGATTTCTATAAGGTTGGTTGGAAGATTAGCTGGACCTTAGCAGATGTTTGGAAAATAACCGTTATTTCAATTTATTGAAAAGTGTTAATTTAAACTGTTAAATACAAGTGCAAATTATTATGGCAAATATAAAGTTGTTGCAAATTTATCAAATATTTGAGTGCTGTGAAAGTGGTCCCATAAGTGAGTCAGCCTCGCATACACTGCAATAGTGGGGATTGATTCCCAAGTTAATTGAAAATGCTGATAGCGGTGACGGTTACTCTTGGAGGTTAGCTTATATATGCTAGCATGTGATTATGTGTATGTAACAAGTTAATTTTTAAAATTATTTAGGTGTTGTGCTCTCAAGGAGGGCAAGGGTAAACGTAGATGTAACGTTAAAGTCTCGTTAAGAAAGAATACTTTTTTCGATAAATCAAAGCTTCCCATTTTCAAAATGGTAGCTTTCGCGTATTTATGGATTAAAAACACTACCCTCGATTTCATTATGGATGAGCTCACGATAGCAAAACATGCGGTGGTCGATTGGAGCAGCTTTTGTCGCAAGGTGGTGTTTGATGGTATGATCATAAATAATAATAAGATTAGCGGGGACGGGGTGATTGTTGAAATCGGCGAAAGTAAGTTTGGTCGTCGGAAGTACCACCGCGGTCATCGTGTAGAAGGGCAATGGGTGTTCGGTGGGGTGGAGAGGGGAACTAACCGATGTTTTATGGTACCTGTGGAGAAAAGGGACAAAGATACTTTGCTGCAAATCATAAAAGAATGGATTTAACCCGGTAGCATAGTTGTGTCCGATTTCTGGAAGGTTCGTTGATTTGATAATTATATATTTCATTCATTTATAAATATACATTTATGTATATCGTTTACAGGCATATGATTGCTTACAGGATGAGTGTTATGTACATTTTAAAGTGAACCACTCGCTCAACTTTAAAGACCCCGAAACTGGCCAGCATACAAATACGATCGAAGGGTTATGGAGGCATTCCAAGGTCTTTATACCCCAATTCCACCGCAAAAAGCAATTCTTTTGCGGCTATTTGGCAAAATTTATTTTTCTACTTCTAAAGCTACTAATATTGATTTTTAACAACATTTTTTAAAATGGCTGGGAACCTTTACAACCCATTCAACCCACGACTTGTAGAGGAGGAAGATGAAGATGATTATGAGGTCGATATGTCGGCGTGAGTTAAACGTAAGTTACAAAATAAATACTTATTTTTTAAGGGGCTATGTATGTATGAAAGTATTCTGCGCAGAAATACTGTGGACGACGGTGGGGTGCAATAAAGCCATACGCAATAACGCCATAGGGCTTTATTTCCAATCAGTTTGAGAAATAAAGTCATATGGTCTTATTTCCAATTGCTAATGGAAATAAAGCCAGTATGGCCTTATTGCCATTTTCAAAACATGGTTGTGGTAATTTTATTAGGCTGTACCTAAAAACGCGCAAAAGAGTGCGTACCGTGGCATGTTGCCACGGTTCAGGCAACCACCCGGACTTGGCATGGCGTAGTCCAGGGTTATTTAAATAAGGGCGGCCGAAGGCCGCCAACTCGGAAAGGTGTTATGCACATAAAGGAAACAAATACCAGGTGTTCTGCGCAGAATTACTGTTAATTTGCCCAAAATTAAGTTTTGGTATACCAGGAACAGGACAGTTGGTATTGCATTGATGGGACTAAGGATATTATATATAATTTTAAATGAAAGCTTAAATTATTTCCCATCTACCAAACTATATTTTCATATATTTAATACAGCAATTAAATTAAAAAAATTATTATTTCAGGAAATTCTTTGCAGTTATAAACTTAAGATATACATCAAATGAAAGGTATTGGAAATACCTATCCAACGACGTTGATAATCGGTTCAATACTTTAGAAATAATTTAGATTTAAAAAAAAAGCTTATTATGAACTTTGACCTTTAATAACTTTTGTTGTTGTTGTTTGCCCAACAAAAAAAATATATCGTTATGTTTCTTTTATTAATACCTATCGATCTCAATTTTTCGCTTTTTATATCAGCATTGTCCGTATACTGCACTTGTTCCCTAACAAGCGCGACTTGTCCACGCTCCCTTGTACAAATACACACATACGTAAGGTCATAGGTCCAGGCGAAGAACTTACCGCTTATTGGAATTGGAAGTTGACAAACTGTAAATTAGATTTAAGAAAATATTATAAAAGTTACAGTCAATTAGTAATCGACAACGGCGGTGTTTTTTCTTGGTGCGAATTTAATATACTTTTGTATTTACCTAGTGAAGATAAAATACTTACTTGGCGAAAGTAAAGTTTCTTACTAAAAAATCTTAGTAAATTTTCATGGCGCCCGAGCAGGGACATATTGTATATTAAAAATTTTAAAAAATTTAATACACTATTAAAATTGTCACAAGTGCAAGTGAGTGCTTAATTAAGAAACCAATAATAATTTGGTTTTGCTGGCTAATGGCCTAGTTTTTAAACAAAGTCCAAAAGCGTTAAATTAAAAACGTGCGTACAACTACAAACAAATACTTAAACAAAACAATTAAATAAATCAAAATTTTTATGATAACTATATCAAAAACAACAAATATCGAAGTAATTTATTTGAACAATTAATTGCCTGTCGCGATCACGTGTGCAAAAACAAAATACATACATAAATTGATAGTGCAGTGCAGTGGCTGAAAATAAACAAAAAAAGCTTAAAATTTTAAAAAGTTTAAAAGAGTTTTTTAAAACCATTAAATACTTACTTTGATAATTAAATATAAAATAATGGTTAAAAATACTTACCTTTATTAAAAATATTTATATCAACCTAAAGATTAAAACACAACAAACACTTAAAACAGTGTTAAAAAATTAAAAATACATACACACAAAAAATATTTAAAAATAATATTTAGTTTAGAAGTGTTTCAAAATAAAGCAAATAGTGAAGAATTTACCTGTGGAACCAGCGCTTGTAAACTTACAGTAGCCCGCAAAATAATAGTAGTGCCAGTGTGAAAAACCTGAAAAGATACAAAAAATTAATTTTATTAAGACTTACCCACAAGTGCGTTACTATATCTAAGTAAAAGGGCAAAAAGAAGTTCTACACTTACCACCAAAAAGCTCTAAGTGAAGAAAAAGGTTTATTGAAAGGCTATTTGCGCAATAAACTGTGCTGTACACATACGAAAATACTGCCGCCTGTACCCGATAACCCTCCTGATCAAATATTTGACCACTTAGGGATTTCTGGCCAGGAATGAATTGCAGCTGTATACTCTGCAAAAGGGAAGTCGAAGCTGGAAACGAACCAGTCCTTAAAGAACAGGTATTGAGTGCGAACAATTAAAAGCTGTTGAGGTTGTTGGTTTTGTTAAATTGCTGCGAAGATCACCCAACAAGCTTTAACTTTTGGCATCTGTTGTATTCACTTTGAAATTAAATTGTTTATAAACAAATTTCGTGAAACAAGATTTCGGGATTGTTTAGTGAAAAATTACCTCGTACAATTTCCGACAAGGTTCCGATTACCATTCTGTCAAATATTTTTCGAAATCTATACAGCTTTAAGTGTTTGGTTAAATAATTGACCATAATTCTGCTCATGGTTAGGCCCTTAAAACTTTCGAAATCGCGTCTAGTTTTCCGAATTAAGGAATTATACGCTTATTTCTTGATTTGCGCCTTTTTTTCGATAGTTCTGGTGAAGTTTCAGCAATTTTTTTTTCTTTTTCGTATTGCCGCGTTGGAAACTTCCAAACTATAAATTTGTGCAAAGTTACTGTACATAGCGAATCAAAATGAGTAAAAGTGAGAATCAGCTAGGCCAGGTGGAAGACGCTACTTCCTTAAAAAGACAAAGGACGATTTTAAAAAGAAGCATAGCTCGAATTAAAACGGGAATTCATAATCAGTCACTCTCATCAGATCCGTCAGAAGTTGAGTGTCCACTCGAAATGCTGAATAGTTGCAGCGAAAAGCTCCTAGCGTGTCAGTCCGAAATAGAAGAGATCGATGAAGATGATGACACTCGTGACAGCCTTGAAAATTTAATTGTTGGAACCAAGGCGATGTTAAAATCGATATTGTCAGAGAGCAACAAAACAAAAGCTTCTGACACCTCCTTCACAGCGCCTCACAGCTCAAGACTTCCGAAAATGTCGCTGCCCAAGTTTCGAGGGCAGTATTCGGAGTTAAAAAATTGTATGAGATTGTTTGAGAACCTCGTTCATAATAACCCAGCGCTTTCTGACATTGAAAAACTCACACATTTAGTTTCGTGCTTGTCTGGTGAAGCGTTAGGAACGGTGAAGGCCTTCCAAATGACGGAAGAAAATTATCCGAAGGCGCTGGCAAGCCTGAAAAAGGTATATGACAATAAATGTCTCATATTTTTGAACACAGTTTCGAAACTGTTTGAGCTTCCGAAAATCCAAAAGCCATCGTCACTTTCGCTGCGGTCCATGATCGACACCGTATCAGCTGTCTATGACTCCCTGTTGTCTTTGGGTGATGATACAAATATTTTCAATGCGATGTTGATACATTTAGAAATGTCGAAGGTTGATCCCACGACGCGGTCTAAATGGGTGGAGCAACTTGACTACGACAAGCTTCCGCTCTGGAGTGAGGGCGAATCGGCTCTCGATAAGAGACACCAGCACCTCTCGTCTGAAGAAACTTCGACATCGTCAAAGTCGCACGATATCCAAAGGAAAACCAACAAGGGTGCTGAAAAGCCAAAGTCATCCTTTGTGGCTGCGAAAGCTAAGCCAACAACTTGTTTCGACTGCAACTCCAAGGACCACTTCTTAACCAGCTGCCCTAAATTCAAAACTCTCTCTCCTCAGCAGAGATTCGATTTCACGAAATCGGTCCCATTGTGTATAAATTGCTTGCGCAAGGGACATACGGTTTCTAAATGCCAACTAGAACGGTGTCGAGTTTGTAACCGGTCACATCACACCATGTTACACCAATACCCGAAAAAATACCAGAATTTTCGACCTCATAAGCTATGCACACAGTGAGCGTGCCTGATCGCGTTATGTTAGCAACAGCAGTGGTCAAGGTGAAAACTTGCTCCGGTGATTATGTGTCAGCTCGTACTTTACTTGACTCAGGGTCACAAGTAAATTTCATGACTGAAGAGCTGGCACAAAGGCTGCGAATTCGGCGAGAGAAGGCAACATTAAATGTTATCGGGATTGGTAATGCATCCCAAAAGGTTCGGTCCAAAGTTAGTGCAGTCATAAAATCCCGAGTTAACAATTTCGAGTTTCTCGCAGATTTTTGGGTAATGGGAGCGATTTCGGCAAATCACCCAGATCGGGCTGTTAACACCACAGGTTGGAAATTTCCAGCTAATGTTGAATTAGGCAATCCTGGGTTCCATAAATCCTCAAAAGTCGATCTATTGTTGGGAGCCGAAACATTTTTCGATCTTTTGTCGGTTGGTCAAAAGTTTATGAGTTGGATAAATTGTGCTGTGCAGGTAGATTCTCTGGTGTAGTGGACTGTAATTTTAGGCTTTTAGTTCCTTTTTTCGGTGAGTAAGGACCAATGTTCGGCCTGAGTGCGTCGTAAACCGGCAGTGGGTAGGCGCACAAGGGTCGATCTTGGAGTGGATGGTTCGCTCAAAAGAAATAAATCAGTACACAAAGAGGAATTCCTCGTTATAAAATAATATTTAATTTGAGTGTGCGGAAATGTAGAAGAGGATACAATATTACCTTTGGTATAACTTGACGATGGTGATCCTGGGCGATGTGAACTGCTTGGCGGTCAATCGAAAAAGAGGCCGGTTATCCCGTTGAGGACAACCGCTAAGCCGCGAAAAGGCCCTCTGGTGTTAAGGAGGGGAAAGGCCACACATACAACCACCCCCACATATACGTGCATGGGTGCTGACAACCTGCACACACACGTGCATGTGTATGAAACGCATGCATGTGCATGCATGCACACAAATGTAGGCGTGAGTGTGGGTGGCTGGAAATATTATTAAAACATTAGGGAGGGGCGCCGTCAATCAGGTAAAAGTTAGGCATTGGGCCTAAACAGTAAAAAATTAGCGCACAAAAGTTTACTAGGCAACTCTGTCTAGTGAGAGAGCGATCAGCTCACACGTTCTTACGGAAAAAATCAAAATTGTTTTGATTTCTACGTTCCGGGTTACGTACGTCCGGGCGTTGCACGTCGGTGAGTTTTCATTTACATTGCACACTCATAAGATAGGTCGTGTCAGCTGACACGTTTTTGGTACGTACGTTCGTGAGTAACTGCCGCATAACTGCCGCTTTAATTTGAAGCACACGGCTTGAATGTGTGCATACATGTTAAAAGGAGAAAATGGTTTGAAATACTTTGTCCGCGTCCGGTTATTAGATTGTCCGTTTATTAGGATGATATTTGTATGAAAAAATGAACGAAAAACCTATGTGCCCAAAATCTGTCCGGTTATTGGAGCTGTCCGGTTATAAGGACTGTCCGTAATTGGGAATTTCACTGTAGTTCGATTCAGTTTTTTCGAATTAAAAAATACATTTTGTTTTTAAGTTAAATTAATTGATATGACAGGGGTGAAGGAATTACTATACATAGAACAAAGGAGTGAAACTAAATATAGCTAAAACCAAAGAGAATTTTTAGATGAAAATGTTGCTTTTTCGGGTATTTAGTTGGTTAAAATATTACAAAAAGTGTAATTATAGTTATAACAGTTCGTTACAGTATTCATTAAAAAAATCAAAAATAGAACGAAAAAGCTGTGTTAGATATTAAAGATAAAACATACAGAATTTCAATTACGAATAATGTGCAGCAAATCCACGGCCATAAAAGCTCATAATTTAAAAAGGCCTGTGTGCTGAACTACCGGTTTCTAAGAGTTCTTAAATGATCACGGAAGGATCCCAAAATGATACCAAACTAGTCCCGAAATGATCCTGACCGGCTCCCGGACAAATCCCGAAAACCATCACGAAATGATCCCTGGGGGGGGGGGGGGGGGGGGGGGGTCCCCAAATGATCCCGAAATAGTCCCGAAATTATCCTGACGGGATCCCGGATGGTTCCCGAAAACTATCCAGAAATGATGCCGAAAAAGTCCCGGAACGACCCTGACGGGATCCCGGACTGATCTCGAAAACCATCCAGAAATAATGCCGGAAGGGTCCCAAAATGATCCCGGAATAGACCCGAAAAAGTCCCCAAAATAACAACGACGGGATCCCGGACGTATCCCGAAAACTATACAGAAATGATCCCGGATGAGTCCCAAAACGATCCTGAAAAAGTCCCGAAATGACCCCGACGGGATCCCGAAAGCCATCCAGAAAGGATCTCGGAAGGGTTTGGATATGACCCTGAAGGAATTACAAATAAGGTGAAGATAATTATAAAAGCATGTTAATAAGGCAGCAGGCGCGCGTTGAAGCGAATGAAGAGTTCCAAACAAACATGCAGGTAAAACTAATAAAAGTGTGTTAATAAAAAGAATTGAAGGACGGAGGATGGCGGGAGGAGACGGAGAGCACCACCGATCGTTTTTCCAAAAATTTTTAGACTCGATCTGTATGAGCCAGATACCAAAAATGATTGATTTAGGAGAAAATTACATTGAGTTATAACAATTTATAGATTTTACACCAGAGGGGTGATGGGGAAGGGGAAGTGAGGAGACGGAGGGTGTCACTGCTCACTTTGTAAGCCCTCGACTTATTTCACCTATTGAATTTGTAATATTGGTGAAGGTCAGTAAACGTAAAGTTATAATGTGTAAAAATTATTAAAAAGTAATTGTTCGAAGGGTCGTGGGACCCGCTCCCCTTTCCATTTTCGAAAAAAATTTCGCCAGTAGACTATTGTCTATCTGTGTCCCAAATTTCATCAAAAGGGACCTCCCCCCTTTTCAAAAAATAAAGCTAGTAGATCCTTCTAGACTATTGGCTATATGTGTGCCAAATTTCATCCAAATCCGCCCAGCCGTTCTTGCGTGATTGAGTCACAAAAACAAAAGTCTGGACATCCAAAGATGCTTCTGTGTAAACGCTCTTGCTTAAACGTGTTGCGCATCGTTCGTTGCGTTCAAGTATCTATCATCAGCCCAAAACTTGTTGCCGTCATTCAGAAAAGTGAGCATGTTGCCACAGTAGCCCCCCAGGAGTAGTGACTTTAATGCACCTAAGAAGTCACGGATCGTTCCGCTGCCGACTTCTGGAGTATGTGTGTTAGACTGGATCGATTTATTAACCGATATCGTGCCATAGATTTTTCGATAGGATTTGGGCTCAGGATAAAAGTTCCCTCTACGCATACCCAAAAAATTAATTTTCGAGCCTGCGAAAAAAAAAAATGGCGAAAGGGTCAATTTTTCGGCCAAAACGCTCCCCAAAACCCAAAAAATATTTTTTTTTTCAAAACTGTTATCGCCAACGTTTTTACAACAGTTTTTTGAAAAAAAAAAAATATTGTTTGGGTTTTGGGGAAAGTGGCTTTGAAGCTTTTTACTCCTGCTGTAGGGTTTGTTTATAATTTTAACTTTACAATATTTTACTTTGTAATTTTGTTATTTTTTTTAAATGTATTCATGTATTTTTGGTTTTCAATTTTGAATTTGGTTACTTCAAAAATTTTCATTCTGGTGAAAAATTCAATTTTTGTACTAACGATTCAATTAAAAATATATTAATTATTACATAAAAATAGTTCCTTTTTATTTCAATATTGGAACTACAATTGGCGATCCCGCCTTTTGTCGAGTGCAGTAATTGTTTTTTGAATGTGGGATAACCGTATCCATATCGGTCCTCGTATATAATTTCTTGGCATTATAACGGTTTAACATAGAAGATCTAATATTAACATAGAATAACTAATATTAACCTAGAAGAACTAATATTACAGCAAAATTCTAGATGCAGTTGCAGATACATAGAAGAACTAATATTACAGCAAAATTCTAGATGCAGTTGCAGATACATAGAAGAACTAATATTACAGCAAAATTTTAGATGCAGTTGCAGAAACATTGAGGAACTTATAACAAATTTTATGGTGATATACAAACATTTCATTCACAATTAGTCACTATGATTATTGTTCTCAACGCTATTAGCTGTGTGCGTCTTCGTACATACCGTGTATTTTGCTGCGCCTAGAATTAAGATAGAGCTGGTTTCATAGCAATAACGACCATTGATTATATCAACCTTAACAACCTCTGATGTTATCAATGACACTTCCGTCACTTTCGCTATCGTTATTGTTAATAAAGTAAGAATTACACAACGTAAATGATACTTCTGATATACTACTAGCAACAATTTTATCTTCCTGCATCTCAAAAAAAAAACAATTTCATATTGATACTAAATCTCGAGTAATTAAGCCAATTTATTTACATTCAATTGGTAACTTATTTAGGACTATTTACATTCCATAAGGTAGTAGCAAAATTAAAAAATTTTAAATTGTGAACTCTTCCTTCAATTCAGTATAGTATTTATTTAATATAAATTATATAACTGTTTTACTGATTTATATTAATTTTGTTTTATTGATTTTCTAACAGGGAACGACTTTTTGTCATCCCTTGTCAAATTTGCTATTTTATTCTCTAACTTTCTTTTTCAAAACGGTTAATATGTTTCACTCCCCACACAACAATACACACAACATACAAACTAAACTCACAAGCAATTTAAATGACTCACTAATTGATTTACCGAATGAGAATTTTTCTGATCATATTTCGAATCCTTACGAAAATATAAGATCAAATGAAATTTCCGCAACATCAATTAAACTTCCACAATTTTGGACTAGTTGTCCAGAAGCTTGGTTTATCCATGCAGAAACACAATTTAGTACTAAAAATATAACGCAAGAGAACACAAAATATGAGCATATTATTACCGCGCTTCCACAGGAAGTAATTTTAACGGTTTTAGATTTTATTCAAAATCCCCCCCAAGTTAATAAGTTTTCTGAACATAAGAAAATCTTAATAGAAAGGCATTCATTAAGTGAAAGTTCAAAACTAGATACAATTTTTAGTGGTTCTGAGATGGGAGATCGTAAACCCTCAGAATTTTATCGATCATTGATTTTACTTGCCGGTTCAAATTTCAGTGAAAATATTCTTAAAAAGATTTGGATAAGAAAACTTCCCAAAAATTTAAGTGCGATTTTAGCTAGTTCCAATTCAACTAACATAAACGAATTGACAAAACTCGCTGATATTATTTGGGAAGTCATAAATAAAAATGAAGTATATTTGGTTAACGCGGTTTCGAATTTAGTACCGCAAAATTCTGTTGTTGAAAATTTGGTTAAAACCACTTCTTTGATGTTTGAAAATTTTCAAAAACTTTCTTTAGAATTATCTGAAATAAAAACTCAAGTTTATCAAAATCAATCTAGATCACGGTCGAATTCCAGAAATTATTTTAGAAATTCATTTAGACGTCGTTCCGATTCGCGTAATAATCCAAATTGGGTGTGTAGATTTCCCTACAAGTTTGGAAGTAATGCCCGAAATTGTGAACAACCGTGTTCTTATAATAAAAATAAAGATTCAACAAACTAAATTCAACCGTTGTTGCAGCGACGAACAACGGTAATTTGGAATTTTCAACTCGTCGCTTTTTCATTTTTGATAATGATAATAAACTACATTTTTTGATCGATAGTGGAGCAGAAATTTCAGTGTTACCATTGTGTAAATTTCCACATACGAAACGTACAGATATAATTCTTACAGCAGCTAATGGTTCAACAATTTCCACATATGGGAAAAGGCTTTTAAACGTAAATTTAGGTTTAAGACGTGAATTTCCCTTTACATTTTTGATAGCGGATATAGCTAAGCCAATAATTGGAGCAGACTTTCTTTGTAAATATGGTCTCCTTATTGATATGAAACAAAAGCGATTAGTGGATCCCTTAACAAATCTTTCGGTCAATACCATTTCTTCTTTTTGTGACATTCCTTTACCAAAGTTATTTGCGGTTGATAATAAATTTACGAAATTATTAAGAGAGTTTCCGTCACTTTTTGCAGAACCAGATTATACGAAACCTGTTAAACATACAACGGTACATCGACTTGTAACGGAAGGTAGTCTTCCATTTTCTAGACCCAGGCGCTTAGATCCGATAAAATACAAAGTCGCTAAAACGGAATTTGATTTTTTAGTCAAAACAGGCATTTGTCGGCCTTCAATTTCTTCAGTAGCATCGCCACTTCACTTAGTACCTAAAAAAGAGTTGCATGACTGGCGTTCTTGCGGTGATTTTAGGAGATTAAATATTGTAACTGTGCCGGATCGTTATCCTTCACCACACATACAAGATTTTAGTATGAATCTTCGTAATAAAAATATATTTTCGAAATTAGACTTAGTTAGAGCATATCACCAAATTCCTATGGCTGAGGATGACATTTATAAAACTGCGATTACAACTCCTTTCGGTATGTTTGAATTCATGCGAATGCCCTTCGGACTTAGAAATTCTGCACAAACTTTCCAAAGATTCATTAACGAAATAGTCAGTGACTTAGATTTTGTATATTCTTATATCGACGACTTACTTATTGCAAGTAAAGACGAAGAACAACATTTAAAACATTTGCGTATACTTTTTCAACGCCTTTCAGAGTACGGTTTAAACATTAAACCAAGTAAATGTACTTTTGGCGTATCAAATATAGACTTTTTAGGACATAATATTTCTGGTACAGGTATTCGACCTTCTGACGAAAAGGTAGCAGCTATTCGCAATTTCGAACGTCCGAAATCAGTTAAGCAAGCCCAAAAATGTATAGGCATGGTAAACTATTACCATATATATATTCCAAAATTAGCGGAATTTACGAACAAAATTTATAATCTAATTAACAGAACAAGTAAGAAACGTGACAAAACTTTAATATGGGACGATATATCTAGGGGAGCTTTTGAATGCATTAAGGATAAATTTGCATCTACGATATTGTTAAATCATTTTAACAAAGATGCCAAATTATCTTTAATAGTAGATGCATCTAATACGGCTATTGGTGGTGTTATACAACAAACGTATAATAACAAAATTGAACCATATATATAATTTTCTTCCGATCTGTTTGGATAATATTTATGTATATTTTAAGCTACGCAGATCTATTGTGTTGGGTGCAAATAAAAATAAGAATAAAGATTATTCCACCTTTCAGCTCGACGTTTCGCCAAATTTCCTTGGCATCTTCAGGAGCGTGACGCTGTATTTATTTAATAAAACAACAAAGAACACAATCAGATACATATATATTTGAAATTTAAAATACTGCAAATAAATATTGATTGCACAAAAATTTTTCTCACTTACAATGATTAACGAAAAACACAATTTTTACTAAAACATTTAAACATTTAAAACATTTGAATATTAAAAAATTGCGGAAAGTTAATAAAGTACAAAAAATCGATACCACCTACATGCGGTAAACTTGTCATACTAAAAATTAAATTACAAACATAATAGGTACGCGGCGGCGATATTTTCTGTATCTTCTTTTTTGTTTATTGTGTTTCCTCTTTTCTGCAAAATTCTTAGGCTTTCTAAGGTGTAACGCGCTTTTTCTCTCCTTTCGGTGTCTATTATTTTTATGTTTTCAAAATCAGCTGTGGGTTTGTCTTCTATTGCATGCTGTGCCAAAGCTGTGCTTTGTTTTTGTTTACGTATATCTGCTTCGTGCTCAGCTACCCGCGTGCCGAGCGCCCGCTTTGTGGTCCCAATGTAGACCTTATTGCAGCTATCTTCTTTATTCCCTTTAGAATGAATTTCGTAAACTACATTGCTACGTTGTTGGAGATCTATGGGTGCTTTTGTTTTTGTAAAGCACGTTGCCAAAGTGCAGTTTGACCTGTATGCTAGTGTAGTGTTTGTGTTTGATATTTTTGTCAAGTCATGTGTGAAATTTTCTGTGAGCCTAGGAATGTAAGTGACACTGAAGTATCGCTTTGTCTGGTTATTTGTATCTGAAGACTGTGTTTTTTGGGCTATATTTTCTATTTCCATTTGTTTCTGATTAATAAATTTGATATGATATGGTCTGGATAATTATTCTTTTTAAGCGTCAATTTAATTTTCCTAATATTTGCGTCATGAAAACTTTGATGGCTGATAGATAATATTTTGTCTATAAAGTTCTTCGCCGTATTTATTTTGTATTTGAAAGGCTGTGAGGATATAAAGTTTATGAGGCGCCCAGAAGAGGTTGGTTTCGAATACCAATCCAATATTAGTTTGTTATTGAGCCTGTGTATCCGTGTGTCTAGATAGGGGATGTTGTTGTTTTCTTCTTTTTCGATCGTAAACTTTAGTCGATTATGATATCTATTTAAAACATCTAATATAGTATTTGTGTCTTTTCTTGGGATGATGGCGAAAATATCATCTACATATTTGACTAGGAACTTTATTTGTATGTTGTGTTGTTTCTGTAATTCAATAAAAGTGTGTGAAAGCACGTGATCCATTATTATATTGGCAATGGTTGGGGAAAGGGGGTTGCCCATAGGCATTCCATATGTTTGTGTATATATGTTGTTGTTGTGCACGAAATAATTGTTGTCTTTTAGGCAGAACTCTAAAATATTGTGAAACTTGCTCTTAGGTATATTCGTATATTCCTTTATTTCATCCCATTTTTGCATTATTATTTTGGAGGCCATATTTGTTGGTATATTAGTGAATAACGAGACGACATCAAACGACACTAACAATTCATCATCACCTATAGTTAAATTTTGCAGTCTTTCTTTTAACTCAAACGAGTTTTTAATGTTATATTCGGTGGAAATCAACGACATAAGAATTGTTCCTATGTATTTGGACAAGTGATAACATGGAACATTGATAGACGAGACAATCGGACGTAAGGGACAGTCTGGCTTATGAATTTTTGGCAGTCCATATAAACGAGGTGCTGTAGCTGCTGTGCTAGTTAATTGTTGTTTTTCTTTTAGGCTAATGTGCTTTCCTTTGAACAGTTCGAGTATTATATTGTTGTTTTTCCTTTGAAGTGTGGATGTTGGGTCAGCTCGTATCGCTTTATAGGTATTCTTGTCTCCTAGTATTTTTTCAATTTTCGTGTTGTAGTCCGCTTTATATAGAACGACTGTTTTGTTCCCCTTGTCCGCGTCTGTTACGATTATGTCATCTTTGTGAAGTTTTAGAAAAGCTTTTGTCGTTTTGTAGGTCTCTAGTACAAATTTCTCTACGGAATTATGTTTAATATTACGCCTAAATTGAAGAATTCTGCTGCAAAATTTGTTTCTTGCTATTTATTTTTCATTATCAGTTTCTAATGTTTCAAACACTTGTTCCATTTCTGCTATTGTGTGTATAGGTGAGAAATTTTTGTTTGTTGTAGGGACGGTAAATTTTTTGCCTAAAGACAACAGCCACTTCACATCTTCGGGAAAATCTATGTTTGTAGTGTTTACAAACCATTCGCTGTTAATGTTGATTCCCAGTTTTCGTATTTGCTCGTGCTTAAGTTGTTTAATCTTAGAGGATAGTGTCGCTGCTTTCTGTTCTCCTATCTTTTTGCTGAGACAGTTTTGCTTGACTATAACTGCATTGAATTCTTCCTCACTAAGAGCTTTACGTATTTGTTTTTGAGTGTGGTATATTGTATCTTTGGTGGTTTTTATGTTCATATTTGTTTGTGTTATCTCAATGTTAAGTATTTTTAAGAAGAAATTGTGTTTGGTTTTTTCTATTTGTTGTGTTATTTTACCTGACGTTGTATCGACTATTGTACTTTTTAATGTGTTGGATAGATGTTTGGGAATAAGCGCGTACCTTTGCATTCTAACAAAAAATTTAGAGGTTCTGCTTGTTTCGAAAGTTTAATTTTCTGTTTACTAAAATGCTTAAGATTCATACAAATATGTTCACCATATTTATATTTCATGTGGTTGTAGTAGTTTTTCATGGTTCGGCTATGTTGTTCTTTATTGTTGTTGTTGTAAATTACGATGTAATACAGAATTTTTTTATATTACCGGCAGGCTTTCCGTGAATAATATATATAATTTTCTTCCGATCTGTTTGGATAATATTTATGTATATTTTAAGCTACGCAGATCTATTGTGTTGGGTGCAAATAAAAATAAGAATAAAGATTATTCCACCTTTCAGCTCGACGTTTCGCCAAATTTCCTAGGCATCTTCAGGAGCGTGACACTGTATTTATTTAATAAAACAACAAAGAGCACAATCAGATACATATATATTTGAAATTTAAAATATTGCAAATAAATATTGATTGCACAAAAATTTTTCTTACTTACAATGATTAACGAAAAACACAAATTTTACTAAAACATTTAAACATTTAAAACATTTGAATATTAAAAAATTGCGGAAAGTTAATAAAGTACAAAAAATCGATACCACCTACATGCGGTAAACTTGTCATACTAAAAATTAAATTACAAACATAATAGGTACGCGGCGGCGATATTGTCTGTATCTTCTTTTTTGTTTATTGTGTTTCCACTTTTCTGCAAAATTCTTAGGCTTTCTAAGGTGTAACGCGCTTTTTCTCTCCTTTCGGTGTCTATTATTTTTATGTTTTCAAAATCAGCTGTGTGTTTGTTTTCTATTGCATGCTGTGCCAAAGCTGTGCTTTGTTTTTGTTTACGTATATCTGCTTCGTGCTCAGCTACCCGTGTGCCGAGCGCACGCTTTGTGGTCCCAATGTAGACCTTATTGCAGCTATCTTCTTTATTCCCTTTACAATGAATTTCGTAAACTACATTGCTACGTTGTTGGAGATCTATGGGTGTTTTTGTTTTTGTAAAGCACGTTGCCAAAGTGCAGTTTGACCTGTATGCTAGTGTAGTGTTTGTGTTTGATGTTTTTGTCAAGTCATGTGTGAAATTTTCTGTGAGCCTAGGAATGTAAGTAACACTGAAGTATCGCTTTGTCTGGTTATTTGTATATTGAACCTCTTGCATTCTTTTCTAAAAAACTTTCTCCAACCAAAATTAAGTACAGCGCATTTGATAGGGAATTATTGGCAATTTATTTAAATATAAAACATTTTCGATATCTTTTGGAAGGACGACAATTTACAGTTTTTACGGACCACAAACCTTTAACTACAGCTTTAAATTCAAAAACAGAACGGAGTCCCAGACAAACGAGACATTTGGAGTTTATAGCACAATTTACTGATGACATACAATACATTAAAGGAGAATCCAATGTTGTAGCAGATACGCTATCTAGAGCTTTCGAGGTTAATGCAATACACAATACAGAGCTGAATTTCAAAATTTTACAAAGCGAACAACAAAATGGCAGAGATTTAAACGAGCTAATATCTAAAATACAATTTTTAAATTTGAAGGTAATTAATATTAAATTTCAATATTTGGTGTGAAGTTTCTGGAGATACACCTAGACCATTTGTACCGAGTAAATTACGGAAGACGGTATTTGACATGCTGCATGGAATTGCACATCCTGGTACAAGAGCTACACGGCGACTCATAATTAAAAAATATTTTTGGCCTAACATGACTAAAGATATTAATAGTTGGTCAAAAGAGTGTCTTAGCTGTCAAAAATCCAAAGTTTATCGCCACACAAAGTCTCCTGTTGTCAAAATTCCCATTCCTAAGAATAGATTTGAGCATATACATCTAGATATAGTTGGACCGTTACCTATTTCGAAGGGACATTGTTTTATTTTAACAATAATTGATAGATTTACTCGTTGGCCAGAGGCATATGCTCTAAAAGATATTTCAGCGTCAACAATTGCGAACAAATTTTTCAAAGAATATATATCTCGTTTTGGAGTTCCATTGAAAATAACCACCGACCAAGGTAGCCAATTCACATCAAAATTGTTTTTAGAGTTAACCAAATTACTCGGTAGTCATCATATTACTACTTCGGCTTACCACCCTCAAGGAAATGGTATGGTTGAAAGGTTTCATAGGCAGCTAAAAGTTATTATAATGGCTAGAGATGGGTCAAACAATTGGTATGACGAGTTACCTGTCATACTACTTGGGTTGCGATCTATTTATAAAGAGGATATTTCAGCTACACCAGCGGAAATGGTTTTTGGTCAAAATGTACGTTTACCGGGGGAACTTGTTGTTCCATCAGCTGAAAATAATTCATCAACTGAAATTTTAAGTAGTTTACGTGAACATTTTCGGAATATTAAATCAAATTTAAGTCATCATAGAAATTGTGATACAGGAATTTATGTTCCAAAAGATCTTCAAACTTGTAAATTTGCATTTGTTAGAGTTATAGATAAACGCTCATTACAGCAACCATATGAGGGACCTTACAAAATTGTGGAAAAAGAACGAAAATATTTTAAATTGGAAATCAATAATACTATTAAAACTATTCCAATTGACAGATTAAAACCAGCAATAATTGAAACAACAGATACAAACAACACTAACAATACACTTAAAAAGAGAGTTACTTTTAATTTGTTTGATGTTGATTTTTCTTGAAGGGGGA
Source organism: Eurosta solidaginis (assembly GCF_040869045.1). Lineage (NCBI taxonomy): Eukaryota > Metazoa > Arthropoda > Insecta > Diptera > Tephritidae > Eurosta > Eurosta solidaginis. The sequence continues at coordinate 113,760,538 of NC_090320.1, read as the reverse complement.
GTATTGTAGGGTTTGTTCATAATTTTAACTTTACAATATTTTACGTTGTAATTTTGTTATTTTTTTTAAATGTATTCATGTATTTTTGGTTTTCAATTTTGAATTTGGTTACTTCAAAAATTTTCATTCTGGTGAAAAATTCAATTTTTGTACTAACGATTCAATTAAAAATATATTAATTATTACATAAAAATAGTTCCTTTTTATTTCAATATTGGAACTACACCTGCTTCCCACAGGCCTCCCAAATGTGGAGAGACGGTGGGGATGAAGTGCCATTGCAGTAGTTGATGAGCGTATTTAGACAATGCGTTCTCACGAAAATCTGCTATAAACGCCTTAAAATCAAATCTCAGAGATCGTGAGGCTCCGACCAAGTTATTTCCATTGTCGGAGTAGACATTTTCTGGGCACCCTCTCCTGGAAATAAACCTAGAGAATGCCGCAAGGAAGGATTGGGTGTTGAGGTCGGTTGTGGCTTCCAAATGTATGGCTTTCGTACTAAAGCAGAAAATCAGACAGATATAACTTTTGAAATACGGCACCCTATACCTCTATAACTTTTTATGTCGAATGGTCCTGCAAAATCTACCCCGGTGTTGGTAAATAGTCGGAAAAATGTGGTACGTTCCTGAGGAAGATTCCCCATGAGTTGGGTTTCTAACCGCTTCTTATAGATCGTGCAGGCCTTAAAGCTGTGAATAATGGACTGATCATATTTTTAACCCTAGGAATCCAGTTGTTGAAGCAGACTAGTTTATAAATTAATACCTGAAAATGAAATGTAATTAAATAATTTAATTTAGATTAATGAAGTTAAATAGAAATAATTATGTACTTACCTAAATACTTAAAATAGAGTTACCTCATACTTACCTTATATTTTTCTATGACCTACCTTATACCTACCTTATAATTAATTTACACTTACCTTATTTTCCCTTTTAATGATTTTAATTACTTACCAATTTACTTACCTTAACTTTTAGCACCACCCTAATGTAAGCAAATTCATGATTACAGTCTGTATTCGACTGTACCTATGTGCATGCGGTGTGTGTATACACCTACTAACAAGGGCTTAAGTGCAGTATACGGACAACTCCAAAATCAAAAAAAGAAGTATGGGGATTGATAGACATTGCCAAGGTGAGTATAACTACACAATTTTTTTTGTGGGCAAATGACAATAACAGGAGTTATTAAGGGTCAAAGTTCATATGAAGCATTTTTTTAAATCTAAATTTCTGTTTAAGTATCGAAGCGATTTTCAAAATTTTTTTCATTGTATAGGCAGTAAAATTACCTTTCATTTGATATGCTGTTTGTATTCCTATCCCGTAAAATACTTAAAAAAATCGATGTTTAAAAGTGCTATATTTACTAAGTAAATTACGCATATTTATTTGTACATATGTATGTATGTATGTGTATGTATATTTCGTTAATACGTTGGTATTTAAAGCTTAAATTAATTTTCTATAGCGTTAACCAACAATTTTATTGAAATAAATGTATTCGATATGACGTTATGGTAAGGCTCCATTAATCGATTTTATTGATTTCTATAAGGTTGGTTGGAAGATTAGCTGGACCTTAGCAGATGTTTGGAAAATAACCGTTATTTCAATTTATTGAAAAGTGTTAATTTAAACTGTTAAATACAAGTGCAAATTATTATGGCAAATATCAAGTTGTTGCAAATTTATCAAATATTTGAGTGCTGTGAAAGTGGTCCCATAAGTGAGTCAGCCCCGCATACACTGCAATAGTGGGGATTGATTCCCAAGTTAATTGAAAATGCTGATAGCGGTGACGGTTACTCTTGGAGGTTAGCTTATATATGCTAGCATGTGATTATGTGTATGTAACAAGTTAATTTTTAAAATTATTTAGGTGTTGTGCTCTCAAGGAGGGCAAGGGCAAACGTAGATGTAACGTTAAAGTCTCGTTCTCCCATTCGTCCCATTTTCAAAATGGTAGCTTTCGCGTATTTATGGATTAAAAACACTACCCTCGATTTCATTATGGATGAGCTCACGATAGCAAAACATGCGGTGGTCGATTGGAGCAGCTTTTGTCGCAAGGTGGTGTTTGATGGTATGATCATAAATAATAATAAGATTAGCGGGGACGGGGTGATTGTTGAAATCGGCGAAAGTAAGTTTGGTCGTCGGAAGTACCACCG